>NC_044309.1:46323365-46668420 GCF_007474595.2 Lynx canadensis | reverse complement strand
GAAAAGGATAAATTCAGAGCACTAAGAGAAAACTACAGCACTTAACTGTATGGTTTTTGCTTTTCTCACCCTCAGTTTTCTTACCCATACGATGGGAGATAATAATGCCTTTCCCACCTCACTGGAATATATAAGGATCCAATGAGGATAACGTAGGTGCAAACATTTGTAAACATTTGTAAACTACAAACGTGAATTTACGTACGATGTTAATAACATGAGAATGAAAGCATACTATGTATTTTCTGATTTGGAATGGAGGGTAACTGAGTGTTTAAAGCCCTCTACTCTTCTCTGCCCCTTCCCCACTCATGCTCTGTCTCTGTCTCTCAAAGATAAATAAACATTAAAAAAAAAAATGGGGCGCCTGGGTGGCTCAGTCGGTTGAGCGACCGACTTCGGCTCAGGTCATGATCTCACGGTTGGTGAGTTCGAGCCCCGCGTCTGGCTCTGTGCTGACAGCTCAAAGCCTGGAGCCTGCTTCCGATTCTGTGTCTCCCTCTCTCTCTCTGCCCCTCCCCTGCTCATGCTCTGTCTCTCTCTGTCTCAGAAATAAATAAACATTTTAAAAAATAATAAAATAAAAATAAATAAATAAATAAAACCGTCTACTCAGATCAAAGCCCTTGAAGCCCTGCTCCTTGATCACTCACCTGGATCTCTGCAGCCCCTTCCTATCTGTCCAGGGACCATGTTCTGGTCCCTTTCCACTCTCATCAGAGTGCCTTTCCCAAACTATTATTATGAGCCTCTACTATGGGAAGCTGTTCAATGGCTCCCCACTGTTGTTAGGACGTGGACCCTCTACTTGGCGATCAGCAAGGCCCTTCACAATCTGATTGTACCTATCTCACCAGTCCTACCTTTCACCAACCCGTCACCCCACCCCTCATACCTCACATCCCTGCCACACAGTTCTAGCACACTCCAAGGCTTTTATATCCTGCCCTGATGAGATACCTCTTCCCTCTGGCCTGTTCTCTAAGATTCGGTGTGGGCATCAACCTCTCCAGGAAGACACTGTCTGCCCCAATAGGGATTTGGTGCCTGCCCTGGATGCTCCCACAAGCTCTGAGCATACCTGTCTTTATCATTAATCACCAGGAAGCACAATATTCATTTACTTGTCTGTCTTCCTCTTTCCATTAGATGGCAAGATCCTGGAAGGTAATAATGGTCTTTGGTGTTTGAATCCTCACCAATTACTGACCACGTCTAAGCATAGTTCGTCCTCTATTATTTTTTATTGAACAAAATACATTTATAAGGGAATGGAGAATGTATTGGTTATACCATTAATGTACTACAAGTAAGTTCATCTCTTTCCCCCTCCAAAAAAAAAAATAATAATAAATCATCTCCTGTCTTCAGGAACTTGCTTTTACAGACATAAAGAAATCAGAATTTAAGTGATGGCGGATGTGAGGCCTTTTAGCACTGTGTTTAAGCACACAGACGTTGGTGTTAGACAGAGGCTGAGTTTCCATTTTGGCCATATTACTTACTAACTGTGAGGGCATGTTGTGCAACCTCTCTAAAGCTCAGTTTCCTTCTCTACAAAACAAATATAATGAGAGTACGTGCTTCATAAATTTTTTACGACAATGGGACAAGATGATGCAGGTAAAACACAGTGCCTAGTGTATAATAAGTGTTCACTAAATGTTAAAAATAAAGTGAGGGTGAAGAAGTCCTGGTAACTGCCTTTTGATCAATGAATCAGCAAGGGTTTGAATGTGTCTATTGGACCCTTGGGAAGCAAAGAGAGGTCTGGATCCCCAGCATGCCATAGACTCTAGATGGTACGTAGGAGGACAATGTAGGAAGCCTCGGAAACGCTTGCTCCCTGTGCGGAGAGGCAGGCCTGAGCTCAGGGGAGAGCACACCCATTTGCAAAGCGGCTTAAACACTTCAGAAACTGAATGTGGTCCTGCTCTTCAGATCACCCAGGCTGTTATCCTCTCTCACGCACCATGGACTTTCCATTTGCTCTGAAACGCTCAGGTCCCTCAGCCCCATGCTTTTCCCCCCACCCTCCCAAGTGCCTTCCGGCCTTCTTGACTCACTTAACTTTTGATTCTCTCAGGCCTCTTCCAGGCCAGTTTTAAATGCCTGAAACTCTCATAGTGTCATAGTCAGTTGTATTAGGTTTTTATCATATGGTTTTTGAGCACCC
The DNA here is from genome assembly GCF_007474595.2 of Lynx canadensis. Taxonomy (NCBI): domain Eukaryota; kingdom Metazoa; phylum Chordata; class Mammalia; order Carnivora; family Felidae; genus Lynx; species Lynx canadensis. The sequence continues at coordinate 46,666,244 of NC_044309.1, read as the reverse complement.
ACATGGGTAAACTATGCAGACCAATGAAAGAAAGGAAGAGATAGTGCCTGGGGAGGGCAGAAGTCCCAGAGCCAGCTCTCCCAAGGTCCCCTTCTGATTGATACTCCCCGGGAAGGACTGATAGGTGAGCCGCAGCTCCGTGATGCTAGCGAACAGGCACCTTCTGGTAGGAAGGTTTCCGGGAGCTCCTGGACCCTTGGGTGATGTTTGCTTTAGTCCTGCTCCTTGGTCACCCCATCCACCTTCTCTTTGCCTCTTCCCGACTCCCCTGTCCCAGCGGCAGGCCCCAGGCCCTGAACATGCTCCGGTGGCCCCAGGTCAGAGGATGTGACCCAACCACACCCCCACCTCTGGTGACAAGGGTACATCACCTAACCTCTCTATGTCCCCCATTTAGTCATCTACCGCGGGCAGAAAGCTCTAGAGTGAAATATGAGCTTGACTGCTATTAGCAGCCCCAGACTTATGACACGATTCCACAAGAGCCACAGGGTGCCCATCATTTTGTGTCACAGAGTTATGCGATATCCTGATAATGGTAATAATGGGTAGGCTTGCTGAATGCTTTATATGTACCTTACAACACCCCTGGTTTGGGTGTGTTTTGTTTGTTTGTTTGTTTGTTTTTAAATTTTTTTTTTCAACGTTTATTTATTTTTGGGACAGAGAGAGACAGAGCATGAACGGGGGAGGGGCAGAGAGAGAGGGAGACACAGAATCGGAAACAGGCTCCAGGCTCTGAGCCATCAGCCCAGAGCCCGACGCGGGGCTCGAACTCACGGACCATGAGATCGTGACCTGGCTGAAGTCGGACGCTTAACCGACTGCGCCACCCAGGCGCCCCTGTTTGTTTGTTTTTTAATGTAGCATTCCCAATTTGGAGATGAGGAAGCTGAGGTTCCGAGAATTAAGTAGCACACCTGGTCACAAGGTTAGGAGGCAGCCAAGTGAGACTTGAACCCACATCCCTCTAGCTGAGGGCACAGCCCCTGCTTTTCCGCCCATGCCACCACCACTTCCTGGGGCAAACAACATTCCCACATCCGTGCCACCTCCCAGGTCCAGCTGCAGTGATTGGGACCCTGGGACATCCCTGGTAAATTTCTGGATGCTGATGTATCTTGCCCAAAGAGCACGGTTAGGCACTATGAGTATTTTTCTTTAAAGTGTGTAATATACGGGGCACAGATAAGAGAAGACACTCATTGCAGCATGCCAAATCTCAGTATACCGACACCACTTTTGGCCCCTTTCATTCCTTCTTTGATTAGATGAAGTTTTGTCAACTTTCAAACGTATAGAGTGAGCCCCACCCCCTGCATGAATTTCCGCTGGCTACTCCCTGGCCTTCCCCTCTGCTACGTACTTACTCAGCTTGGACCATGCAATTCCAGTACTCGTATCTTTCGATTGGTTACTCCAACGTCACCTTCTCGGTAGGAACTCTCCCGGTCACCTGTTCTAAAATGGCAACCGCTCCCCAATACTTCCTACCCCACTTTGCTGTTTTTCTAAGCTATCTCCTCACTATCCCACATGCTACATATCCTACTCATTTCTCCACTAGAGCATAGCTACCTGAGGGCAGGCATTTATTTATGCTTTTCCTTATGGCTGCATTCCCCGAGCAGTGTCTGATAGGTGCCCGGTACTTACCGGTTGAAAGCTTGGCATGCTTGGTTTCCAGTTATATCAGTCGAATTAGTTCTTGCTGTTTCATTAACTATAAAGTCCTCAAAAACACTACACATACCCTATAGATCTTTTGTATCCCCACACGCTTGGGGAGACGCCAGGAACTCAGAAGTTTTTTTTTTTTTTAAGTTTTATTTATTTAGATAATTTCTCCACCCAATGTGGAGCTTGAACTCATGATCCTGAAATCAAGAGTCTCATGCTCTTCCGACTGAGCCAGCCAGGTGCCCCAACACAGAAGTTATTTTAAAATCCACTTGCCAGGGGTGTTTGGGCATCTGACTTTGACTCAGGTCATGATCTCACAGTTGGTGGGTTTGAGCCCTGCATCGGGCTCTGTGCTGACAGCTCAGAGCCTGGAGCCTGCTTCGGGTTCTGTGTCTCCCTCTCTCTCTGCCCCTCCCCTGCTCACACGCTGTCTCTCTCTCTCTCTCTTTCTCTCTCTCTCTCAAAAATAAAATAAATATTAAAAGATTTAAAAAGTAAAATAAAATCCACTTGCCTGGTTGAGTAGCAAATTATGCGAAATTGAGGGCCATAAGTTCAGTATTGAGGGATGTGGCTCTTTCCATCATTGTGAATTTACCTCTGTTCGGAGAAGTTTAATCTGCATGGCGGGGTTAGAGGTGGAGTTCTCAATGGTAAAAATTGATTTCTCTTTTACTCCAAGATTAACTGCTGGTGACCGTTTGTACCTTCTCAAACTAGTTTTCTCTTCCCCTAGCCCTAGAAGACAATTGGGTTCTCTCTCTATCCGTCATTCTGACAGCTCCCTACGCTAGGAACGGAATTCAGCATGTTGCACAAATTCTTGTGCCTGCTGGGTCTGGGTGAGGATGCACACTCCCCAGCCCGTAGCAGGAGTGAGTGGCTCAGAGGGCAGAGCCCAGCATTCACAAGCCTGCAGGGCTGTGTGCCGCCTGCTCTGTGCACAGGCTGTGTGTGCCCCGGGGAGATCATGGATTTCCATGGCTGTCTCACCCGCAGCAGCGTGCACGTGTGTGCACGTGCCCGTGCACGTGTGTGCACAAGCACGTGTGTGCCCAGCCAGCTCTGCCTGATTCTTTGCCCTCCCGAAATGGGCTGGCTCCTCTGGGAGCATCGCTGTGTTGAAATCCTGTGGGAGGGACCAGCTTTGACCCTAAGAGAATGCAGAGGATTAGCTCCGTCTGCCACCACCCAAATCAGGCCACAAGTTGCAGTGGTTCGACAATGAAATCATCTTTTCTTCTGGTTTTGGTGGTTACTATTTTTAACTGGGTTGAATGGCCAGGAAGAACCTGAGGGGAAGGTAGCCAGAGCAGCAAAGACCAGTTTCCTGGCTTAGGAGCCCCACAGCCCAGGGATAGTTTCCTGTTTGCTGGAGGAGAGCTGTGTGTGTGTGAATGTGTGTGTGTGTGTGTGTGTGTGTGTGTGTGTGTGTGTGTTGCTGGGGGTGGGGGGAGGGCCATTATTCCCTCACAGTTTTTAAGGTTTTGCAACATTTTAAGGAAGAGAAATAAGAAATCTTTGGCTCTGCCCAGGCTTAGACTTCACAGCAATTATTTTTTCTGTTGGGGAAGGAGGGTGTTGATGAGCAGGAGAGAGCAAAAGAAAGAGAGAGCAGAATGGGGGGGGGGGAAGCTTTGGTGGAACAGGATGTACTTAAAATTCTCCCTGTCTGTTATCCATCCAGAAACTGGCCTCTCCATGGGTGTAGGAGGCCACGGCAACTTCATACATATTTATAGTATTCGACAGATTTGTGGAACACAACTCTAACGATGTATTTTAAATGAAGCTAGAAAAATGCATTTCTATTTCCCTGGGAGAGTTCTTAATTTTTTTGTTTTGTTTTTTTGGATGTAACATGGTGTGGAGAGATGGTGCTGGAGGAAGTGTCACGGATAATGACAGTGTGTGAAGCTGACGTGAGTCTGGGTGGGAGCCGGATGACCCAGTCTAGATCGGGCCACCCTGGAAGAATGCCAGCCACTCGAACTAGCCTGACTGTTCCCAGATCTGGGAGCCCCCAGAAGCAGGGTGAAGCTGAAAGATCCCACCACTTCTCTACCTACCACGCTTTCCAAAGACTTTTTGATGACCTGATTCTCTCCACTCATGTTAGCCCCCGTGCAAACTAACTCTGTCCCCTCAAAGGTCTCCGAGGATCAGGACGTCCCAGGGGTCAAGATTTCTGGAACCAGAATGCAGACGTCATGAGCCCAAACCCAATATTCTATTTCCTCTGGTTTCCCAATTATATCGCAGGAGTTTCTGTGTCCGAATCCCAAAATACATTTGTTATTTTCCAAATTAAATACGGGCCTCACTGAACTTCACCGGCCCACATTTTTTTCTCTGCATCAACAGCTTCTTTACTGACCTGACTATCAAAAATGCCAAGATTCAACAAAAATATATTCACTATCACTCCTCCAATCCCAAAGCCCTTTTTTTCCCCGAGTCCTGCTAAGCATTCCTCTGCCTTACTTCCTGTTTTGTGATCTTTTTCTCTATCCCAGAGGTATCAACACTAGTTCATCGTTTAAGCTTCTCAATGCTAGATAGACTACTGAGCTGTCTTCCTCGGGATTTCTTTGGTTTCCGTTGTTTTTTTTTTTGTTTGTTTGTTTGTTTTTGGGTTTTTGGGGTTTTTTTTGTTTGTTTTTTGTTCTTGTCATTAATTGATAGCTCCTTAGCTCCTCAGAATAACCAGCTTTGGAGACCACTTCATATCCAATTCAGGACCTGTAGATGGCTCCTTACTTTCTCATCCCTACACCCACCTCAACCCCATCACTGCCTGCCACCGTACAACATGGCCCTATGGCCCTAGTCGTGTTCGTTTCCTATCCAGTCCTCCATTCGCCTGGAAGAGTCCCACTCCTTTGCCGTCTCACTAAGATTCCCATAGTTTCCCCTTCTCTCCGAACCAATCTCTGTCCATCCTTCTTTCAAGCCTCAGCTTGGCTCCACTGCTGGGAGACTGACCCTCGTTCCCTTTTGATGCTCCCTTCATGTTCTTTTCTTTGCCATTTTGATCAAATACCTCTGTCATGGCCTCATGGTTTCATGTTTACTCAGTGACCCTCCCCCCCTAAGGAAAAGTACAAGATCGTGCCTGCCCTTTCTTCTGTAGCAGTTAAATGTTGCCATGTCACAGCCCCTGCTTCCTCTCCTGGGAGCCCAGTGTAGTATGTGGCACATACATTGCTGTTGGAGGATTGACAACAATTAATTGGCTTCGATTTGCAACTAATCCGACAGCAACCGGGCTTGCTCCGTCCCATTAACTACATGTGCCCATTGCAGCAAGGGGACATGTCAAGGGCTCGGAGTTCAGAGGGAGGCTCATGGGCGGAGCCCAGGGCTTGGCTACACAGGCCAGCTTGAAGAAGGCTGAGCTCCCAACGTGTTTTGCTTGTTCTGCAACTAGTGAGCTCTCTTTGTTTTTATTCTCATGTCTGTAAATTACGAGTGAGATGACTCAGCCAAGAAATCCCATGCACGGGGGTATCATGGTATTTTTGTAAATATGATAATCTCCGTAGAGTCAATCCATAAGGCAGTTTATGTAGAATGATAAGGACTCCAAAATGTTTGCTCATATTTCCTGTGCAAACATGACATATAACCTGAGGAACCAGAGGCTTTGGTCTCCCCACCACCACCAATACCACATCCACTATTGGCGAAAATGACCAGGAGTGGGGATCCTCGGAAGGGTATGGCCTTTTTTCCCTTTATCTGCACTTAAAAAAGTATGTCAAAGTTTTTTTTTTTTTTGAGTGTTCAGAAATTACACCCTTTCCCCTGTAAGTCTTTCTGGATGCCATAGGAAAAGTCTTCTGTGCATCCTCTAGAAATAGCATCTCTCATGAGAAGACAGCAGACTTATACTGCGGCTTTCAGCTTTAGGCCTTCTGTTGGAGGACTTGTTTGATCCCCTCAGGGCTGTCTGCAGAGCTCCAGAAGCAGGCCAAAGATGTGGAAGGTCATGACTGAAAAAATGGCTCTGCTGGGGCCCCTTATTATTGTCTGTACTCTCAGATGCTCTATGGAAGGAGGCAGAATGAGGGGCTAAATCTACACTTGACCACACTTCTATGCTATGCTCACATAGGCTTGTCCTCTGGTGGCCAAGAGAGGTTGTTCTTGAAGGTGCCGGGGTACGCACAAGAACATGAAGTTGTGGGAAATGGCTTATATTTTCTTTCAATAGGAACACTATCTTGTTACAAGTTCCAGAATGAAAACCTGTACTTTGCCTTGTTGGATAATATCTCATTCAGATACCTCCAGCTCTGTGCTCCATCACCAGGGCCTGCCAGTTAAAGCTCTGCATTTCCACAACCAGGGTCATGAACCTGGAAGGAATCTCCTCAAGCAGGTTCAGCTACAGAATTAAATCAATCCACCAAATGAACAAGGTGGTGGCAGGCTCATGCACCTTTGGCAAAAGTCATTCTGAGGGAAACGTCTCATTGGTGACCCCAAATCTTCCTTTCAGGGTCAAGGGGGTCATTTCCAACCTTTCAGGATATGACACTGTTTTCTCCTTCTTTTCACTTCATTATGTCACCTATGAGACCTACGGGCATTATTACTATTTCTGTCAATAAAATGAATGGGAATAGATTGTTTTGGGAATTTCAGAATTTCTCGAACGCACAGAGAGCCTCCTGGCTGAACGAGACTGGACATCCGTGAAGAAGAGGCTCTGGAGTCTGGTGAACCAGATTTATCTGATTTCCAGCTGCAAGGCCTTGGATGAGGCATTCAGTCTCTCTGAGTCTCGGTTTCCTCATCTCTAAAATGGGGCTAACGCCATCTTGCTGATTGAGTCACTAGTAACAATAAATGTGATAAATAGAAGTAAATTCCTTGGCGCATAGGCATACAATAAATGGTAGATTTAATCTAACATATCACCATTGGAGGAATAGGCACCACAACGTGCAGGAAAACACTCATAGATGGAGAAAAGTTTATCGCTGAGGCATTTTCCCTAGCTTAGGTCACCGAAGGATTAAATTAATGCATGCAAGAGGGTAGAGCTAAGCATAACAGACAGGTGAAAAGGAAGGTGGAGAACAAGTCAACAGAAAGGAACATTCCACAGGAAATTACACCTTTGGAATCCAAAGACAAGGGCTGGGCTTTTGAACTTTAGTCACTGCTGAGAAGCAATGAGGTAGAGAGCTCATGGTGGGTGTCCTCTCAGGCAACAAATCCACGCGGCGGGGACCTGAGCTGCAACAGCAGAAAGGCCATTTCCCTCCTCTCCGGGAAGGCCTGCTGGCACCAGGGGAGGAAGTGAACCCAAACGCCATGTCTCCTTCAGCACATGTGTGACTCAGGGCCAGGAGGCATGGGAAAAGCCTAGAAATACGAGGTGGAGACTCTCTATAAACCTGGTGTCTGACCAGAATGTAATGACTGCAGGTCCCCTGTGCAGCGTTGTGGAGCAAGGCAGGCTAACTGCAACACCAGCCTCTCTGAAACCTCCTCAAAATAACAGTGAACACAACCAACTTACAAGAACGAAACAAAACACCTTTGCCGCCACGAATGCTAACCAGAAATCTGTCTAATTCAGAGATGAAACACACCAAGTTTGTAGTTAAAAGCCAGAATGGAGTACATACATTTTCTGAACCACATATTGAACTAAACCTAACTGACGCGTTTGCCAAAACCTCAAACCAATGCTAAGTGGTTTAAGTATAAAAAATTTAAACACGTGAATCCTAGTGAGCCAGGACAGAATCAATGTCATAAAACTGAATCCGGTCTTCGTTGGAATAGCAAAATATGCCTAGAACCAAATTTAAACAGTAGCCTGCGGTTTCAAATCCAATTAGATTAAAGCAAAAAGAAATAAAGAACTCACAATTAGCCAATAGTGGTGATGATGAGGATGAGGATGAGGATGAGGATGAGGATGAAAACACTATACTTCCCGACACTTGATTCCCAGAGTAATGACATCTATCTATGTATCCAGGGTGCACTAATCCCGGGTTCGCCCTTCAATGATCTCAATACCTTCCAATTAGATAATTTGCCTCTGATTGGTGTGGCCTTTGAGAAGTGTGTTGGGCTACAAATCACAGGAGATTAGGTCCCACTAAGGAAAACAGAAGACGGCTAATTAACTTTTCAATTTAGTTATTATTAATTGTATTGTTAGCATATTGGCCAGAGATTATACCACTGTGTGTGTGTGAGTGTGTGTGTGTGTGTGCGCGCGCGCACGTGCGCTCAGTATGTAGGCATGATTGCATATGCACATATTTTAATAATATAAATAATTAGCAACTTAAATATACTCATTTTGTTGGCATGTGTGCTTTAGATCTTGAGAACCCCTAGAGGGAAATAAAAATGCGGACGCCCCCCTCCAGCGGGACCAGCACAGAGTGAGTTATTTGTGTCGCGGAAAAATATTAGGCGGAAGCGGGAATCAAAATCATACTTCCAGGGTGGCATGGAAATTAAGGCAGAGGACAGTCTTTGCACGGAAGAAGAAAAGGGTAGGGGCAAGTGGGAAGGTGGGGAGACATACATCTGGAGCAGCCATTTGTCAGATCTTCCCGGAGAAGGTGAAGATGCCAACAGAGGGAAAGAAGGGCGTTTTATGTCACGCAGCCAGGACTTTGACAGTGGCTCAGAGTCTCAGAGGTGTGACAAACTGTGATGACTTGGCCACAAGGCTTCAGTTTTCTGCGGTTCCAGCTTTACTCATCTGAGAAACCTGGGACCTCCTAGCTGGGGTGAAGGAACGAACCCAAGAGAACGAGTTGCTGATTCAGAAGTTGGAGCAGGAAAGGAGGTGCAGTTCCTGGCTTCTCCTCCTTCCGCATTCTGGCCTCCCTTCTCTTCTCCCCATAAGACTCAGAGCCTGTCTGGCCTGCTATACCACCTCCACTGGCGAACCTCAGACTCCCTCAGGTCTAAGGGGACTGAGCTCCTGGGGGCAACACCCCTTCGGAGTTTTCTCTCCAGCAGGACAGTTTGAGGTGTGGCCTCCAAGCGCGCCGCATATCTGAAAGGTCAGCCCACGTGGGAATGATTCCTTGAGTTAGTCTGGCCCCATGTCCAAGAGTTTAACTTGGATTCCATGTCTCTCATTTCATCTCTCTTCCCCTTGTCCTACTTTCCCGTGTGGCTGGGAGCAGTTTTTCCATTTCATTTTGCAGACATGTGAGGCATCTCACTCCCCCGGCTCCCCCACCCCACCCTTCCACACATCTGGAAGAGCAATATTCACATCTGGAGACCATTCGCATCTGGAAGATTTTTTTTTTTTTTTTACATTCTTTTCTTTGAAACTCAATCCATGTAACCTCTTGTTCAAACGGGCCTCTGAACTACTGGAATCATTTGCAGAGGCTCAGGAAAAAAGTCCCGAGTTTTATCCCTACATGGTGGAATTTATGACTCAAACCAAGCCCAACATTATGTTTCTGATTGCTTTCTTTCTTTTCTTTTCTTTTCTTTTTTCTGTAGTAATTACTTTTCTGAGCTTCATGTTGGAAAGGGCTGGAAGTGCCAGCCTAGGTCACACACAAGAGGAAGGTGGGAAGTGAGATGCTCAGCAAGCACATTGGTTTAAGTCTGGTGCCTAGCTAGGTGACTCTGAAGAAGATAGTCATTTCCTCATCAGTAAAATGGTTTTTTTTGGGGGGGGGTTGTTTTTTTGTTTTTTTTTTTGTCTAAAACTAGGTTAATGAACATGCTTCGTTGTCACATAAGATTGTTTGAGGATAAGGTGAGATAACGCAGCTGAACGTGCCTGGTCTCACACCTGGGTAAGATAAGGATCGGCGGGAGGGGAGGGGGGGTAAGAAAGACCCCAAGGCTATTGCTCTATGATGTACCACTGAGCACAGAAAGGCGGGAGTCTCTGGAACACGAATCCCACTGTTGGCCACATGCTGTCATGTTAAATGAGTTGACACTGGAGTATTTTATCAGTGGTTCTCCGTGCGCATACAAATCTCCCGTCCCGTTGTGGAAAAAAATGTAGATTCTGGTTCAGCAGGCCTGGGGAGGGACTGAGGTTTGCACTTCTAACAATCCCAGGTGATGCCTACCCCGTCCCCAGACATCCCAGGTACGAGGAAAGTAGAATTCCCCACCCAAAACTTCAACCTCTGCTAACAAGTGAATCTGCCATGTTTTCAGTGCCAAACCTTCATCTCAAGCACAGTCAGTGGGAGGAGAGGCATGGAGAGAAATGAAATTCACATTCCTGAAATGCACAAAGACCTGTTCAGCATAACTTTGACCCTCTCCTGCCTGAAGGCAGAAGCCACGTGGCTTTGGGCGTGAAGGGAAAACTAACTGCGCTATTTCACCCGATTCCCTGCCTTCGAGTATTTCCCCTCCTGAGTCAGGTTCCTGCCAAGTCAAGAGTGCCACAGCTATGGATGGCTGCCTCTGACCTTCAGTGAGCTGCTCAACTCCCAGCCTGACTGCTATGAAAGGGAGAAAGACCAGTGCCTTTCAGTGGGGCACTTGCAGCCAGCCTCTCTTGCCCCTGAGCTGTGTTGCCCGGCAACCAGAGGGCAGGGGGACCAGGGTGATGGGAGTCTGTAAGGAGGCTGGGAGGAAATAATGGACCAGGAGAGACAGGGCTGAAGCCATCTGAGCTGCGGTCACACAGACTCGCACACCCAGCAGGAATGGGTGTCGTTATAAGCCTCAGAGGGAGGGTCCAGTGGGTGTGAACCTAGAAAGCAGGAGGCCAGAAGTTTACAAACATTCATTTTTCCCATTTTATTATTTTAAAGATACTAATAACAAAAAGGGGGGGGGGACCTCCTCCTTCTTCGATGAGTTGGCGAGGCAGGAAGAAAAAACTGAAAACCTGCTTATAAAAACCAAGGGAATCATTAAAGGGTGTGGAGAGGAGTGAAAAGAAGTTGGTAAAAATTCTGTACTGAAAACTAAAACATGCCTTGGAACGTGGCCCAAAAATAGTTTATAGTAAGGTTTAAAAGCTAAAATAAGACGCCTGCCCAGGGGGGCTCCTAGCGGCTCCCGAATGAGGAGGGGTGGGGCAGCTCCACGCGGTCCCCCAGAGGGCCAGGGTGACGGACTGCGGGCCAGGGAGGCAGCGAAAGTGGAAGGAAAATTTGCTACTCCATCACCATTTCCTCCCAGGTTGAAAGCCTTCGTTCAGGCCCTGAAGAGTCTCTTTAAGACTGTTGCGCCTGCTTCTGCTCCGGCGCCCCTGCTTCCTGGCGTGCCCACATTTCAAATCCTACCATAAGGATGTCACCATAAGGATGAGCCTTCTAAAACACAGATGGAATCGCACTGCTCAAAACTTCTCATGCTTCTCCGTTGCCAACGAAGGAAATTCCAAACTTCTTAGCATGGTATTCAATGCTTTCCACAGCCCTGCCCCGGTCTCCTTTTCCAGAGTCATCTCCAGCTACTCCTACCGAGCCCCAGCCGCCCTGCAGCCCAGACTCCCTAAAGCACACCAGTCTCCACCAAGCCCCGAACCCTTGGCTTGGGCCCTTCTGTGTCACTGCACACTGCGCTAACTCCTCCTCTGGCTCATCTCCCAAGCAAGCCCTATTTACCCTTTTAAAAATACAAAGCGATAGAAAGGTAAAAATTTCAAAGGAATACATGGCAATGATTTAATAATTTTTAAAGGTGCAGAAGATTTGGGGGTGCCTGGGTGGCTCAGAGGGTTGAACGTCCAGCTCTTGATTTCAGTTCAGGTCATGATCTCAAGGTCCTGGGATCGAGCCCCACATGGATCGAGCAAGGAGCCTGCTTGGGATTCTCTCTCTCTCTCTCTCTCTCTCTCTCTCTCTGCCCCTCTCCCCATCTCTCTCTGTCTAAGAAAGAAAGAAAGAAAGAAAAGATAAAAAATAAATTTAAAAGGTGCAGAAGATTTAAAATGCAATGAAACAGTCTCTTGCCTTCTTCCTCCCCTCCCCAAATCACCTGCCACTCTTAAATTTTCTTTCCTGGTGGTTCCCTTCATTTTTCTAGAATCTATTTCTTGCTTTATTTCTTATTTCAGCAATTTTACATAGGATTTTTGCCTTCTGACTCTAATAAATGAGTGTTTGGCACACATAGAACATATCTCTGTTTTTTATTTTCCCGGTGGAAACTTTTAATCACTTTAAGATCTGGGCCAAGAATAAGCAAAGTATGATAAGACTAAGAGCTCAGGCTAGGAAGTCCTTCTGGCTGGGTCCAGATTGCTAACTGCTTATCATCCCTGTGATCTTAGCCAATTGACTTAACCTTTTCTGTGCTTCTGATGTCTTCAAAATGGCAGAGGATACAATTAGTGTTTTCTTCACTGTGAAATCTGTACTGGTCTCTCCCTAGACCTTCAGCGAAACTTTCATCTGCATTTCTCTTCACTGCTGCTCAAGGGCACAGGGGCTGTTTCCAGAATCCAAGTCCCCCTCTGGCTCGTTTTACTCTCTCGTCCAACAGGTATACATTTTCCAATGGCTTCCTTAGAGAGATGGTGTAACAAGACTCTCCACAACTCATCGTCTGAAAATGCCTTTTCTTCTGTCTTCAAAATTCACAATGATTTTTGCTGGATACAGACTTCTAGTTGAAAGTTATTTTCTTTATCATTTGAAGCACTGCTTTATTATCTTCTAATATCTACTGTTGCGCTGAGAAGCCTTGGATGCCCATTTATTTGTGGGTTGTCGCTAATTTTTCTTCATTTCTCTCTCTCTGGAAACGTTTAAGATCTCTCTTTCATTATTCATGTTCTGAATTTTTATGTTGCATTAGGATGGCTACTAAGTAAACACTTCTTTCTTAACTTTTGTGTCCTTGAACTCCAGGAAATTCTCTTATAATGTTTCTTCCATAACTCCTTCCCACATAGTTTTCTTTTTAGATCTCCTCTCAAGTGGATGTTGAGTTCCTGGGTTATTCTAAATGTTATTCTAAATGTTGGTGGTGGTCATTTTATACTCTTTTTTCTTTCCTTTTTTCTCTATTTTACCCTCCCTCTTTTTAGTTGGCATTTCATAGTGTCTTCTTCTTGTTTAATTGATGTCGTATCTTCATGAATGTCTCTGCGGTTACAAATTAGTTTCTTTCAAGCTCCTTATTTACCTTGAATTATCTCTTGTGTTCTCATGGGATCTTTTCTCTATTTCACAATGTCTCCTTTTCATGTACCACAATTCCCTCAAATACCTAGTCATTGACGGGATTAGCAAGGCTGACCGTGAACTCCGTATAGACCGACAGGCATTGGTTGAGTATTGGAAGAAATGGAGTATTGGTGGAAATGGAGCCCAGAAGTGGCATTAGCCCCAGCACTAAGAAAGGGGTGTTCAATATCGTTAGAGAGGAGCCAGCCGTCTCCCATGAGCTCACAGTGGAGAAGTAGGGGGTTTCTCTCAGCCCAAATCTCCCTCCTGCCTCCCATGAAATCTAGAGATTTCTCTAGAGAAATCTAGAGATTTTGAAATCTAGAGTCTTGCGTCCTTCCAGGAATCTTCAAGAAAAATTGCCCTTGACGCCTGCCTGCACTGTGGATAATCTGTACTGCATCTTCCTCTGTCGACTTCATCAGCCCTCAGTCCTCCTCCCACTTCCTACAATCCGTGTATCACACAATTGTTTATCCTCTGAAGACCTGTCCACATTGTGCTCATTGCTGGTAGTTTATACTAGTTTTTATTCCTTTGCTGTCATGTCATGAGAGCTCAGAAGGTTAAAAAATAATAATAAATGTGTGTTTCGAGAAACCAAAAATAAAAATGACAATTCTAAAAGTTTCCGGAGAGGAGGTTTAGATCTCCTGAAAAGGAACAGGAATTCCCAATATCAACAATAGATACTGGCCAAAAGAATAATCTTTCCAGTGTTGAAAGACAAGAACCTTTAACCAAGAATGTTAACACCGATTAAACTATTTTTAAAACTTGGGGCAAATGAATGCTATCTCAGACATGTGTATAAGGTCCTTTAATATTCTCTTTGAAGGAGTACTCTAGTAAGAAGAGAAAGAAATGCAGGAAAACACTATGAGACTTATGTTAATTAAGAATGAATAAACACAGGGGCACCTGGGTGGCTCACTCGGTTAAGCTCCGACTCTTAGTTTTGGCTCAGGTTATGATCTTGCAGTTTCGAGAGTTCAAGCCCTGTGTCGGGCTCAGCGCTGACAGCACAGGGCCTGCTTGGGATTCTCTCTCACTCCTCTCTTTCTCTGCCCCTACCCCACTCATTCTGTCTCTGTCTCTCTCAAAATAAATAGATAAATGTAAAAAAAAAAAAGAAAAAAGAAACATCATTTTTTTCCCTGAAAAAGAAACAATAAAATGTAAGTTAAAAGATAAGGAATAGGGAAGTAGGACTGAGAAGACTCACAGAGTGTTATATAATACAGATACATGGTGCCCTCCACACCCAGGCACATTACAAGTATAAAGTATCAAAATTAGCAAAGAATGAACTAAAAACTTGCATGGATAAATAACCATTATAGAAATTAAATTATCAATTGCCTTATGAAGCTAATACGTATAAACTTGATTCCAAAACAGGATGAGAACACAAGACAAAATTCTGTTATCTACATACATGGATAATTATATGTCTAATACATATAAGAAACCCTTACAAATCAGCGTGAAAAAGAATGGAAACTCATAAGCAAAATGAGCAAAATGTATAATAACACGCAATTTAGATAATGGATACCAAGGATGAGATGAAATATGTATTTCTAGGAAGGCCTAGAAATCAGAGAAAATTTTAATACAGTGATATACTACCTTATACACACGCAAGACAGAAAGATTAGATCAGGTAATACCAAGTGATGGAGAAGATTCAGAGAAGGAGACTTGCTCATGCGTTTCTGAAGCAACATTAAACCAGCCCAGCTATTCTGGAAAGCAAACAGGCAGGTGAGTGCGCACCTTGCGCCCAGCAATCCCCGGTGCTGGGTATGCAGGAGCTCATATATAAGGGTATTTGTCTTATCATTAGAGAATGCCATATGTGTGTCAGGGATTGGTGGCTGGAGGAAGTGAGAAATGAGGGAGGGGGCAAAAGGGAAATGGGGACGAAGATCAGGGATGAACAGGAAAAACGAATAACAAACTAAAACCAAAGTGCGACCTTGCATTCAGTGTTCACAAACTGAAGAATGTGTTTAACTCAGCTCTCTGTATCTGAGGTTCCACAAAGCAAAGCTCACGATGCACAAGCCTCCATTTGCCACCTGGTATCCTCTCCTGGGTCAGGGCACTTGTGGTAGAAAAATAAATGAGCAGGCGCTGCCAGACTGTATCATAGCTTTGCCCAAAGACCTGAGCTGTGGCACGGAGGTCACCTTCCCTGTCCCTGACCTTCCAACCATCTACCTCCCCCCCATTCATCTGGAAAAAAAAAGAAGGCCTCACCTTTGGTAAACAAACCCCTCCCTGGCCCTCATTGATCTCCAGGCTTAGTGTTTCCCACCCAAATCTCCTTTCCTTTGACAGAACCCTTGGGAGTGCATTGCTCAACCCCCAAGCGATCCTGTCCACTTCACCTGAGGTCACACTAGAGCAGTCAACATCTGTTCCCGCACTCACCAGAGCGTCACTGCAGCCACTGCATGGGTCCCAGACCCGTGTGCAGAAGAACTAAGAAAGTAGATGAAGGCAAGACCTGTGTTTTCTGGGGGAAATTATTCTCACAGCTTACTCCTGCACCCTCCTAGGTAATAATTGCACACCAGGATAAAGAAACTCCACCTCCGGCAGATAAGGATTTGAACGAACTTTTGAAGTGACCCAGTGATACAGACAAGACAGTACAAAGGTGAACTCTAAGAGCTGGTGAAGTTACAAGAGGCAGATCCTTTTAACGGGCGCATGGTTGGCCCCTTTTTTCTCCCGCCTAGGCCCACACCAGACTTCTCTTTTAGAACCAAATCTTCAGTTTTTCTATTTCCCCTCGATTCCTCTTCCATGGATCTTGCCTCATCTGATTCCCCAGCTCAGACACCCACACAGCATCATCTTCCCCACCTCCCTCAACTCACCTAGAGCAGGGACCCCCAATCTCAGACATCTCCAGACTTCACCAGACCTCAAAATGGCCTCACATCCTTTCCAGCTTGCTTGTCCTCAGCTACCAAATAGATGATCAGCAGCAGCCCTCATTTGATTTACCTTACAGGCAAAGCAGCACACTGAGGCCTTACGGAGAAAAACTACAGAAATAAAAGTTATAGATAGTCCTTGCCCTTAAAGACTGTGACTTAGTGTCTGTAGATCACCTGTTAAGTGAAAGCCATTATCCTCAGCACTTTGATATACAGTCCTTTACTTATCATCGCAACAAGCCCAGAAGTTAAAGCCTCATTTTCTCTGTTTTCCAGATGAGTAAACTGAGCTTCTCAAAGGTTGAGCCTCTCGAGCTGGCAAATGGTGAGTCCAGGACGATTTTTTTTTTTAATGTTTGTTTTTGAGAGAGAGGGAGAGACAGCAAGAGCAGAGGAGAGGCAGAGAGAGAGACACACACACACACAGAATCTGAAGCAGGCTCCAGGCTCTGAGCTGTCAGCACAGAGCCCGACACAGGGCTCAAACTCACGGACTGCAAGATCATGACCTGAGCCGAAGTCAGAGGCTCAACCAACTGAGCCACCCAGGTGCCCCTGCCAAGTCCAGGACTTCTGACTCCAAGCCTAGGCAGTGTTCACAACAGCATAGTTGCATTAAAGACAATCAATCCGGGGTACCTGGGTGGCTCAGTTGGTTAAGCATCTGACTTCAGCTCAGGTCATGATCTTGAGGCTCATGAGGTCAAATCAGGCTCTATGCTGACAACTCAGAGCCTGGAACCTGCTTCCAATTCTGTGTCTCCCTCTCTCTCTGCCCCTCCCTTGCTCATACTCTGTTCTCTGCTCAAAAATTAAAAAAAAAAAAAAAAAAAAAAAATTTTTTTAAAGCAATCAATCCTACTTGGAAATTCAGCGCACTGTGCCCTGAAATTGACTCAAAACATTTTCAAAATAGCCTGTCAAGGAGAACTAATGTGTGATAAAATAAACTCCGAGCTTGAGTGTTTTGCTCTTTTCTGTGGAAAGGAAGGGTTCAACAGAGAAAGGTTGCTAACGGGGACACCCTTGAAATCAAGTTTGAAAGAACAGAGGGCTCTAGTATTGGCAAGGGAGAGAAAATGAAGTGGGAACAAGCATCTTCCCTTACAGTTACTTAGACATTCCTCCTGTACCAGAATGAATTTTCCACTCTGTCTCCCAGAGTAAGAGGAGTCGTGCTGAAACGTGGCAGGGTGAATTCAGGTTAAATAACACAAAGAAATATCTCCGGTGATGAGATGGTTAAAGACCAAACTATTTCACTAAAGGAAGTGGTGAAATGTAGATTTTTTCCCCCTTCGATGATTTTGGCTTGCTCCTGCTGGAGACAGGGGTTGGAATACGCGAGCTCTAGAAATCTCATCTGCAGACGGCAGTCCCACAGCTACCAGATTACTTTATTATGCTCACATAAAAAGGGTTCAGGGCAGCCTGTGTAACAACAATTACTCAACCCCAGACCCTCCCAGAGAGCTATGGCAAAGGCTTTTCTCACCTTTCCTCCCTGGTTCCCATACTCCAACAAGCATGAACCAGAAAGGGCCTGAGTCACCGGGTCACGTGACAGAAAGTGCACACGGGGCCTCTCCGCACTTGGCACGGCCTCATGAAACCGAAATCACCCGTGCCCTGCAAGCTGAGGAGCACCGGGCAGGTACAGGTTTGTGCTGGGGAAACAGACCAGCGCTGCCCTCTAGCCACTCGAGCTTTAAAGGAAACTCCTACTTGGAAATGATGGAGTCCCAGGCCCAGTGGCCTGGCCGAAAGGCCAGTTGAGTGGGCCACTTAAGGCCCGTTGTTCACATTTGGGGTCTGTGGGAGGCTGCAGGGCCGGGCCGGCCGGGGCGAGGTCTCAGCACTGCACACTGTTGTCCACAGCAAAGGACGCTCGCGACGGCTCCTTCCTGGCCCTCTGGCTGCTGCTCAGCTGTGTGTCCGTCAGTCAGGCAGTCAGGCAGTCAGTTGATGAGCTCATTGATCGATTAGTTAGTTCGTTAGTTTTCTAAATAGCACAAGGGCACAGCCCACCTCCTAGAAAACGACGTTTCACGGGCTCATTAATGATTTCACTGCCCCTGAGGGAAATCAGAAAACTGCCTGGAACAGGAAGACTCCTGAGGAAACGTTGCTCCTCCTGCGAGAATCATTTCCATCTTCCCAAGAATCACGGACTCAGACAGAGACTATTCAAATTAGTCAGATCCTAGGAATCATCTAGAGCAAGCTCCTTGTTTTCCAGGAAAGGAAGCCCAAGCCCAGAGAGATGAAGCGACTCGCCCAGGGTCACACATCTGGTCAGTGTCCCTCAAGCCCTGGGAGTGGACCAGCGCACATCCAAGGTGAAGGAGGAGGAAACAGGCCATTTCCCTCTTGTGTGTCAGGTAACGGGGTTTGCCTGATATTGACAAGTATAGTTTTACACGTTTTTGCCTCCTGTCCATGTCTCAACCACCAGCATGGTCACCAAACACACACATAAATTGCCCGTTCTACTGCTTCTAAGAACTCACTAAGCCTTTTAGTTCCATGAGAAGATCTTAAATTTATAGGTGCCTTTCATTCCTGCTAGCAGAAATGGGAATGGCTTCTGGCCCACAGAAGGGGGTGGCTACCCTTGGCAAGGTCGGGCTGAGTGGTGAATACAGGGTTTCTTTGCCATCCAGAGTTGTCATCCACCTTCCCCGCCCCCTTCTTCCCTCCCAATTCCCAGAACCCACCTCCTCACCACTAAAGGGGATCAGCCAGGTGTAGACATGTGGGTCGTTGTAACAAGAGCCAGGGTTTTCAAACCAAAAGGCCTTCATACACGTTAGCTGCATGGCATTACTCAAGACATTTAGTGACTGGAAGCTTCAAATTGAGGACAGTAATGCCGTGGCGCCATAAGAATGAAATGAGGTCATATTTTGGGAAAGCCCTTTTGAAATTGTTGAGAGGAAACGTAAGAGATTTTCATTGCCGCCTCTGAGCTGCCCTGTGCCTGATCATTCATTAGAGTTCACAGCCCGAAGGAAGGGTGTCAGCAGCAGGGCTGGGCCAGGGACAGGGCTGGAGATTGGAAACGTAGTCTTCTCCACCTGTGTACAAGGAAAGAGTCTCTTGCCACAGTCCTCAGAGGGGACTCGGTAGAGGCAGGTCGTGTCTGGGGCCAGATGTGAGCACAATCCCAGAATGCCCTGTGGCTGCTGCTGTGTGTCCGTCTCTGAAGCTTTATTTTTTCTTTTTTTTCTTTCTTTCTTTTTTTTTTTCCTGATCTGGGTTCTCATGGAGCATTTGAAGAGGCTGTGTCACTACCAGCCTGGCCAACTGGCAGCTTGTTCTAGGGCAACAACTCATTTTTTTTTTTCTGAGTCTGAGCTTGTGTGAGTGGAGAATATTGGAGATGTGGGCACGTATTCCCTGCTGCCCCATGTTCTTTGACCACTCGGTTCACCCTCTGACTCCACTATCTTCAGCACTCTTGACAGGACATGATAGTCTCCTATCCAACGGAGAGTGATGTCCTTCTCCATCTCAAGACTTTGCTCCTTCCAGAAAGAGCTTCCTCTCTTACTCAAGTTAACCACGTCACCTATTTCATCACTTCTTCCCAAACCCTCCTCTCTCCCTCACTAAGCATGGCTGACCCTATTCAGCAGCCCCTTCCATTTCTCCTCTCCACAGACCTTTTCCCCTTCTGCTTAGGAGCACATTCAGACTTCTATTAATTTGCAAAATGCTCCCTTAATGCTTCTTACACTAATTACAATCTTATTTTGATTTTCTTTCCGTTGCCACACCTCCCAAATCAGTGATCTACACAAGCAGTGTCTTCTTTTCCTAAAATCAGTTATGTTGCCTTAACCTCATGCTCTATACAAGTGTTACTCCCAAAGGTCCCCAAGGTATTGTCACAAGATCAATGGCTAATTTTCAGCCCTCGTTCTTCATTGGCAGTATGGATTCTCCACTCAGTGGGATTCACTCCTCCCACGACGTTGGCGGTAACACACCATCTCATGTCTCCATCTCTCTGCCTGTTGCCATGTCCCCTTTGTCAATTCATTTTCCTTTTACTGGCTTCTTAACATTGACGTTGGTCGGGATCTAGCTCCCAGGGCCTCTGCTACTCTGTTTATTCTCTTCTTCTTGTTATTTTCACCCAATCTCTTAGATGAGTGTTTGTTTCATTCTGAAAACTTGTCCAAAATCATAATTTTTATATACGACTGCTCTGACCTGAAAATTCCTACCGGGTGTTGTCTTCCTCAGGGTCTTCATAGTGATTTGATATATATAAAATTAATTGCTTCATCTTTCCGGATTCTGTGTTTCTTTTAATAATACAACTTCTCTCTTAATTAATCACTGAAGAGTTAACCTTGA
The DNA here is from genome assembly GCF_007474595.2 of Lynx canadensis. Classification (NCBI taxonomy): domain Eukaryota; kingdom Metazoa; phylum Chordata; class Mammalia; order Carnivora; family Felidae; genus Lynx; species Lynx canadensis. Next base: position 46,646,083 of record NC_044309.1, on the reverse strand, counting down.
GAACCATTCTTAATTCCTCTTTCGTCCCCATATTTAGTCAACTTACCAAGTCAAGTTTATTTTTCTAAAAATTTTTGCAATCTCCTTTTCTTCTTATCCATTTTATTCCTATTGACTTCGCCTTCCCTAATTCAGAAAATTCACTCTTCATTTATTCATTTACCAAATCTGTATGGAGTGCCTATTCTGTGCCAGGCTTTGTGCAGGGAACTAGGCAAGTGACAGCAGACATAGACTGCCCCTGCTTCAGCAATGGAATTTACAAGCTGGTAAGAGAGACAGATGTTGCTCAAGAAAACATTAATGAACATGACTGTAAGTTGAAATGAGTATTCTGAAAGAGAGGAACGCAATTAAGGAATGAGACGTGAAGTATGAGTAGAAGTTGATTAGAAAAGTGGGTGTGGCATGCCGAGAGAAGGAAGAAAGTTATTCACTGATGGAATAATTTATTCAGACTATTTGATCAAAGGGAGCAGAGTAGGAGGTTCAAGAAACTTAAAAGCGGCCAGTGAGGGTGGAGCTGAGAGGACAAGAGGAAAAATGAGACTGGAGGGGGGAAGGGAAAGGCCATGTCAGGCCTGGTCCATCAGGGTAAGTTAACTGGTTGGACTCCATCTTAAAATTGATGAGGAGCGAGGCGCCTGGGTGGCGCAGTCGGTTAAGCGTCCGACTTCAGCCAGGTCACGATCTCGCGGTCTGTGAGTTCGAGCCCCGCGTCGGGCTCTGGGCTGATGGCTCAGAGCCTGGAGCCTGTTTCTGATTCTGTGTCTCCCTCTCTCTCTGCCCCTCCCCCGTTCATGCTCTGTCTCTCTCTGTCCCCCAAAAAATAAATAAACGTTGAAAAAAAAATTAAAAAAAAAATTGATGAGGAGCAAATGAAGAGTCTTTACTTATTACTCACTTTGACTATAGCAAAGGCCTCCTGCCTGAGAGTCTGGTTTTCTTACTCTAATCTGCACTGTATGTCACCACAAGAGTTTTTATAAGATAAAACTCCAGCCTATCTAGATTTCTTTCCCAAGACCAGCTTACACAACTTGTACATCACAGCCAAATGGTTTACCCTTTGAGCTCTGGGCTATTTGGTGCTTTTTGACTCTGTGCCTTTGCTTACCCCCCCCCCCCCGCTTCAATTGCCATCTGCTGCTCTGCTCTCCCGTACAGCTGCCTACCAATGAAGGGATCGTTTAAATCCATTATTTTCTGGAAAATCAGAAATATCCTGACCATTCTAACTAAAAATGGCTCTCCGTGCACTCAACAGCCATGATACTTGCCACCTGCATATTGCAAGAGCCTGAGTTTTAGAGCTAGAAAGTTTTGGTTTGAATCCTGGCTTGGAGCAAATTACTTAATTCTGGGAACCTCGGATACCTAATCTATAAAGTGAATAAAATCGTTGTATTTATAGGCTTATTGGTAGAATCAAACCAGAACGCATTTCTAAAGTATCTAAAAGGGTACCGCACGCATAGAAAACATTGAATATTTGTTAATTACCTTGCCCCTATTCAGCTCTTACTTTCCTAAAGAAATGCTAGGCTTTTTAAAGAAGAGGATTGTCTGTTCTTTACTTTTGCATTTTTACACTTAGCATAGCGTCTGACCTATAATATCCAGTCAAAAATGGTGAACGATTGAAGAATTGTTTAATGAAGTAGAATTCAAGATCAGAAAATCACTTAACTAACAAACCAGAAAATCAGATTAAAGGGAGGAAAAGTCTGATGCTTTTAATAAACACAAAATAATCAGCCAAAATTTAATTTGGTCATGAAAAAAAAAATCTTAACAAAGAATAAGATTCAATGTTCTTCATCCAAAATGTGTGTTCATTGAGATCCTATAGATAATGTATTTGATGGTAAAATCTTAAAATCAATTACATTAAAGTCAGGAATAAGACAAGGACGATTGTAACAGCATGTCCATTCAGTACTAGAAATTCTAACTAATGATATAAGACAAGGATTAGAAATAGAAAGTGTACAGAGTCCAAAGGAATTTACAAAGCTGCTCCCACTGGAAGAAGATAGGATTATCTATAGAAAATCTATATAGAAAATTAGTATCAATAAAATTAATACAAGTGTTCTGCAATGTTATTTTAAAAATCAATATATAAAAGTCAATAGAGCATATACATGCAATGAAATACTATTCAGCCTTAAAAAGCAATAAAGGACTAGTATATGATGAAGCATAGATGTACCTTAAAACATTACGCTAAATGAAAGAAGACAGTCAGTCACAAAAGACCAGCTTTTATATGATTCTATTCATATGAAAATCCAGAACAGGAAAATCTAGAGACAGAAAGTAGATTAGCAGTTGCTTGGGGCTGGAGGAGTGAGGAGAAATGGAGGGATCCGTGAATAACTTAAACATACCAGATTTCTTTTTGTAATGAAGATGATTGAAAATTATGGTGATGGTTGCACATATATATACATTTTAATTGGGCTCCACGCCCAATGTGGGCTTGAACTCACGACCTTGGGATCAAGAGTGGATGCTCTACCAACTGAGCCATCCAGGCACCCTGGTTGCACATATTTTTGAATGTACCAAAACCCATTGAATGTATACTTTCAATGGATGAATTGTATAATATGTGAATTATAATTCAATAAAGCTGTTTAAAAGTCACAGATGTCTAAAAATAATAAACAATTAGCAAATTTAATGGAAGAAATTTCATTCACAAAATCAACAAAATCTGTAAAGTGCCTAGAAGACTAACAAATGTTGTGTAAAATCTTTATTGAGAAAATTACAATATTAAAATGCTTGCGGCACCTAGGGCGCCTGGGTGGCTCAGTTGGTTAGGCATCCGATTTGGGCTCAGGGCATGATCTCATGGTTCGTGAGTTCCAGCCCTTCGTCAGGCTCTGTGCTGACAGCCGGGAGCCTGGAGCCTGGAGCTGGCTTTGAGTTCTGTGTCTCCCTCTCTCCCTGCTCCTCCTTCACTCACACTCAGTCTCTCTCTCTCTCAAAAATGAATAAACATTAAAAAAAAGTTGTTGTTTTTTTAATGCTTGGGGCACCTGGGTGGCTCAGTCTAAGCATCTGACTCTTAAGCATCTTGGCTCAGGTTATGATCTTATGGTTTGTGAGCCCAAGCCCACATCGGGCTCTGTGCTGACAGCATAGGACCTGCTTGGGATTCTCTCTCTCCTGCTCTCTCTGCCCCTCCTCCACTCATGCTTGTTCTCTTTAAAAATAAATAAACATTTAAATAAAATCTTTTTTAAAAACAAAAAATAAAATGCTTAAGAAAAGACCAGAATAAATGGAGAAATAAAATATGTCCATGAATAGAATATTTAATATTGAAAAAACATCAATTTTCCCTAAATAAATCCATAAAAGGAATATGATTCCATTCAAATGTTTATTTGATCCTAACATTTCATGGAAGGGAAAGGGGCTAAAAATAACCAAGACGCTCCTGAAATAGACAAAGTGAGAAACAAGGCTTGCCCTACCAGATATCAAACTTCTCATAAAGTAGAATTATTCACAGTGTATGAGTAAGGAATGGGCAAATGAGCCAACAGAACCAGAGAGCTCAGAAACAGTCTTTCATATAAATTAAAACTTGATGTATGAGATAAGGGACCTTAAAAAAATCAATGGAAATTTTTTTGAAAGATGGAATATTTAATAAATCATCCTGATACAACTGATTACCTACAAAATGTTATCTCCCCCATCCCACCAACCACAGAAGTAAATTCCAAATGAATCAAATACAAATTTGAAAAGAAAGTTTCACAACTTTTAGAAGAAAAGTGAGAAAATATCTTCATGATCTCAGGATAGAGATTTTCTTAAATGAGCAAAACAAGCACTAACTTTATGTGAAAAACTGGATTGATTTGATTAAATGGGTTTTTCTAAAATTCTGCACTACTACAAATATAAAAACAAGGTGAAAAGATAAGTCACAGACTGGGAGACCATATTTTCAATGCATGTAACAACAAAAGATAAATGTTCAGAAAATATGAAATGCTTACTTAATTCAATATGAAAGAAAAACCTAATAGAAAATGGTCAAAAGAGACAAATGGGAAATAATACAGGAGAAACCCAAATGGCCAATATACTTATGAAACTATACTCAACTCACTAGAATCTAGAAAATGGAGGTTCTTTTAAAAACCAAAGCTTGAGGGTGGGGGGGGCGCACCTGAGTGGCTCAGTCAGTTGAGCATTCGACTTCCGCTCCGGTCACATTCTCGCAGTTGAGTTCATGAGTTCGAGCCCCACATTGGGCTTGCTGCGGTCAGTGCAGAGCCTGCTTCAGATCCTCCGTTCCACTTTCTTTGCCCCTCCCCCACTTGCATTCTCCTTCAAAAATAAATAAACATTAAAAATAAATAAATAAAGCTTGGGGTGCCTAGGTGGCTCAGTTAGTTAAGTAACCAACTCTTGATATACACTCTGGTCATGATCTCATGGTGGTAAGATAGGGCTCACGCTGAGCATGGAGCCTGTTTGAGATTCTCTCTCTCCCTCTCTCTCTGTCCCTCCCCCACCTCGTGTGCACCCACCAACCCTCTCAAAATAAATAAATAAACTTTTTTTTTTTTTTTAAGTAAAGCTTGTCAAGGGTGCCTGGGTGTCTCAGTCGGTTAACTGTCCGACTTCAGCTCAGGTCATGATCTCACAGTTTGTGGGTTCAAGCCCCGCATTGGGCTCTGGGCTGACAGCTCAGAGTCCAGAACCTGCTTTGGATTCTGTGTCTCCCTCTCTCTCTCTCTCTCTCTCTGCCCCTCCTCCACTCATGCTCTGTTTCTCTCTCAAAACAAACAAACAACAAAAACATTAAAAATTAAAAAAAAAAAACCTCTTGCAAATAAATAAAATCAAAAACATCCATGATAGATAAATGAGAAGGTAACATGAATGGAGAATTTACAGAAAATAAAATATGGTTAATAAATATTTTCAAATAATTATTGTTAATAAACATTATCAAATAAATTCAAATGAAGAGTAAATAGATATTATTTTCCTTATTAGCTTAACGAAAGTATTTTTCTTGGTAATTCCTAATGTTGTCCAAGGTGTGATTCCATGTCCACTCATATGCCACTGCTAAGAGTATAAATTACCATCAATGGTCAGAAAAACTGGCAGTTTGCATTAAAATGTCCAAAATTTTTTATCTTGCAATTACCCCTCCAGGTATCTATCAGAAATAAAAACAGGAATTCAATGAAGATTTGTGTTCAGAGATGTTATGTGTTGCATTGTTTGTAATAATAGTCCAAAAAAGGAAGAAAAAAAAAAACATAAATTATCCAAAATAAGGGAATGTTTTGATAACTTACCGATCATAGTTTACCCGTAAGATAGACATTAAGAATAAGATAGACATAAGAATGATGTAGTCATTCACTTCTGATGATGTTTATGAAGCATTCTTTTTTTTTAATGTTTGTTAATTTTTTTTTAATTTTTTTTTTAACGTTTATTTATTTTTTGGGGGACAGAGAGAGACAGAGCATGAACGGGGGAGGGGCAGAGAGAGAGGGAGACACAGAATCGGAAATAGGCTCCAGGCTCTGAGCCATCAGCCCAGAGCCCGACGCGGGGCTCGAACTCACGGACCGTGAGATCGTGACCTGGCTGAAGTCGGACGCTTAACCGACTGCGCCACCCAGGCGCCCCTGTTTGTTAATTTTTGAGAGAGAGACAGAGACAGAGCACAAGGAGGAGAGAGGCAGAGAGAGAGGGGCAGAGAGGGAGGGAGACACAGAATCCGAAGTAGGCTGCAGGCTCTGAGCTGTCAGCACAGAGCCCAATGCAGGGCTTGAACTCATGAACTGTGAGATCATGACCTGAGTCAAAGTTGGGGGCTCAACCGACTGAGCCACCCAGGTGCCCCACTTATGAAGCATTCTTAAAGATACTAGGGAATCACTGTGATTGAGGGTGAAGTGATAGGTAGGGGCACAGACCTGCATTAGTGTTGCCCCAGCAACATAAACATACACAGGTGTCCTCCTTATCTACATGTTCATTATCCAAAGCCTTCATAGTTGCAAAACTTAATGAAACAAGGAGAGGTTATTTGCAGGGCTGGGCAAATCACTAGCAAATAAGGATCTGGAGAGTTCAATCAATTAAAAAAAACAAAAAACACGAAGAGAAAATTAACAAGAGTGATGACAAGATGGGCCATTCAAAAGAGAATAACTTAAAAGTATTACGAGAGGCCATTCAGGAAATTAACAAATGCTTCAAACCTCTTTGCCCAATTGGTCCTCTTTATAACTGTGCTACAAAATACTCACGTGTAAAGTGAAAGATGTACTATTAAGCTATCTTTCATTTTCTTTGGAAAAATCATCCCACAATCCCTTCCCCCATCATTTTCTTTATTGACATTTTCTTCTAAGAATTAGTGTATAATTGCAAGTAGAACCTAAATTTTATTTGAAAGGTTCATAGTAAAATTATTTGTATAATTTTTATTATATTTTCAAGATAAAAATCACAGTTAATCCTTTTCACTACTTACAAAATTTTGATTCTGACTTTAATTGATTAACTCCACATGAGTGTAGGTTAATAAAGTCTTCCTAACTATTAGCTATAGAAAATAAGGAGTAGAACAGCACTGTCCAATAGAAAGATAATGTGGCCCACTGGTGTTATTTAGGTGAAATTAATGTGAATGATATATTGTACTTATAACTATCCAAAGTACAATAATTTCAACATGTGATCAATATAAAAATTGTTCATTTTTTTTTTTTTTTTTACTATATCTTCAAAATCCAGTGTGTATCTCTCAATTTGAACTAGCCACATTTCAAGGATTATATAGCTCAGGTCTAGAAGAAAATGCACCAAAATGTATTTCCAAAATGCATATAAAATGGTTGCATGTGAATGGAGGGATGAAGATATAAGATACTACCTTGATAATTTAAAACTTTTAGAACTTCGGCATTTAAGGATCCCATATCTTTAGCTTTCTGTTTTCATTTATGAAGGGTAATATTTTTCTGTCTCTCTCATTTGGGGCTTAAATGTTTAATATTTTTTTCCTGTTTCTCTTTATATTTTTTGCTAGTTGCATTTCCTTTTCTGCTTTAGCTCTTCTGGTTTTCTCAGCAAATTATTTCAATTTTTGACCATCCTTTTCACGGATTGCCTGGCAAACTTCCTCTTCTGAGATCATTTTAAAGCAACCCTTGACCCTGCCAATTTAATTTCTTTCTACCCTTTCCTGCTTTCTCATGGATCAAGATCTTTTTTTCTTATGTTATTAAAACCATATTGTTTTCTTATGAAACAGGCAGTTCTCTTAGACCTCTTTGTCTTTAAAAAAAAAAAAAAAAAAAAAAAAAAAAAAAAAAAAAAAAAAACCCTCCCCAGGGGACCTTTTAAGCTGTTGGAATCCAGTTAGTTGATTTTCATTATTTTTTTCTCCTACTGATTTCCTTCCTTCCGTCCTTTAGAATCATACATTTATAATGCATTAAATGTATGGTCACTTCCAACCAGGTTGATAAATTTAAATTTTCTTTCCTTTTTCTAATGTTTTGTTTATTTTTGAGACAGAGAGACAGAGCGTGAGTGGGGTAGGGGCAGATTGAGAGAGAGACACAGAATCCAAAGCAGGCTCCAGGCTCCCAGCTGTCAGTGCAGAGCCCGACGCAGGGCTTGAACTCACAAACCTTGAGATCATGACCCCAGCCGAAGTCGGACGCTTAACCGACTGAGCCACCCACGTGACCCTATAAATTTAAATTTTTTTAAATACTTATTCCGTGAACATAAGTATCACATTAAGAGCTGTGTTTTAGATCCAGTGATCTGATTTCTTCCTCACTTGCCATAAAGGGCTATTTGTCCTACAGGAGCCTGACAACTTAGTTCATATCACTTTCATGCTGTCTCCTTTCAAAGAAGGTATACACAGAAATTGTTGGGCTACACTGTTGCATTCTGTGCCAAAAGCTTTGGGTAAATTCTTCAAAGAAAGCCGTGGAGCTTGCTCAAGAGATTATGTATCATTTTCTTAAAGGCCAATAGCTCAATTTCACTTTTTTGATGCCCTTAAAATCCCTGAATTGGGGCTTTTGAGAGACAAAAGAATTGAGGAAAGAATTATCAATATACGTATGACCTAAATAATTTTGAAATCTTCCCTGGATAATAGGCAACTGGCACTCATTACTGTAAGAAACCACCCACTCAGAAAGTGGAAGAGTTTGTTTAAAACAATAGAATGGAACTAAAGGGGGGAAAAAAGTAATAGAGGTGGGGGGAGGGGTGCCCAGGTGGCAGTTTACTGAATACTAACAGCTTACCAAAGTGATCCAGACAAACTCACAGATGCTGAAATCCAACTCCCTGAACATCTGCTCAGGAACCCCCACAGGCCACCCACAGAAAACAAGAGTATTTTTTTTTCTCCCTCCAGGGGTGGGAGTGGAAGACTATGGATAATAGCTTCCTAATGCAGGAAGTAGAAAAATAAAACAAACACTAGGATTTGGGGTGGAATGAATTAATGGTAATTCATATTTGATATGCATTGTGGGTAAAAGTGGTGAAATGTACAAATCAAACGAGATTATTTGGGGGAGGCTCATTATTTGTTTATATTCTGCCCTTTTCTGTGTAGGGCTTGAGGAGATTGGAGGTCACTCTAAAAACGTTAACATTCTATACACGTGAACATATAGAAGGAGATAAAAAAGAAGAAGAAGAAAGAAGAGGGGAAGGGAGGAGGGGAGAGAGGGAGGAATTTCAGTTAAGTGTATTTCACTTGTAGAATAGGTTTCCTGGAGGGGGAAAAAAACAAGACAAAATATCGGTTACCATGTGATTAAATTAAAAAACATTTACTGAGGGGCTCCTGGGTGGCTCAGTCGATTAAGCCTCTGACTTCGGCTCATGTCATGATCTTGAGGTTTGTGAGTTCGAGCCCCGCATCAGGCTCTCTGCTATCAGCGCAGAGCCCGCTTCGGATCCTCTGTCTCCCTCCCTCTCTGCCCCTCCCCTGCTCATTATCTCTCTCTCAAAATAAAGAAACTTAAAAAAAAAAGACACTTATTGAGTATTTGCTCTGTGCTAACTTGCTCTGGGTGCTAAAGAGCATTGCAAGATGAGCAGCATCTTTAGATCTCTGCATAAGACAGGACCATGTCCTCCCTCCCACCACCACACGCCCACAGAGGGTGGCCCAGTTTTTATCCCATCACAAGGCAGGAGTGCACACCAGGATGGAGCCCAAACCAGTGCTAGGCCCCCTCTGAGGCCACTCGGGAGGAGCCCCCGAAAGTAGGAATGATTCCAGAATTTATCTGGGGCTTGCAAGGCTGACCTTGATCTTGAGTTATTGTGAGATCATCAATGAGGGGTCTCTGACCTTTCCCAGGACTTGGCTCTGTCCTCTCATTAACTTCTAAATGGGCTAGATTGGAGATCCTGGGAATGATCCAAATCAGAACTAGATGTTTAGGGAGAATGTATCCATCATTATTTTTGTCTAGGTGGGTTTCTTATGTCAGTTGCTCTCTTTCCCCAAGACAAAGTAGAGGTGCTGTAGGTTAAGGAAAACCCTAGTGTCTGGGGCTGAAGAAAGGAGCCGCATCGTCAGGAGAAAGCCCAGAGAACCCGGGTATGGGCGCCAGTGGCTAGCTGTGCACTGTTAACCAAATTGCTCAACCTTTCATGTCTTCATTTTCTCAACTTTCAAGCAATGGTAACAATCACCTACATCACAGTGTCACAGTGATGATTAAATGAGATAAGATACCCAAACATTCTGGGCACATCTAACACAGATGTTAATTAATGTTTATAAAATCACGAGGGAGGCACCTGGACAGGTGAGAGGATAGATTTCTAAGCAGCTAGGGGAGTAAGCAGGAGAGATTAGACCTCTAAGAAAGCATCTGGAGACAGAAAGAACCTGATTCAGAAAACCAGAAAGAAGCATCCAAGCCGATGACAGAAACTACCCAAATAATCAGATTCTGCTCTTAATTTGTGAACCTGGGATGCTATTTTTATAATCCCATCGAGCCTACGTGCTGTCTGTGATAGAATGATAACCCAAGAACACCAGAAGACAGCCCGAAATCCACTGTTGTTGAAGCTTTAGAGACAAGAAGTGTTGTGTTCCGGAAGCCATAAACATGGGAGGGACAGAGCTGGCCGCTTACAGCCATCTGGCTCCAGTTCTACCACACCCTCATCCCCATCCTGTCTGAAACCGCACCCCCGGGGCCCGCCTGAAGCTGGACCAGATTCCATATAAATTGGGGTGCAAAGTGCCTTTTCATAGACAATCACCCAGAGAAACTGTTTCTTCTTGGGTCCCAGTCCTGGGTTTCTTTTCCCCCTCTCTTTGTTCATTTTGCAATTTACTTTGTAAATTGTATCTCTTAGCCACATAATAAAGCTGTGAGGAGACAAATGCTGAAAAGACAACCAGGGCTGCAGAATTGAGCTAGCCTGGTGGGTGTGAAGAAACATCTCATTGTGGTTTTGATTTGCATTTTCCGGATGACTAATGATGTTGAGCATCTTTTCATGTGTTTAGTGGCCATTTGTACATCTTTGGAGAAACGTCTGTTCAAGTACTCTGCCAAATTTTTAATGGGGTTATTTGTTTTTGTAATATTGAGTTGTAAGAGGTCTGTATGTAGTGTATATATTTTAGATCTACTTAGACCTCTAGATAAGAGGTCTTTAAATACTCTAGATCTAGATATCTAGATCCTAGATACATGATTTGCATTTTCCCCCATTCTGTAGCTTGTCCTTTCACCCTCTTGAGAGTATTTTTTGAAGCACAATATATTTTAATTTTGATGAAGTTCAGTTTACCTATTTTTTCTTTGGTGGCTCCTGCTTTTGGTGTCATAGATAAGAATCTGTTGCCAAATTCGAGATTGTGAAGACTGGCCCCTGTGTTTTCTTCTGAGAGTTTTATCTTTTCACCTCTTACATTTAAGTTCTTTGATCTGTTTTGAGTTAATTTTTGCATATGGTGTGAGATAGGGGTCTAACTTCATTCTTTTGTCTATAAATACCCAGTTGTCTCAGTACCATTTATTGGAAAGATCATTCTTTTCCTCACCGAAGGGTCTTGAAACACTTGTCAAAAATCAGTAAACGCATGGATTTATTTCTGGATTTTCAGTTCTATCCCATTGATCTACATGTCTATCCTTATGCCGGTATCATACTGTCCTGATTACTGTTATTTTAGAATAAGTTTTGAAATCAAGAAGTATGAGTCCTCCAACTTTGTTCTTCTCTTTTTCTTCAGGATTGTTTCTGTATTGTGGGTCCCTGTAATTCTGTATGAATTTTACAGTCAGCTTGTCTAAGAAGCAAGCTGGAATTCTGATGGGAATTACATTGACTCTGTAGATAAGTCTGGGGAATATTTTCATCTTAACAATATTAAGTTTTCTAATCCATGAACTTGAAATGAATTCTATTTATTTAGAGCTTATTTATTTTTTAATTTTTATAATGTTTATTTTTGAGAGAGAAAGAGAGAGAGAGAGAGAGAGAGAGAAAGAGTGTGAGCAAGGGAGGGGCAAAGACAGAGGGAGACACAGAAACCAAAGTAGCCTCCAGGTTCTGTCCCAGCTGTCAGCACAGTGCCCAATGTGGGGCTCAAACCCACAAACTGCGAGATCATGACCTGAGCCCAAGTCGGACGCTTAACCAAGTGAGCCACCCAGGGCCCCATAGAGCTTATTTAATTTATTTCAACAATATCTTGAAGTTTTCAGAGTATAAATTTTGCACTTCTTTTGTTGAATTTATTCCTAAATATTTCATTCTTTTTGATACTATTGTAAATAGAATCGATTTCTTAATTTCATTTTCAGCATGTTCATTGCAAGTATATTCTACAAACTAGCTGAACTCATTTACTAGTTGTAATCTTTTTTTGTGAATTTCTTAGGATTATTGATATATAAAAGCATGTCTTCAAAAAATACAGATGGTTTTACTTCTTCGTTTCCAATCTGGATGACTTTATTTCTTTTTGTTGTCGGAGTGCCCTGGCTACATCCTCTAACACAATGTTGAATAGAAGTAGTGAGAGCAACATCCTTGTCTTTTTTCCTGATTTTTAGGGGAAAGTATCTAGTCTTCCAACCTTAAGTATGATGTTACCTGTAAATTTTTCATAGATGCCTTTTACCAAGTTGAGAAATTTCCCTTCAGTTCCTAGTTTGTTAGTGTTTTTATTGTGAAAGAATGATGTACTCGCCAAATTCTTTTTCTAAATCTATAAAAAAAAATGCTCGTATGGTTTTGGTTTTTTATTCTGGTGTATGGTTATATCAATTATACTGATTGGCCCACCAAAATCTTGGGCTCACAAGAGATCCTGAGCACAAACCAACGAACTAATCTGCTCCTGAATTCCCGACCCACAAACACTGCGAGCTAATAAATGCTTATTCTTTTTTAAGCTACAAAAATTTTAGAATAATTTGTTATGCAGGAGGAGATAACTAATGCAGTATTGTTATCACTGTTCTATGAACAAAGAAAGTGAAGTTTGAAGTATTTATCTGCTTCATAACCCCGCTCTGGATTAGAATGGAAGTAGAAGTGATTTGAACGAGGTCTTCTGCCTCAACTGGATTTTCCTTCACAAATGTGTATATTTGACAATTCAGCCCAAGTTCACTGCCAATTGTTGTCTGGTAGGCAAGCCCAGCTCATATGGTTGGGCAAGTAGTTCACTGCACAAAGCCAACTGGCTGAAGGGGCAGATAAGGATGCTATTCAGCCGATGATTTTCCTGCCAAGCGGTGCACCTGTATCTACCCAAAGGAAATGACCCCTTTTCAAACGTGCCCAGAGGCAGAGTCTGATTGCCAAGCCATATACCCAGAGGGTTGATACCCATAGAGGTATTTTTCTTTTTTTTTTTAATGTTTATTTATTTTGAGAGAGAGAGAAAGAGAGAGTGTGCACATGAGCAGGGGGAGGGGCAGAGAGAGAGGCAGAGAGAGAATCCCAAGCAGGCTCCATGCTGTCAGGGCAGAACCTGATGCAGGACTTGATCCCACAAACAGTGAAATCATGACCTGAGCTGAAATCAAGAGGCAGATACTCAACCAACTGAGCCACCCAGGTGTCTTGAAGTATTCCTATTTTGTGCGGAGGCACTCTAGAAGTCAGTTAGGATGTTCCAATAAAATTATATACAGTAAAACCTTGGATTATGAGTAATTTGTTCTGCGAGTATTCCACAAGACAGGCAAACATTTCTAATAAATTTTAAATTGATAAACAAGCGATGTCCTGCAATATGAGTCGTATGTGATGCCCAACATCACATGATCATGACTAAGCCAATGGTTCTTGAAATTCGCTTCAATATACTAGTACTTTGGATTACAAGCATGTTTCCAGAATGAATTATGCTCACAAGCCAAAGTTTTACTGTAATGAGAAAAAGTTTCGTATTTCCCTGTTTACTAGTTCTACATGCCCATTAGGCAACATTAGTCAATAGGACTAGTCCCAGACAAATGTTTAAGTCTATGACAAGACTTGTTCTCACCACCCTCTCTTAACTCCCACCTTCTAACACCTCTTCCCTAGGAACTTGCCTTTAAGAAAGAGAAGAGCTTTAAGAAAAAGACCTCTTAATATATGAGTGTCTCTTATATGCCAGTACATGGCTGGTCACCTTTTAAACTCAATAACATTAAAAAAAATTTTTTTTAATTCTTTTATGTTTATTTATTCTTTTTTTTTTTTTTTTAATTTTTTTTGTCAACGTTTATTTATTTTTGGGACAGAGAGAGACAGAGCATGAATGGGGGAGGGGCAGATATGTTTATTTATTCTTGAGAGAGAGGCAGAGTGTGAGCAGGGGAGGAGCAGAGACAGAGGGAGAGACAGAATCCAAAGCAGGCTCCAGGCTCCAAGCTGTCAGCACAGAGTCTCACATGGGGCTCGAACCCATGAGCCGTGAGATCATAACCTGAGCTGAAGTCGGACACAGCCAACTAAGCCACCCAGGCACCCCTCAATATCATTTAATGTTGATCGTTCCAAGAAGAAGATATTATTATCGCCAATTTCCAGATAAGGAACCCCCTGAAGAGGTCAAATAATTTATCGAAGTCACACAAATGGTAAATAGTGACACTGAAGTTAGAAATCAGGCTCATCTGACTCCAGAACCGATGTTTCGCCCACCACACCTCGTTAACAAATCTAAAGGGGCTGTCCTGCCAGGAACATCAGCATTCTTGCAGAGGACAAACAACATTCTGAACAAATCACATTTAAGACCCTAAGATATGAGATTATTGTAGGCATTAGGACCTACCAGCCTACCTTCAACATACCACATAAGTCACCACTCTGACCTAAAGGTAACCCTACTGACAAGTCTCCACGGTATAATCAGGCAATTCACTGAAGTCCACATCCTGGACCTCAGAGGCTGGTGTCCTCTAACTCTGAGACCAGAGAGAAGATCTGATACAGGAAGGCAGATGTTCATTCATTCCTTTAACCAATATTTATTGAGTGTTTACCATGTACCATGGAGGTGGCAAAGAACGAAGATAGAGGAGTAACCAAGGTAGATATGTTCCCTGACCTCATGGAGCTGAGAAGATAATTGGGCTCCTTAAACTGCCCCTTCCCATTTTCACACACGCGCACACACACACACACACACACACACACATATACACGCACACACAGCTGAGTAGGAAGGAAACTATACACTTAACTCTCGTTATAACCCCTACAGTAGTGGAAGGCTCAATTGACTAGGGCAGAGATTGGTGGTTTAAAAATAAGCAATAGCTGAGAAAGAAGAGATGATGCTTCCAAGAAATCTTCTTATCTTCTCAAGTGAAAACAACAGCATGCACACAGATGCCTCTCAGCAGCCATTCATGAGGCCAGAGGAAGAGGTTCAGACTACCCTCCCCCTGACCTAAGGGTGAAGAGATGGCGGCGGAGGGGTGGGGGGGGGGGGGGGGGGGGAAGGGCCTGGAAGGAACACTGAGGAGAAACGACCTTTAGGAAATTTGGCTTTAGAGTCAGGAATGTCAGCTTATTATTGCCACAATTTGACCAGAGAATCTCAGAAGGTGGCACGAGTTTGGGTTCATTTCAGAACAACATGTAGAAAGAATTAACTGGCCACCCAAAACCTTATCTGAACCTAAAATGTCTGCAAAATTGGGCAACAACATTCAAAGAAACAGCCTTTTCCTTGCAGACTTTTAGTGCCAAGACTCCTTCTGGTCCGGTTGTAACTGAGTGAATATAGAAGCCAAGAAAATTAAGTGGAATTTTTGGAACATGATCCTGGGTGTGCTGTAAGCTGAGGACAGAGGTATTTGGGTTTATGAAAGTGGGGTGTAGGCTTATTTGCTCTAGGGTCCTTCCCATCCTCCAGAACCTTGGCCAATGTCATAGAGCCAGGCTGGCTTCCAGGCTCCCTGCAAAGACCCAAGTTCAAGGTGATCAGTCCAAAAACTTCTCTTTTTACAATATATTATATGGAGAGTATTTGCTAACAACACCTGTGTAAGACGGAATAGGCCCAAAAGCTCCATATACCAGAAAAACTGGTTAGAAAAATGGAATATGACACCATGTCAAAGAAACAGATACATAAGTACTGATAAGATAGCAATGTGGGCGGTCTCGAGGGCTGCTGCACAGGGCAAAGAAAGGGCCAGTGTGCAGGGATCCAGGCCCTGCCTCTCCTGTCAACTAGAGCAGCTCAGCTTTCCATCTGCATAAACTGGGGCTCTGGAAAAGATTTAACTGGGGGGAATAAGGTCCAAATAGACGATATAGACAGAGAGATGGATAAAATATCTAAAACAAGAAAAACCCGATGGTGTAGAATGAATGCTGCATTGTGAGTTAGGAGACCACTCCTTAGCCCAGACCACCACTGGGTCCTTATATGGTCTTAAGCAAGATCAGAACTTGTAAGTCTTGGGGTTGTTTCAACTGATAAATGCCCAGGGTGGGCTAAAAGTTCTCTAGGGAGCTTCAGCCCCAACTTAAATTGACTCTCTGATTGCAAGGAAGCTCTAGACAAAGATTCCAGCTGCTTTTAGTGACCAGGGCTCAAATCCTCCCTTCGTCTCTTCCTCTTGAGAAGATGGGAGTTTTACATGGAGATAAACCTGACGACTGTTAAGTCATCTCTAAGCTTAGAAAATCCTTGCAACTGAGCCCAGAATGCAATTTAGAGATGAAATGAGCACTCCACTGGGCTTCTCTCTCTCTCCCTCTGTTTCTCTGCCCCTCTCCCGCTCATGCTCATTCTTTCTCTCAAAATAAATACACATTTAAAAAAAAAAAAAACAAGTAACACAATTAGAAATTCAGCTCCTCAGTCTCACTAGGCACATTCCATGCCTTGCGTCATAATAACAACCCAGCACTCACTGTAATAAAAGCACGCTGTCACTGAAAACTCACATGGGTCAGACATGGGGCCCAACATTTCATACATATTGACTCCTTTCATCCCCACCACTTGGGACTATTATTACTCCCATTTTACAGATGAGAAAACTAAGGCTCAACCAGGTTAAGTGATTAGTCCAAGATCACATTGCTGCTCAGATAGCAAACCCAGATACCAATGCCGGGCAGTGTGGTGTCAGTGCTCCTGACTACTATGCCATTCAAAGTGGAGACCAAGATGATAGCCCTGTTGACTTTTGAAGACTCATCAGGAGAGGAAGGGGAAGTTATAAAAACAATGAAATGCATTGTCAGTAAAATCCAATGGGATGCCTCCAAGATACTTAAGAATAGGCTTGTCAAACATACTGAGTTATTAAGAAGCACTGGCTCTTAATAAGTAGTTCTCAAAAAAAAAAAAAAAAGATGAAATCAGGTCACTGACCATTGGCAGGATGAGGGAAACTTAAACAGGGAGGTCCCTACAGACAGGGTGAGGGAGGCATGCTGGCAAAGGGAAACCACCAGAAATTCATGCCAAGTGTCCAAGGGCCTGTCTCCATTGCTTAATGGGTCTGGGACTATTTGAATGGGTCTTATACACCACTGCATTCCTGGTTTAGGTCTGAAAAAGGGTCAGTCCTGGGTCAAGTGAGCGAGAGGGTTCTGCCTCCACCCACTGAGGTAGATTTCCTCCATATTTGTTCTGATTTCTTCAGGAAGGGGTGAAAAGGAAGGGACATGAGCTATCATTTAATACAAGCCCCCTATAAGATTGATTTAAATCTCCCACATATTCCCCTTTCCTTTTGTCCCTCAGCCTTTACCTTCTAGCCCAGAATTTCCAGAATCTCAGTCTTTCCCTCTGCTCCCCAGTCTACACTTGAGCTTAAAACTTCCACACAGCCTGCTCCTTTTGAAAAGCATTCACGTTGCCATTCTTTCTGCCCCAAGCAACAATGAAGCATCACAGTCCTTCATAAAGGGTCTGGAAAGGCTAGTCTTGCAGGACAGAGAGAAAGGGTCAGTGGTGACAGAGACCACCCCCCCCCAGACTAAAACCAACCAGGAGCAGATGACAGGCACAGTTCCTGCCACACACTAAGGACCCCAGTAGTATTTGTTGAAAGGAAGAGAGGGAGGGAGGCAGGGAGGGAAGGAGAGAGAGAGTGAGGGAAAGAAGACAGAAAAGATATTTTGTTTGATAGTTACAGCTGATTTGATGATTTGGAAACCTCCAGACTGTACTCAGGGGCTGCCAGAAGCCAGTGAATTTTTATTTTATAAAATGAATCAGATAATGCATTTCTATTAGTGACCTTGATGACTGCGTCGTCTATGAATTATGTTCATATCGTCTGTCTCCTGTACTAAAGTATAAACTGCTAAAGGCTAATGTGCTAAAATATTTTCTATTTCTATTTGCCCCCTCCTTTATCCACAGTGCCTTTGGGAGGCTTGAGCTCTACCCAGGCTCCCTTGCACTTCATCGAGTTCTCCAATGGGAGGCACCAATGAAAAATTGGAGGGTGAGAAGAGAGGATTTATTCCCACCTGCTAGGCCGTGTTTGGGCCATGGTTGTGTTCTTCTACCAAAAGCCACAACTCTCATCAAACGGCCCTTTCCCAAAAGCCACAGCCCTCTCCAGGGCTGATAGCCACTCTTTCCCGTCACACCTTCAACTGAGAGGTGGTATGGGTTTGCCGCCATATTCAGATTCATCCTGCACATCACACCATCCCTTCCTGGTTCTCTAAACCTTACCCCAGGGCTCTGTAATTGTCCTTTCATTAAACCTTCATTCGCATGTTTATTCATTATGGATCAGTCACTTAGTATGGAGCTGACACTATGTTAGAAACACGCCTTTTTGGTGCTGGAAGCGAGCCCTACTTTGCCTTCCTGCTGCTGTCCTGGAACCCCAACCCCAGCCCTACAGGGACACCCCCTACCTAATTATTTTCCCTGTATTAAAATTCCATTGAGGGTGATTAATATACCTCCGGGTTTAGGCTTAGAAATCTCTCTTACAATGTAAATATGACTTCTGGGAGGATCACATTCTTATCTTGATCATTATTGGAAGTGAATAAGCACATTTGACTTTTTGGGGAAAGTGGGTAAATATAGCATGTTTTAAAAGTCTGTGATTTATTAGCCCTTATTTCAATGTTATCGCTTATATGACTCCCTAAACACATAGTACAGCAGATGTTGCTTCTGATGGGGACTAGGGAAGGGAAAGATCGCCCATGGCAGTGCTAAGGAGGATGCCAAGAGTGGGTGACTAGAGGGTTGTGAGGATATTGAGGACAAGCAAAAGGGAGTGTGTCCAAAGATAGGGAAGGACCCTGAAAAGAAACTGAATTCATTCACATATTTGTACGGGGCTGGGCAGGCCCCACCCATTTCCTTCCTCCTCTTCTCCACCCACCATTACTGCTCTAATTGACCTGCTACTTCCTCCTCCTCCTCCTCTTTCCCTCCTGTGTCTTTGGGCACCACTCATGTATTGCCTAAGTTACAGAGTGAATTCATGCTCATGATTGCCAAAAGCATGCCGGATACCTCTTGTGTACCATTCAAACCGTTGAGGGTCTGGGGGAAAGGTAGGGAATCTGAAAAAGTGGTTCCATAAGGGCCCCAACATTTGTGGCTTTGCCTGGAGTGAGTGTTATCTGGATGAAACATCCCTAATCGGCAGGACTCATCCATCCAACGGACCAAGAACATCCATTCTTCCATATTGGTGTTCTCAAAATACCTGAAGGGGTGGTGTGTTGGCAAACAAGGAGACCTCTTCCTTCTTCAGCATTTAGATAACACCAGTGCTAATCACATCACACAGGGTTGGGGGTTAATGACTCTCTGGAAGGACTCCCGCAGCTACGTGATTCTCTGAGGCACAGGCTTCAGAGAAGAGGAGAGGTGTCAGCTCTGTGCTCACATGTACAGTGTTGGGCTCTTGCTCATGGGATTTGTGGCAGAGGCAGCTTCTTCCCACTGCAGTATCTTTTCACCTTGTCACCTGGAGAAATAACATTTCCCAGCCTCCACTAAGCTCTGGCCAATGTGTTATAAGCAGAAGCAATGTGTGGCAGCTTCCAGAAATCTTTTTAGAAGACAGTTGTCATGTGCTATTTCCACCACCACCATCCCCCCCCTTCTTAACTTTCCCTGCCCTCCTTCTGTTATTTAGAGTATGGATGTGATGGCTGGAGTTTGTGCAACCACCCAAGACCATGAGACGGGAGCCACATGGAGAGGATAACAGAATATTAAGACCAAAGACTGAGTCCTTGACTGTGCATGATTGTACCAATCCTATACTGCTTGCCCTCTAGACTTCTTATATTTGAAAGGAAAATAAATTTCTCTTCTGTTTAAAACACTGTAATTTGGGTTTCTTTGGTATATGTCACCTGACCAGATTCTAATTGATAAAACATCTGTCCAACCTTTGGGTATAATACCAAAGCTATCTTACATAAATTCTAGCCCAGAAAGTCCACTGTCATTTCCTGAATTTCTCCAGAGGTGTCTTAATATGGGCCTCACTTTCCCTTTCTTTCTGGGTAAGTAAAAAAGACAATATTCCATGGCCCCTAAAGAGGCCCAAGTCAAGGTCAAATGACAAAGCAGAAAGTGCAATGGCATGTAGGGTCCCATCCAGGCCAAGTTCTGGTTCCTACGTTTCCAGAGAAGAGCAGTACCCCAGCTTAACTATGGAATAGGTACGTGAAACCCACCTACATTTAGGGCCACGATCGAGATCAGTAATGATTCCATGTCTCTAGATGACTCGGGGACCCTTCATGAAAAGAGGCTCAGGAAACAGAAACACATCCTCAGCTAGAAAACAGCACTCCGTGAGTCAGATCCGGCACAAAACAGGTGCATTGGGCCATTTCAGGAAGTAGTTAACCGTGGAGGGAAGTGGCAAGAAAGGAGAAGGGAGGATGGAGAACAGTGAGCTGCCGGGAGTGGACACAACGTTCCCCATCACTCTTCCCTGCAGCTGTGCTGGTCACATAACGTGTCTTGATGCCTTCGTGATCTTGCCTAATGAATCTCTTTTCTCATCACACTTCACCTTCTCTGCTACCGTTACGCGTGCCCCAAACATAAATGCTAGATCATACCCTGGAGACACTATACCCTCCCATAGCTACAGGCCTCCCTCTGCTCATGCTATTCTGTGTGTTTGGAAAGCTCTTGGCCCCCTACCAGTTGGAATGACACCTCCTCAGGAAAGCCTCCTTAGATTTCCTCAGGCAAAGTTAGAACATTTTTCCTCTGTGCTTTCAGACCACTTTATACAGTCATACAAACTTCCGTTTTTGGGATAACCATGGGGCTGTTTCATGTGTACATTTAATTTGCATGGATTTAACTGCACGTGCTCAGTAAACAGAAAGAGGGAAAAGGAGAAAACAAAGAGAAAGAGAAAGACATATTTTTATTCCAGACACCCTACAAAATATAGCTTCATAAAAGAAAAGCAAAATTCTTTTTTAATGGAAGCTCTTGGGGTACATGAGTGGCTCAGTCAGTTAAGCATCCAAGTTTGGCTCAGGTCATGATCTCACGGTTCATGGGTTCAAGCCCCACGTCGGGCTCCACGCTGACACATGAAGCCTGCTTAGGATTCTCTCTCTCCCTCCCTCTCTGCCCCTCCCCCACTTGTACTCCCACTCTCTCTCTCCCTCTCTCAAAATAAATAAATAAACTTTAAAAAAAAAAAGGAAGCTCTCACTAAAATGTAAAATGCAAAGAAAAAAATGAAGGAAGTTTTTTAGAGTTTACTTACAGGATTTTTGAGGGGGTGACTTTCTAGACCGTCATTTCACTTTATATGCTGACTTTGGACTACAGCTTTGAATAAGATGTGACTCTTCTGCATAGCATCACATAGTGACTTCTCTAACTGTCCCTACACAGACTGCTCCAGGCTGTGAGCTTCTGAATGACAGCAATTTGTGTCATTCATTTTGGGGTCTTCTGGGCCTCGCACGGTGTTCTAGTAGACAGTTGGCGGCCAATAAACATTTGCAGAAAGGAAAGTTGACTGGTCCCCGCATTTCCCACTGGCTACAACTGAATTCGAATCTGAGGGAAACTGTCTCACCCCATTCACCTGTACCACACCTTCTCCAAACTGTCGTCTGGTCCCCTCTTTGAGGACACCTAAACACGAACCATTCAATGTGCAAAGTAGCACACTTCACAGTTTCGTTAGAAAATGTCTGACAAAGTCCAATCATTAAGAAACGAGGACTGTCCGGAGAGCTCATTGGGGCACCATGAGCATCAAAGGGAGCTTAGTTAACCAATTCTGCATCGCCACCACCACCAGTAAAATTGGCTACAGGAATCAGAAGCCTTTCCTTACTGAACTGATAACACTGGCTTTCTGCTATTAGAGTTTGAGAAATTGAAGGTCCACTTCACTCTCAACAATGATCCTAAGAACTGTCTTTGATATCTCAATTATCCAGAGACCAACCTTCAGGAAGGCTCAGAATGGCTGTGAACCTGGAAGTAACAATGGAGTAAAACAGCAAAAACAACAACAACAACAACAACAACACTTTTCATTGGATACATCAACTTTTGACCACCCATCACAATAGATCAGAGAGCTGGGGACCTGAAGGTGACAGCTATTGACTACTTGGCTGAGCCAGGGAGAAAATGAGCTCCAATCACAGCTGATGCAGAGGGTACGTGTAGATCTTTTGTGAGAAGAGGATGTGTTGGTTGGTTGTTTATTTCAGTTTCTTTCTCTTCTTCTATCCTCCCTCTACTTCGCTTTATAGGGGACCAAAAATCTTTGTTTTATATTCATCCATTAATTCAAGAAAAATTTTTTGAATGTCTGCTCTGTGTCAGATACTGTGCGGTCTTACAGGGACACAAAGTAACAGGAGATTTTACAACATTGGGTGGTAAGTGCTACAATAGCATACTAATTAGCATAAGAGAAGCATATATGAGAGGCACCTAACCCCATAGTGGAAGACAAAATAACAATGACAATGACAACAATGGTAATTACTAAAGCATAGTAAGCGTTCGCTGTGTGTCAGATGCTGTTCTATGTACTTGAAATATATTAACTTATTCAATCTTCATTACATCTTTAAGCGATAGGTAAGCTTATTATCATTCCCATTTTCACCTGAACTAAAGTGGAAGTGGGGGGAAAGGAAGTAGATATTAAGGCCTATGATGACGTATTCGATGACAGATGTGAACAGGTGAGGGAGAGGGAGTCATCTAGGGGAAATCTGAGTTTCTGGTTTAAGTGATGCATGGATGGTGGTGCCATTACTGACAAGCAGTTTCACCGAGGAGTTCATGTTCCATCCAGAGCAACCCATCTTTGGGAGGAGAAGGGGAGAAGTCAGCGATTCCCTAACTTTCCCCATCCAATTCTCTGCCATGGTCAGGTGCATGAAGCCATTCTACTGATGTCTGCAATCCAGCCTTTCTGGGAGATTCCTATAGGATCCTCAAGAGTCCAGGAGGCCGAGTGGTCACATCAAAGAAGTTAGCGTGGATGTTGTAACAGTGGAGGAAAGACTCACTTGAGACACAAGACCCTGTCTAGAGCCCGTCTGACCAAAGGCCACACAACAACTCCGGAGTCTTACCACTGCCTATTCTGAGAGGGCTTTGCTTGGTCACAAGAAATCGTGGGACTGGGCTGGGGGTGGTGTGGGGAGTGGATCTGTGTAGCCTTTAGCCTAGACTAATAAAATTTAGCCTACAAGTAAAATTTGTAGGATATGTATCAGATGCCAGGTAGTAGCTAGATACCTTTGAGTCCAAGGTTTAAAGAAGCTAGCCTCTGTCAACCCAGTAGGGAGGATGACTCCTAGAAAACGATCTATGGTATCCATTGTATTGATTGTGAGAATACAAAGCAAAGACTCAACATCAAAGAACCTGAATGGAACAAGAAATATAGAGACAAGAAGGGTCGTTAGGAGAACTGTTCATGCAGAGAAAAAGTTGATGCTTTTCAATGGCAACTCAGAAGATAAGATCAAGAGGTAGGGGAGCAATTTATGAAATGGTACAGATGAGCTCAGGTGGAAACTAGATAGAAAGGTATAAGAATAAGAACCAATAAGAAGCACAGCATCGAAACTTACTACTGGAGATGAGGGTCTTTTGGGTCACAAAGGCAGAAGTCCTTTTTTTTTTAATGTTTTGTTTTTTTTTTTTTTTTTTTTTTTATATTGAGAGAGAGAGAAGACGTGGAGAAGGAGGGGCAGAGAGAAAGAATCCCAGGCAGTGTTCCATGAGATCATTACTTAAGCCAAAGTCAAAAGTCAGATGCTTAACTGACTGAGCCACCAGGGCCCCAAATGCAGAAAGTCTTTAAGAACTAGGGCCCAAAGGAGGTAAGAGGTAGGAGATCTAAATAGCATAGAACCCCAGAGAAAGGATATGAACACCAAATAAGAATACAGGAGACCCTGAAAACCTGGCCCTGACCATTTCTGTGACTGCCAAGTGAGAAAAGGAGTATCTGCTTTCCAGGGACACCAGTAGAGGCACTGTTGGTGGTAGAATGTAGAAGCTGGTGTGTACTGGCCAAAAACTAGGTTAACCAGAGAAGAAAACTACAAGTGAGAGAGAAGCAAGAGGAGTAAGTAATAGCATAGAAGAAGATTGAGAAGGAGAGTGCGAAGGGAGGTGGGCATTTATGAAACGGAGTTATAAGGTTGGCGACAATGGCAAAGCCACCAGTGAATTTAGGAGAAAATGCAATGTAGCCAAGAGGCAGATGCCTACTCTATAAAATCATCACCCATGGAAAGAAAACTATAACCCTCCCCATGACATCTGTGTTGGTGGCCTCACTACCTGACATGGCCCTTCAGAGGCTGTCCAGTCCCGTGGTATTCAAGAAAAGAAACCTGTACCAGAATATATTCTGAGCAGATTCCCTCATCCAGAACCGAGGTAGGCAAACTACAGCCCCTCCCCCCAGCCCCCAAGCCACATCTACCAACACTGGGCACTTCCCAGCTGTGTCAATTTTTGTCAAAAGAAAGAAGAAAGAGAGAGAGAAGAGAAAAGTTGTATTGGAACATAGCCACACCCATTCATACACATGTTGTCTATGGCTGTTTCGGTACCACTAAACAGCAACTTGAGTAATCGTGACGGACTGCGAAAGCCGGACATATTTACTTTCTGGCCCTTTACAGAAAGTTTGTCAACCTTTGATCTAGAGGCCATATTCTCCTTTTAAAGAAAAAAAATTTAATGTTTATTTTTGAGATGAGAGCGATGAGAGAGAGAGAGAGAGCCAGCAGGGGAGGGGCAGAGCTAGAGAAGGAAACACAGAATCCAAAGTAGGCTCCAGGCTCTGAGCTGTCAGCACGGGGGCCCAATGTGGAGGTCGAACCCCACAAGCCATGGGATCATGACTGAGCCAAAGGTGGTTGCTTAACTACTGAGCCACCCAGGCACCCCTAGAGGTCATAGTCTAAAATGTTAACAGAACCTAACAGTGTGTTTAATGACACCATTGATTTAAACTTTGGTGCAAGCGCCCTCACTAGTGATAGGCTGGTAGTGGCCTGTGGCTGGCTTCTGTGCACACTTTGAAGTAGTTCTGTCCGTAGGGCAGTGGGGGAGGATAGCTCCTGCTATCCCAAGGTCAAAAGTGAGTCCAAAGTGCATCCAAAGGTCAGGCTCTAAGGAGACAGAGCCACCGTTCTACCTCTGTAAATGCAGTCACCCAACACTACAGAGACCTAGAACACACTGACACCCTAGCCACCATGTTTAAAAGATAGGGGCGCTCAGAAACCACCAAAAGGAGGCCGGCCTCGAGGTATTTTGATGAGAGAAGCACTTATGTATATTTATGGTGTTTATCCTCACGGTAAACTTGCCTAACCATAAACTTCTGAGTGTATACTTCATTATGAAAGGTAAACCACCAACTCTTGCCAGGACAACAGTAAATATTTATTTTTATTCTCTGGAGACTTTTGTGAAGTAATTTCTCAATTTAGCATCTAATTAATTTCCTTGGATCTGACTGTATGGTAAGTTCTAGGCAGGGTAAGGAACCATCTCCTTTGTTTCCTGATGTGTGTGTGTGTGTGTGGTGTGTGTGTGTGTGTTTTAAATCAAGGGTGGCAAGTATTTCAGAAATACATTTATTATAACGGTAAGAGGGTAAGAAATAAGCTTCCTAAGTTCATTCATTCATTCGTTCATTCAGCATTGCCAAGCCTCATGCAGGAGCTGTTCTAGGTACTAAGGGTACAATGATGAGAAATATACACAGAAAAGATGGAGGTCGACGTAAGTTGGGTGAGGAGAGGACTCATCCATGAATTGATGCTGGCTCTGGTTCTAAATCTGATTCCAGACTGTTTCATTCATTGCCTTTGGCCTGCTGGGCCCACACAGTTCTCTGACACAGAGATGACCCTGGCTGAATGTGGCCACATTCTGACCCCGATCCCTCTGCTGGGTCAGACTCATCTCATTGCCCGGACACCCCTGGTATACTTGACTCACTACCTCACCCGGGTGGCAGGCAGGCGAGTGTGGATGCCCAGAGGAGCTCTCCTTTAGCCACGCCTTCTCCAGCCTTTCCAGAAAAGCCCTCAAGGATTTCTGCAACCAGCCCTTCCAGTTGGGCAGAAATTTCCTGCCTTGGCAATCAAGAGGACTTGGCAATCAAGAGGTATTTTGTTTTGTTTTATTTTAAATGCACAGTACATCCCCAGGCAGCCCCACCCTCTGTTCTCATTCCATTAAATCTATTCCTTTTGGACCTTTATTTTTCTCCATTGGAAAGCGGGACTAGGAGAAAGGTAAGGAGAGAGGCTGGAAAAGTGAGAGTCTTCTATAAACATGAAAATTGAGGGTCCCCTGCACCCCTGTTGGCCTCTTTACTTTCTCCTCCCTCAAATCTGTCCCCTCCATTCATCAAACACCCCAGCTTGTGCCCACTCTCTCACCCCAAGGAGTAGAGGCTGCCTTAATAAAGCTGAAATATATAATGTCACAGGAGCTGGCAATAATTAAAGGGTAAAGCAGACATCTGTGTCTTCAGAAAATAACACATATGCATACTGCTCTTAATTTAAAACTAATAACAATGTCACGCTAATATAATTAATGCCTCATTTATTAGGTCCAGTGGGGAATGAACTGTTCTGCATAATTGATTCTCCCAGAATCCTGGAGCCTCAAATTTGGGAAATCAAATTGTTTTAATATCTTTCGTTGTTCTGGAAATCTTTCTAAATACATTGTATTATTCTCTATTTTGCTAAATAAAACGCACCCAATACATTTTGTTACCCTCGTAAGGACAGAACCGCTTCCGACATTATGTACCCAGTGCCTGGTGGAGTTCTCGGCCTCCCAATACATGTTTGTAGAACAAATAAATAACTATCACCTCCAATATTGAATTTTGATGGCAACAAAAACGACCTCTTGGGCTTTGGAGTTATAGGGAGCTCTTTGGCCTCATCTCAGATGGTTTTTTGCATTCTTATTTGTACTTTTATAATTCTCCTGTCTCCTCCTTCACCATAAAGTTGCCAGCTTCTTGCTTCTGTTTCGAAAAGTTCCTCCCTGCCCCATTAATGCACTGACTATAATCTGCCATAGATCAGAATTAAGCCTATTAGGTCATGCCTAAATAAAAGCAAAGAAAACAAGCAGAGTGGCTCTATGAATTTTTAATGCCCATATTGGCCACCCAAAGGCCTTTTTTTGCTTCCTTCTGGATTCTCAGCTGTGCTTCAGATGACTGCTTTTGCTAAAGGAGTAGCTCTCAGATAAGACAAGCGTTACCACGAAAACTACAACAGAAACTCATAATAAATGAGTCTTACTTGGGTTAGAACCTCTCACCATAGGTCATCCAGGAAAAGATTGCCACAGATCATAGGACATCGCATTTAAATTAACTGGTTCCTCCACACTTGTGAAGCAAAGCCAACTGAGATCACATTCCAGAAAAGGGTGGGGGATGATAGGCCACAATATTTCTCAAAATTCAGGAGTAAACTTCTGCCAGGATATTTCAAATGGATCTTCCATTTGCTGGTTCTCTGGACCCTCTTTGGGTCCCAGAAACTCCAAATTCATCACATAAGCAATCCAGCGGGACTGAGAGTTTCCCAGAGCTTCCTTGGAGTGGAAAGAATCTCTACTTTGTGCTAAACAGCTCTCTGACAACAGAGAGCAAATTGATGAAAACCCTATTTTCAAGTTTACCAAAAAATCATTTAGCCTTCAATAATATATTCTGTCACTCACAAAGAGTGCAATGAAGGCAGCAATGAACTGGTTCTAAATAGGGAGGAAATAAGGAAATGAGATTAGCTTAGCATCAGACCATTGGCTCCCACCCTTGGTGTGCCTCTCATGTCATCTTGGTTCCAAAGCAAACTGGTTTAGGCATAAGTTTTCTTCCCTGTACATGGTCTGGTCTAGGGCCAGAGAGTTTTTGGTTGGTTGGAGTAAGTAAGGGAACCAGGAGGCAGAACTTGAGCCTTACCCCTGAGTCAGCAGCTGTCTCACCAGGTGACCTCAGGCAGGCTGTCTGAGCCCTTTTGGATTCTAACTCTCTGGTCTGTAAAAGGAATGATGACTGTACCCTTCTGTTCCCAGCATGCTATGAGACTTGGTTAATTGGTGTTTGGAAAAGCTTGTATCTTTGGATGAAAGCATTTACAAGTTTTGAGCTCTGTTCTTAGCTGAGCCTTTGTTCAGTTGGATTTTCTTGACTGTGGCAATGGACGGTCTATAATCCCTTTGGAGAACTAATTCCTTAACCCTAAGAGTGTGTGAATAGATGGCTTTATAAACCTCTTAAGTCTCCCTCTAACTCATGTGTCATCTCATCCATGATCAACATAGATTGCTTCAACTCTAAGAAAAATCCTTTGAAAAGTTTTAATTTTAAAAATATATGGTATAAACTAGATTTTTCTAAATCAAATTGTGGATTAAATGTAGCAGTAAATGTTCCTTGCTTTAAAATTTCAATTTTGAATTTTAGAAAAGATAAGGTTTTTCAAAGTGAATACACCACCTTCTGATATTCTCCTTTCTTTAAACAGCTGTGTTGACATATAATGACATGCGATACGATACGACATACGATAATGACGTATAATAACATACACTGTTTAAACTATATGATTTGAAAAGTTTTTGCATATATATACATCTATGAAACCATCACTATAATCAAGACAATAAACGTACCCATTATCCTCAAAATTTTGCCTGGATTCTTTCACTCCATAAAATTATTTTAAGATTTATTCCATACTCTTAGGTGTATCACAGTTCATTCCTTTTCATTGCTAGGTAGTATCCATTGTGTGGATATACCACATCTGCTTCTCTTTTGCTTGTTGATAGACATTTGAGTTGTTTCAATTCGGGGATATTACAAATAAAGTTGCTATGGATATTCGTGTACATGTGTCTGCATGGGTATATCTTTTCATTTCTCTTGGGTAAATACCAAGAAGTTAAATGACTAGGTCTTATGGTACAATATTATCTTCTGCGTACATTCTGAACAAACATATTGTATTTGGAGAAAAGCGTGATACACGTGAATCCCTACATATGGTTCTCGATGCCTAAAATTGTTTATCATGGAACCAAAAAAAATGTATAGTTTCTTCTTTATTCCTTATATTATGATAATAACAGAAAGAATTTGCTTTTGTATTACACAATGCAATTTAAAAAATGCTTTTGCACACATTATCGTAATATATCCTTACAAGTCATTTCTTCTTCTAATTCTCTGATTCACTCCAGTTGATTGTCTCCTGACATAACAGTAACACCTCCAAGACTGAATGAAGTATTCTAGCTCTCCAAAGAACTACATATCCAAGGAGCTTTTTCTCCCTTGTCTCTCCAATGGCAACACTTACCCCAAGTCATACGCCCTTGCCAAAGGCTGCCTTGCCCTACTTCGGAAGTGAATCAGCAAGGTGCAGACCAGACCCTCCACTGTTGCCTTCTTTCTCTCTCATTCCGCATGTCTACAGATTCATCAATCACTGAGGCTGCGGTTCATCTCTTACAAACTTCTTGACTCCAGCCCTTTCACAGATGTCCCAGCTAAGAACATACAGAAACGGCTCTTTGGGTAATTCCCAAACAACAACATCTTACCATGTTGTTTTGGTTAGAAAACAATATTATTGGGGAAATACTGTTGAAAACCAAACTTCACATGTTCACTGTTTCATGCCGGAAACAACTTCATTCAATGGTTGTAGAAAAATTGCAGCGAGACCTTTAGAACCTTCACTCCAGAAATCCCATCCTGTCTCTCTCCGTTCCCTAGTACGTTGCCTGTTGTTAAGTCTTACTGCCTTTTCTCTCTCCGATCTCCCAGCATTTTTTAAGGTGTGGAGAAAACTGTCAAAGACTATAGGAGATCATTCTAAAAAGAGTATTTAGCTTTGGGACAACTGGTTTCCTGAATGCAGAAGTTAGGTTAGATCCCTCCCCACACAAAAATGTAATTTAATATGGATTTACCAATTAAAAGTAGAACTACCCAAGCACTGGAAACATATGGAACTTTTAAAGTAATGTTAGGTGGGAGAAGTCTTCCTAAGCAGGACATAAAACCTAGAATGCATAAAAGAAATTATTGATAAATTAAGTGGCTACGTAAATTTTCCATTTATGTAAGTGACAACCAGTGTAATAAAGTTGAAAAGTAAGAAGCTGATTGGGAGAAAATATATCTCTTGCAATATATCTACATAGAGAAAGAAAGATTACTACTGTTAATATATTGAAAAGCTCCCTACATTGAATTGTACCCCTAAGATATATGCACTTTGGGGGCGCCTGGGTGGTTCAGTCGGTTAAGCATCTGACTTCAGCTCAGGTCAAGATCTCACGGTCTGTGAGTTTCAGCCCCCAAGTCAGGCTCTGTGCTGACAGCTCAGAACCTGGAGTCTGCTTCAGATTCTCGGTCTCCTTCTCACTCTGCCCCTCCCCTGCTCATACTGTCTCTGTCTGTCTCTCTCTCTCAAAAATAAATAAATATTTTTAAAAAGTATGCACTTTGCTGTATGTAAATTTTACCTCAAAAAATAAAAAAGACTGTAAACAAATATTAAATCCTATTATTGATAAGCAACTGGAATATTTAGTGTACTGATATCTACAACTTAGTTCAAAATGCACAAAAATAAGGTAAATTGAGGGGTGCCTGGGTGGCTCAGCCGGTTGAACATCCGACTTCAGCTCAGGTCATGATCTCACAGCTTGTGAGTTCGAGCCTCATGTCGGGCTCTGTGCTGACAGCTCAGAGCCTGGAGCCTGCTTCGGATTCTGTGTCTCCCTCTCCCTCTGTCCCTCCCCTGCTTACACTCTGTCTCTCTCTCCCTCAAAAATAAATAAACATTAAAAAAATAATAAGGTAAATTGATAAATTAAAGGAAGAGACAGAAAGATATATGATAAAGTAAATATAGCAAAACGTTAATTATCCATCTAGATGGTAGGTGTGTGGGTGTGTAAACTATACAATTCTTTCGACTGTTCTGTGTGCTTGAAAAGTTTCATACTAAAATGTTGGGGGAAACCCCCTAAAATGAATAAGAAAATACATATAACTCCTGAGAGCAGAAAACAAAAAAAATCAACAGACAATTTGAGATTGTTTAAAAAATGGATAAAAGAAAGGACTTTCAATTTCACTTGGAATAAGAAAACATGTATAATGCTTGAGGGGCGCCTGGGTGGCGCAGTCGGCTAAGCGTCCGACTTCAGCCAGGTCACGATCTCGCGGTCCGTGAGTTCGAGCCCCGCGTCGGGCTCTGGGCTGATGGCTCCGAGCCTGGAGCCTGTTTCCGAGTCTGTGTCTCCCTCTCTCTCTGCCCCTCCCCCGTTCATGCTCTGTCTCTCTCTGTCCCAAAAATAAATAAACGTTGAAAAAAAAAAAAAAAAAAAAAAAAAAGAAACATGTATAATGCTTGATAACATCCAACATAAATACACACACGGGAAAAAAAATATATGTGTAAGGATATTTATTGCTTTTCTGTTTAAAACAGAAAATAAGAAAGGGGAAAAAAATAGAAAAAAAAAAAAAAGAAAAAAGAAACAACCCAAACACCCCTCCCTGGGGAAATGGTTAAGTAAATGACAGCGTGTCATGGTCCAGAACCCTGTCAGCGGTGACAAAGCGTGAGGTAGTGCTTTTGGACTGACACGGAGGACATCCAAGGTCTGTTGTTTACTGGAAAAACGGGCATCACAGAACATTGTGTGTAAATGGCCATTTGCATAAAAAATAATAATAAAACTACATGTGTATACAAATATACAGAAAAGGTGTCTAAAAGCATACATATGCAACCCATGATTCATCTTAGGAAACAGTGAAATTAGAGGGAGGGATAGAAGACAGAGAAGGACATTTAAACTTCTACTTGGTAGAGTTCTAGATTACTTGGACTTTTTGCAATGAGCATGCAATACTTTGGTAACTTTTTAAATTGCCTAAATTGATCCAAAATGCTAATAATGACTAAAATCTACATATCACTAAAGCACCCTGTGCAAATTGCAAAATTCAGTCAAGAATGCACATATTTTTCCCCGCCTAACATCAAAAGCCTGAAGTCTTGCAGACAAAACATCTGGTGATCTTTTACAGGATTTTTCTCTACTTTTCATCTCAATGTGTCAGCATTCGTGTCTATGAGCCGAAACAGTCACAAGCCTATAAATCATGTGAAAGCTCTTTCTTCTCCCAATTGCATCCCCCCAGGGCTTCACCCGACTCTGGATACAGTCTGCTCCCAATAGAAGCTCCTTTGACAGAAAAGTGTTCTTAAACATAATGGAACACATTCTGAGCGAAATACCAAAGACTAGATGGGTCAGAGAGGGGAAAGTTTTACAAAAACACTGCACGCCAAAGGAAAGAGAAGCAAAGATGAGAAGTGAGCAAAAGCAGAAGGAAGATGGAGGCAGGGAGCAGACGAGGCGAGGGGGGAGAGTAAGGAAAGAGTTTCGATGTTAATGTTTGCAGTATTTTGACCCGTGAAAAAATTCAGAAGGAATTTCGCCACCTAGGCGCGCACACATACATGCGTGTGGAGCCCTGTTCAGGAAACCAGAAGAGACTTTCTAGAAGCAGACAGGATGGTAAATCGCTCGTTCAGAGTGAGAGTTTTGGGTCTACAGATATGCAGACATGGAAAGAGGAGCGGGGAAGTGTTGAGTCAGGATACATTCTGAAAGATTGCATGCCTGCAAGGAACAGGTTCCCTGCCCACGGAGGGCCTCGGGGCATACTACACACATCCTTGTGAGTGGGGAGGGCATTCAGCTTCTTGCCCAACTGCAGCTTCTCTGGTAGGGACTGGATGGTTTGCATCTGGACTCTGGCAAAAATACCTATGCTCAGGTGAAGATGTAATGTAACCAGGACCAAAATGCCTTTCGCAAAACATGTTTCTCACTACTGCTGTTTCTTACTACCATGGGGGGTGGGGGGGGGGGTGGAATACCCCCCACCCCATGCCATGCTTTCCAGGGAGGCAGCGGTGCCCTGTGCACATAAGTCCTCATTTCACACTTCCATGTAGTCAGCACACACATATTGGGTACTTAATTCATGCCAGACACAGTGCTTTGTTCTGGAAATGCAAAAATGAGTCATATGACCCTCTCCCCAAGAATCCCACAGTCTGGTGGGTAAATATTTACCCACCAAATAGGGCAGGTGTTTGCAAAAGGCACAGTGACAGCACAAAGTCAATCTCGAGCAACTGCTGGGGAGGGGAAGAGTTAGACCCAGTGTCACAGAAGGTGAGCTCTGAGCTGTGCTTTAAAAATGAATCAGGGCTAGGGGCGCCTGGGTGGCGCAGTCGGTTAAGCGTCCGACTTCAGCCAGGTCACGATCTCGCGCTCCGTGAGTTCGAGCCCCGCGTCGGGCTCTGGGCTGATGGCTCAGAGCCTGGAGCCTGTTTCCGATTCTGTGTCTCCCTCTCTCTCTGCCCCTCCCCCGTTCATGCTCTGTCTCTCTCTGTCCCAAAAATAAATAAACGTTGAAAAAAAAATTTAAAAAAAAATGAATCAGGGCTCAAGAAAATGAGAAGATAAGCCAAAGACCAGAAGAAAATATTTGTAAAAGACATCTGATAAAGGACTCTCATCCAAAACATGCAAATAATTCTTAAAACTCAACAATAAGAAAACAACCCGATTAAAAAATGGGCAAAAAACCTGCTCAGGCACCTCAGCAAAGATACACAGATGGCAAATAAGCATAAGAAAAGGTGTTCAACATCATATACCATTAGGTGATTGCCAATTAAAACAGCAATGAGGGGCGCCTGGGTGGCGCAGTCGGTTAAGCGTCCGACTTCAGCCAGGTCACGATCTCGCGGTCCGCGAGTTCGAGCCCCGCGTCGGGCTCTGGGCTGATGGCTCAGAGCCTGGAGCCTGCTTCCGATTCTGTGTCTCCCTCTCTCTCTGCCCCTCCCCCGTTCATGCTCTGTCTCTCTCTGTCCCAAAAATAAATAAACGTTGAAAAAAAAATTTTTTAATAAAAAAAATAATAAATAATAAATAAAACAGCAATGAGATATCACCACACACCAGTTAGAATGACCCAAATGCAGAACACTGACAACATTAAATGCTGGTGAGAGTGTGGAGCAACAGGAACTCTCACCCACTGCCGGTGGGAACGCAGAACGGTACAGCTACTTTGGATGACAGTTTGACACTTCCTTATAAAACTGAACGTACTCTTAGCAAATAATCCAGCAATCACACCCTTTGGCATTTACCCAAGGGAGCTGGAAATGGATGCCCACGCAGAAACCTGGATGCAGATGTTTATAGCAGCTTTATTCATCATTACCAAAAACCTGGAAGCAACCAAAATGCCCTGCAGTAGGTGAGTGGTTAAACAAACTTCAGACAATGGAATATTATTCAGAGCTAAAAAGAAATGAGCTATCAAGCCATGAAGAGACATGGAGGAATTTGAAATGCATATTGCTAAGTGGAAAAAAAAAAAACCTTACAGCTACACACGGTATGGTTCCAACTATGACATCCGTCCCCCCCAAAAAGGTAAAACTATGGAGGTAGTAAAAAGATCAACAGTTTCCAGGAGTTGGTGGGAAGAAAGGATGAATAGGCAGAGCCCAGAGGATTTTTAAGGTGGTAAAACTATACCATACGTTCCTATAATAGTGGATACATGCCAGTACACATTTCTCAAGACTCATAGAATGTGCAACACCAAGAATGAACCCTAATCTAACTATGGACTTTGGGTGATAGTGATGTATCAATGTTGGTTCATCAATTGTAATAAATGGACCACATCTGGTGGTCCATCCAGATGCTGATAGTAGCAGAGGGTGTAAAGGACAGCCAGGAAGTAGATGGGAACTCTCCATGCTTTCCACTCCATTTTACTGTGAACTTAAAAGTGCTCTAAAAAATAAAGTCCATTTAAAAGAGAAAAAAAGTAAATAGGAGGTATAGCACCAGCTACCACAATGTCAATGCAGTTACCTCCCTCCCACACATGTCAATCTCCCCCTCTTATTCCCCCTGTAGGGTAAAAGACACAGGCGAAGTCAAGCCGTGGATTACAAGTGAAACACTCATGTGAAGAAATAAAAAATATATTTAAAAACTCATAATTGTATCTGATGAGTGACCAAGGTCGAGGAAAGCCAGATTATGAACATAAGGCACTAAGCCCGAGAATGGTATGTTATAAATTCCCATAATGGTGGCTGTTGTTAATCCTCCTTTGCTTCATCATTATCGTCATTATTCAAAGCATTCCAGGGAGGGGGCCACCTTGTTAAAGGCACAGAGATTAGAAAAAGAAAAAAGAGACGTGGAGCTGTTGAGTTCATAGAGAGTGTCTCTGGAACACAGAAATCGAGGTAGAAGCAGTAAGGAGACAAGCCAGGTCTTGTGAAGCCATAATTTACTCCCAAAGAACGTTATATCCTGTAGATAAACAGAGATGGTCTAACGCAAGAGAGTACTTGAGATCAGATGTGCAGCTCTCAAAGACTGGGAATGGGAGCCAGCCTGGAGGCTGCTGCCATTGTCCAAGAGAGGAATTGTGCACTGCTCTGGAACAAGTAGCAGGAATGAGGGGCGGAGACGGAGATTGAACCGGTAGAAATGATAGACTTTAGTGACCACTGAGATGTTAGAGGAAGAAGAAGAGAGAGAAGTCTAGGATGACATTGGGGTTTCTGGTTTTAGTAACGGAGAATGGTGGAGACACTAAGGGGAGGCACAGGTTGGGACAAGGCGGTGAGGTAAGGAGAAAAGAGCAAACGGTATATGAGCTCTCTGCCCATAAGTACACCCCAGATGGCCGTGGGCATCCTGGCACCACCGACGACCAACATAGGTGCATGAAGCACTAAATATGGCCCTGCCACTCTGCTGAGCCTTCTGCCCACACTCTCATTTGATCCTTCCAACAGCCTTATAAAATAGACACTGCTGTTATCCTTGTCTTACAGATGAAGAAACCAAGGCTTACAAACTTGCCCAAAGGCAAGCAGTAAGTCGTGGAGCAGAGCTCTAAACCCACGTCTCTCTGACTGCAAAGCTCACGTCCTCTAAACCAAAATGTCTGATCTCGCTGAATCGCCAGCACCTCCAGACCCTTCTCCTTGTGACCCGGGACATGCAGCTTCATCCTCAAGCACAGCCAATCCCCACCTGAATGCGTAGCTTGGTGAGAGAGCCCACTTCTCTCAGCTGGGGACCCTTGGCAAGACACAGCCTGCACAGCTGTCCATGGTGGCCCCGTGCTCTATTTCCGAAGCACGGTTCCCTTGTTCTCATCCTTAGGCAGGACTGGGACAATCGGAAGGATTTCAGCCCTATAGGGGGGCATGTTCCACTTTGGCTGAACGACACTTCCCAGAGAAATGGTCTTTTTCTGTGTGTGCCGCTGTCCCCCTTGTGTGCACTGCCCTGGAACTAAATAAGACATCATGATGAGGTGATTTTCATTAAAAAAAAAAATACACCTAGGGATAAAAACTGTACCAAGAGGAAATAAAAGATGGATGTGTATTTGGTACCTTTGTCATGAAAACCTTTGGGACTCTGAAATTTGCTCTCCTCAGCAATGTGCAGCAATGGCAATTGCAATAGTTAATTAATGACTCTGACTTTTCGCATAGCAGTTTCCAAATGCTAGTCCTCAGGCCAAGTAAGTGCTTGAGGAAGTGTCACTACAAGATAGAATGAGAAAAATAAGCACACTGCAAAATGCTTGTGTGTGTGCAGGTCTGTTGCATACATAGGTACATCAGGATAACTTTTCTAACCGCCTTTCTTGGGAAGAACGCTCCTTTATTTTGAGACTATTATCTTCCCATTTTTAGAGCAGTTTTTACATTCTAAGCAGCAACTCCAAAATTCTGGAACAACTATTGCCGTTAGCCAGCCTTATTTCATCATTCAACCCAACGTGCATTAAGCGTCTACTCTCTGTGCGGCTCTGGGGATGTCCCAGGGAGCAAGTGCCACCAAATGCTGCTCTTCAAGAGATTCCTGGTGGGAAAGATGGGTATTGACGATGTCATCAGAGTATGAGGAACACCAAGAAGGAGAAGCACGGGACATTGCAGAAGCATGTGACAGGCGTCCTCGCCTCGCTGCGGGGGGATCTGGGAAGACTTCCTTGAGAAAAATGGCATTTAAGCTGAGTAGGAATGAGTAGGATGAGCAGAAATAAACTGAATGAAGTAGCCCTAAGTGGCAGCAAAAAGTGAGGCAGTTTCGAGGAACAGAAGGGGCTCAAGAGCCAGGGGGCTGGCTATGTCACAGGAGCACTTTATTGTTTACATCTAGATGGTCTGTGGCTAAAGAGGAAAGTTCCCCCACCATAGGGTAAGCCTGAATTAAACCCATAGTCTGCATCTCCCAAAAATGCTCCTGATTGCTTGCAGCAAAGTCACCAACGAATAAATGCCTGACTGCACACTATCAAGTAGTGTTTGAGAAATAAATGTTCAATGAGTAAGATTCTGTCCCTGGCTGAGGAGGGTGGACAAACAGGTTACTTTGCTGATCACTCTGTGCTTTGTTTCGTTTTGTTTTTTGTTTTTTTTGCTTTTTTTCTGATGCCTAAAATAAGAGGGTTAGTTCTTAGTGCTCTAAGGTCTATTCCAGGGCAAACATTCCATAACGATAAATGTGTAACAGCTACCATTTATTGAGCATTTAAAAATTGAAGTCACTGTGTTAGATGTTGTATCTGTATTATCAGCAATCCCCATCACAGCCTCACGAGATAAATGTTATTACCACCATTTTATGGATGAGAGACTCTGAGACATAGACCAAAAGTTCCAAGGTCATGCTCTAGTACATAGCAGATCCAGGATTCAAACCCAGTGCTGTCTGATTCCCAAACCCATGCTCTCTCTTATCAGTTTGTGCACACTACCGTGAAGTCTTGTGATGTTCTGTGATTCAGCTCCTTGTCCCTTTGATATTCTTCAGCATGGCACTCAGAGTCTCTTCTGAGCCACTCTTCCCCCTGGCTGTAATCACACTTGCCTTGGGGCTGGTCCACGATACTCATGCCCCGGCAGCACTCTGCTTATGATGTTCATCCCTGGTCCCCCCATCACCACCTCCTTCCCCCACTAGAATAAAACCAAGTAAGCAACTGGACAATGGCCCGGAAATAAAACACACTGAGTGGGGTCATACAAGCACACAGGAGCAGACGTTATAAGAGAAGATATTTGAAGTCCAACGGGGCTGATGGATGGAGTAATTCCTATGGAGTGAGTAACAGGATAAAGGTCTTGGTGGGCCCGTCAGCATCCAGAATCTCCTACAGGTGTGACAATTGGACCACATACACAAATATACAGGCATGATGCTGGCCAACAGTGGCCCAGGATACAGCGATGAAATTCCTGAGACTGTGGGACTGGGTGGATGACCAAGGCAGCCGCTTCAGCCCTGAGGAGCAAGGCAAGAAAGAATGGAGCCCAAGACTGGGGTTTGGATCATGGGACAAAGAAGGAACCAAATCATTTATGAGGGATGCCTCATATGAGCCAGAACAGCAACAGAAACCCCCCCCCCCCCCGCCCCCAAAACAGGACGAGGGCTGTTCCCAGGTGCTGGAACAAATTTGAGTCTGATGTCTTGGACAGGGAATCAGTGAGATCATTACACTTCTCTTGGCTGCTTTGGTTCTAACCCTTGCCCTGATGTTTACTAGCCGGGCAACCTTAAGCAAATTAGAAGACAACTCTCCATGAGTCTCTCAAGTTCACACGTCTCTATGAGAGAGGTGCTGATTACTCTTTGTTCCAGATTTAGCTTTTCAAAGACACTTGTGTAACAAACAGACTTGGAAGATAGAGTGTCCCTTTGGAACAAAATACAAGAAGGCTTATTGCCCTTCATAAAAGATTTGGGTCCCCTAAGCTCAAGCTTCCTCTTTTATAGTGAAACCCACTTCAGGTACAAGTATCATCTGGTCCACCTAGCAGATTTACTCAACAAATTACATTCCTTCCACCACCTCTTTCAGAGAGGTGGTGAAAGGATCCTCAAAAGCGCTCACCATAAATGCTAATGTGCTCCATTGTTAATAAGTGTTACTAACAATACAAACCCTACAACTTCAAGTCCCCGCTCATTTCTCTGTCTCCATTTTGACCTTTTCACATAGGTGTCAGGACAGAAGTTAGTCACATAATTTGCACATATTGTCGAAAATGTTTATGCTTACTTCTTAAGCATAACTTTTAGCTCCCTGACTTGATTATTAGTGTTTGAGGGCAGGGATCATATTTCCCACCTCTTCTGGATCAGGTATCTACACTTAGCTTTAGGATAAAGATGCCCAGTAAACACTTGTAAATGATTGAGTCTCATATGTCATCGTTCCACATACCTATTACCAGGAGAAGCTTAAGGAAGGTCAATAGGAAAGAATGTTAATTATTTTTAATCAGTTTTATTGTCTCTGTGATACAGGCTTTATAGCCTGGAAAGAGGGCAGGCTGATAAAAACTGTCCGTGGGATGGCAAGCCCATTGAACTTATCTGAAAGGCTGATTTAGCAGTTAATATGTTTATAGGATATTTGCATCAAGTGTATTATTGAGCACGGGCTTAAGTATTTATATATGCAAAGCAAATTGCAATAATTCACATAAGTTTTTTCCAGCAACTCATCATGTGGAACAAGCCATCTGCCCACCTACAGGAAACAGTCAGGGTCAAACCTCAGAAGCCACATCTTCACCCTGTTCCTGGGATCTCTGAGCCACAATGCATGCCATCTACTTCAAAAAGACGTTAACAAAATTAAGCTCTAAGCTATTAGGGTCAGCAAGCAATAACTCCTATGAGAAAAAGCAAAACTGAAGCAATGAGAACCAAAATCAAGCTTATTCTACAAATAGTTACTATGCTATTACTATCATTATAGACAACAGGGTATCCAGGCAGTTTATTTTCTCCAAGACAGTTGTCCTACAGGGTGATAGAGGTACCTGGGTGGTGGCCTCCTAGTCTAATGGCTATACATCTCAGACACATGGTTAGTAATGAGTTGAGAAGGCTCTCAATTAGTTGTGCTAAATATACGAAAGTGGTCCTAGAGTCACCAGCACAAATCCAAACCGATGCTGTCATTGAATATGACAGTCCACAAAGTAGTATGAGTATATCATTTCACAAACCTGCAAGTGAGGATTGGCACTCAAAAAGCGCCCAAATGTGGAAGTCTACCAGTGTTATAATCTGACACACTATCAACAGCCAAATTATGGAAAGAGCCCAAATGTCCATCGACTGATGAATGAATAAAGAAGAAGTGATATATATATATATATACACACACACACACACACACATATTATACCCCACACACAATGGAATATTACTGGTA
Organism: Lynx canadensis; assembly: GCF_007474595.2. NCBI lineage: Eukaryota > Metazoa > Chordata > Mammalia > Carnivora > Felidae > Lynx > Lynx canadensis. The sequence goes on along the minus strand of NC_044309.1, from coordinate 46,605,605 downwards.
TATATTTATATTACATATATATTATATATAGTTAGTGGTATATATTAGTATATTAGTTTTATATGTGTGTGTGTGTGTGTATATATATATATGTATATAATGGAATATTACTCAGCCATCAAAAAGAATGAAATCTTTTCATTTGTAACAACATGGATGGATGGAGCTAGAGTGCATTATGCTAAGTGAAATAAGTCAGAAAAAAACAAATACCATATTTTTCACTCATATGTGGAATTTAAGAACCAAAACAGATGAACATAGGGAAAGAGAAGGAAAAATAAAATAAGACAAAAAACAGAGAGGGAAGCAAACCCTAAGAGACTCTTAGAGAACAAACTGAGGGTTGCTGGAGGGGACGTGAGTGGGGGAGGGGATGGACTAAATGGGTGATGAGCATTAAGGAGGGCATTTGTTGGGATGAGCACTGGGTGCTTTACGCAAGTGATGAATCACTGAAGTCTACACCCGAAACCAATATTACACTCTATGTTAACTAACTTGGATTTAAATAAATTCTTGGAAGGAAAAAAAAGAATCTGACCACACTTCAGCATGTTCATCTCCTGTGAGTCGAGAAATACAAGAGGCCCTACTTTCTGGTCTAAAGTACAGATGGCCCACCACATTCCTTAACTTGGATTTTCAAACACTCACACACACACACACACACACACACACACTCACACACTCACGGCTTTCAGGTAACATTGCAACCTGGGAAAAGAAGTGAAATCATGTATGTAATGTTTCTGATTCATCATTAGCATTCACTGAATGTTCATTCAGTCCTCTCTTTCCTTTCTCCCTAAAAGAACCAGAAATGAGAGCTAAGAACGTGCCAAGAAGTCAGAGACAGTAAGAGACCACAGCCCGCTTCATCAATGCTACCTCCATCCTGGCACTCACACGTGGGGCGGAGGGTGAGAGGAAAATCCAGACAACCTGCTGCCGCTGAGAATGGAAAACACTTGTCTTTAAAAGCTTGTTGCTGTGATTGAGACCCCGCTCAGATAGGTCCAGGTTAGCATCTCTAGGCAGAGTGCTCACTTGGGCCATCAGAAACAGAGCTTTCCCATCTCTTTGTTTCACCAGAACATGAAGCATTTGCAGTGCGAGTGAACTAGACTGAGAGCCAGCCTTTGGTCCTTCCCGTTTGCGCATTGACAACCCCTACTCCCCCAATACCGTGCACGGCGAACCACGCCGCCAGGATCGGGCAAACTCCGGCACATCCTCGATTAATGAACCCCGCGTACTTCATTAAAAATCAGAAAACGTGGGTCAGGTCTCACAAACCAATATATTATTGTCATTTGTTTCCACCTAAGAGGTGAAATTCCAACCTTGGTCAAGTCAAAATACAACCTTGGGCAAGTCAAAATACTCTCTCTATAAATTAAGTACAATTATGCCTGGCGGCAGATATCAGATATGTCGAGTATAAATAGCTTTGAGATCTCAAGATGAAAGGTCCAGTTCTCTTTGCTCTTGTGATGTTATTTGCAAGAATCCCCAGATACTGCCCTTTTCCTCTTTTTGCCCGGTGCCTTGCACTCCCCTCCCCCAACCCCTTGGCAACTGAGCTCCAGGGAATGCTCCAGACCTTTTGCATCCGATTTGCCACAGGGGAAAGAAAGATGGGGGAGCTCAGGGTTAAATTCTGAGACTTAGAGATTATTTGAAATAAACTCACCCCTGCAAACCAAAATTTCAGATAACGAGCAATTTTATGAAGTGCTGTATCAGAGCGACTTGTGGTAGCTGCCATACAAAAGGTAATGTTTTAATGAGTGTTTTTGCTTCTTTTATTCAAGGGCCTTGGAATCCTTTAGGATGAAAGGTCCTGGGAGCCTGAAAGGGATTAATGACAGGCTTTGCGTGTTATTACCCTCCCACAGAGGCACCTACAATCTAGAGTGCAGAAGGTGAGTTTTCAGCCTGAAGCACTCAGGTGACACGCCGTTTTTGCTGCTGGCAGAAATCCTCCGCAAGAATGACCCTCAGTGCCAAGAAAATAAAGGAGGGCAGGAGAACAGTCACCCTCATCCCAATAACAGCATGCTGAGGACAACAGTTTGAATTTTACATTTTCCAGATGAGGAAACTGAGGCAACAGGAGATTAAGTAACTTGCTCACATTTGAAGATCTTATAAGGGGTGCGAAAACAATTTGAATCCGGGGGCACCTGGGTGGCTCAGTCGGTTTAGTTAAGCGACTTCAGCTCAGAGCCTGGAGCCTGCTTCGGATTCGGTGTCGCCCCTCTCTCTCCACCGCTCCCCTGCTCCCTCTCTGTCTCTCAAAAAATAAATGTGTTAAATTTTTTTTTAAAAAAACAGAATTGAATCCAAGTAGTCTAATTCCAGAGACGAAGCTCTTGACAGGGAGACAAAGCTATTTAATCCTGTCCATTTCATAAAAGACCAGCTCAGGTGGGAATAGAGTCCCCATACTCCTTCCCTGTTCCTCCCTCTGTACCTCTGCTCTCAGTGTGAGGGAACACCCATCCTATCCACGAGAGGAAGAGAGGAAGAGAGCAGGCCTCTTCCCAAGAGAGGAAGCTCAAGGAAAGGAGGGGGGAATCTGCTGAGCATTGGCTCCTCGAGTCTGCCTCGGAAGCTGCTGTGTAAAGACAGATTGAGAGATCTAACAGCTGGAGGCTGAAGGAGGGCCACACTGAGCTCTGGACAGACACTTTCCAGCCCAGACCATGCGGAGCTCATTCAGAACAGCCAGGATGGTGAAAGAACAGGATACTACACCCAATAAGGAATTGCTGAAGGAACAGGGCATATTTAGCCCGGAGCAGAACAGACTTAGAAAACAGGAGGGCTATCGTCACGCACCTGATCTGTTCTCCTGGAAAGAGAGATGAGACTTTGCCAGATGAACCCAAGGGAAGAATTTACGCTAATTTTAGCTAATGCTCAGAGCTGTCCAAAGACAATCACACCGCCTAGTCTTAGCAAAGGTGTTTAGGTACGAGCCCAAGGCCCACCGGCATCCTTGTTAGTAACACATCCTTTCACTTTCAAAAGGGTCCTGGCTTGGGTCTACAATACTGGTCACCGGAAAGAGGGAACACAGACCCTGAGCTCCTGGATGATCTGTGTAGGTTTCAAAACATTTCTAATGTGTCATTTTTAAACTCACATATACAAGATTTTTTGAGATAGTAATCCCGTTAATGATTCGTAACTACAAGGATTAGACTTTTTATCTACTTTTCCATCATTTCCATTGTGGTGACGGAGCATAGTCCTTCACGGGCCTGCTCCGCTTTCCTGTCTGTGCGCTCCCACCGGCAGAGGAAACAAGCCCAGGAATGTTGTGCTGAACGGAAAAGGCAGGAAAGTTCTGTTTGACTTGGAATTCTGCGGCATGTGGCAGCAGGGTGGAGGAGTGACTGAGCTCTCTGAACAGGGTGTTCTTTGGGGCCTAGAAAACTTGCTGAAAGAATCTAAGTTCCAAATAAACCGGGAGGGAAGGGCGGAAGGGACAGGCAGGGACCAGGCCAGGGGAAAACAGCGTTCGGGGACACAGTCTCACCCTTTGGTGTGGCAGCACCACTTTGTTTTGCTTCGTGCTCTTTCTTTTTTAAAGAAAATACATCACCAGGCTAGGGGCTAAAGTAGCCATTTGAATTAGTTTACAGGGAGGGAGGGAGGGAAGAGAGGCCTCAGAAAGGAAAATCATTTAAGAAAAAGAAGTAAAGAGATCCTCATGTGGTCTAGGTACCAGGTGCCTCCATCAGAGGACGCGAGCTAAAGTTCTCTCAAGTTCCTTTTAGTTTATGACGTGCTGATTTTTGCAAAGAGGAACTGCAGTCCCGTGCAGTGTGAGAGAGCAGAGAACATTTGGCTGGGGTCACCACTTCCCTGCTTGATTCTGGGGCTTTACCTAAGTCACTTCACCTCTTTGAGCCTCAGGGTCCGCATGTGTCCACATGAAACCTTAAGGACACCATGTTTCCAAGGCCCCTTCTTTTTTTTTTTTTTTTTTTTAAGTTTATTTATTTTGAGAGAAAGCGTGAGCAGGGTAGGGGCAGAGAGACAGGGGGAAAGAGAATCCAAAGCAGGCTTTACGCTGTCAGCGCAGAGCCTGATGTGGAGCTCGAACTCACAAACCGTGAGATCATGACCTGAGCAGAAATCAAGAGTCCGACGCTAAACCGACTGAGCCACCCAGGCGCCCCACCAAGGCCCCTTCTAACTGAAGTTCAGTGATTCTATGATTAAAGTCTAAAAGAGCTTGTAATTGCCCTGGGCACCTCCTCCAGGTAAGGCAATGAGATGGGAAGAGCGGCAGGAAGGGAATCTGTCCATGAGAGTTCTTGACATGCATGTAAAAAGGAACTGGGCTGATGAGGAATGCAAGCAGGGAAGCCCCTAGACTTTTCCTCTGTCTTACTCCATGTCTGATGATCACCAAAGAGAAGGGCAAAAACCACTTCAATTGCCCCCCTCTCCTCTGGAAATATCCTCGAAAAATGAGATAATGGTGACAACTGATAGCGTCCCTTCTTCTGAGGGGCTGAGGAGGCACAGACAGGAGGCCTATATGACATCATCAGCTGATTTTATCAGAGGCCAGCTCAGGCTTCAAGCTCCACAGACCAAGTGTAAAGTGAGTCACCCAACACCACGAGTTAAAGCAAAGAATCGGGAAGGAGCAACCTGGCAAAATGTGGAAGGGAAGAGGGGAGGTCTCAGGGTAGGCATATTTGTAGAAGACCCTGAAAGCCCCAGGAAGCCAGAACGGCTGGGGACTAGTTACCTTCCCACACGCAAATTCTGTTCTAGGTCCTCAACAGCATCCCCAACGCAGCCAGTTGCCTCTTAGATGCCTACACAGGCCCTGGACAAAACAGTCACCAGTCAGTGCAAACACACGTGTTGGAGTGAGGGGAACATATCTGAGCACGTCTCCTGCTGCTTCTGGAGAACCAGGTTTGGGTCTGTGCTGTTTGACAGCCCAGTTTGCGAGCCAGAGAACTAAGGCCACCGAGGGAACACATCCGCTAACGTGCTCTGTACAGCAATCCCTCCCGAAAGCCAGTGCAGCTTTGAATGTAGCTGTCCCCTCTGGGCAAGAGGCCACCAATAAAGCCCCATGCCCCTAGGTGAGTGACATCATAATAGTAGCTGTGTGTGCAAAAGCCTGTGTGTCAGGCTTTACTGTGTGCCTAGCTTTGATGTATGCTATCTCATCAGATGCTATAACAACCCTGTGAAGTAGATAAAACTGATACTATCACCCCTGTTTTAAGAATAAGAAAACTGAAGCTCACAGTGACCCAATGACCTAATCAGCTCCCACGCTAGGGAGTGTTCCGAGCTTACACAGACTTTGGTCCCAATTAAGGAAAGGCAATACTTCAAAAAAGAAAGAAGGAGCCTACCCACTCCTCTTTGCTTTGCTTTGGAATTTACTTGTATTTATGCCACCGTGGCTGTGAGCCCCAAGGAAGAGAAGGGTGTGCGCTTTCCTGCACGAGAGGCTCTAAATACCTGGCCAATCAGCAGCGTCTCCCTGCTCATTCCTCCCACACACTACACACAACTCCCAGGAATCACACTGGGTGGAAAAGTTAATAACGATCCCTGCCGCACTCCGACACCAATTAGTACCTAATGTACGGAACACCCACGCAGTCCTCACCAAGCCCTGCAGGGCTTTATGGCCACCGAGAAAATGCTGTCTTTATTCTCAAGGAATTTACAGTCTTAAGAGGAAGTAGGAGAAGATGCATATCAAGTTACGCATGGCATAAAATGCTTCACAAAATGCCAGGATGACTGGGAGGACCCGAAATCTATACATAGGTGGACGATGTCTCCAGCGGGAGAGCGTCCTTGGGGTCGGGTCACACTTCTATGTCCAAGGCTAATTGCTTGACCAAGCATATTTGCCTTGCTCGCTGTCCTTATTAAGAAAAATGCACATGCATACTTTCAAAGGCGTGCTTAGATTTCACAGCCTTGCATTTACTACTAGGATAGCTAATACGCTGCACACTTCCCTTTACCTTTTAAATGCCTTTTGTGTCAATTAGGACTATTAATAATAACAGCCTCCATTAAATAGATGTTTACTCTGTGTCTGGCACTGTTAAATGCTTTGTATTTGCTATCTCATTTAATTTCTTCTAAGACCCTATGAAGTAGCTGTTTTTAGCTTCACTCTTCAGATACAGAAACTGAGGACTAGAGTTTTGAATAAACCGACTCAAACTCAAAAAGTAGATTTGAACCAAGGTCTGTCTAAATCCAAAGCTCCTAAGCTTAGAGTCTTCCATTTTAGCTTTATGACACCTTTATGAAGTAAGTAGGAAAGGTTTTATTAACCCCATTTTAAAGATGAAGAAATGGATTTATCCAGAGTATCAACAACTTACCTAAGAGTTTTGGCACTAATCCTGCATCCCATTCCACTTAACAGCCTATCCCATCGTCTTTCCACAGTATCAGCCACCACATACATGAAGAGGGAAAGCCAGAATATTATAATCAGCCTTGAGACCGATCATAAGCAAGAATGCAATCCATGTGTTTTTTAAATTGTTATTTGCTACGTGAGTAGCATCGCATCCAAATGTTAAAAATTCTACCCTTTACCCAGTAGAGAATGCAGGTGGTTTGGACTCTTCAAAGCCAAGCTGGAAATGACCTACATTTGAGAAAACTCATGTCCTGGGCTCTCTCAAAGCCACACGGTGCCAGAGATGGTTGGAACCTTGAGCAGACTCATTTCAGCGCTTACCACTCGAAACTAGCAGTTACGTTGGAATCGCCAATGATTCAGACTCCAAACTCCCCCGGAATCCCTCCCTGCAAGCCCTGTCTGCTCTCAGTTTGCCTCCATAGAGAGTCACCTTCTCTGAACTTCCGCCATGTTTGTTAGTCATCCTAGTAAGTTGGGTAAAATGTGTGTTCAGGCTGTGATACTTTCGCTTCCACAGAAACCCTCTGAGACCTACAGTCCTGCTGTAACTTACCAGAAATTCAAGGGTCGTGATCTATACAGTCATATCCTCGGGTTGCTCATGGATAAAATAATATTAATGAGTCCACCTGACTGCATTACGGGGACTAAGTGAGACAATGAACAAAAAAATCCCATAGCAGAATACGTTGCAAGTAGTCAATAAATACTAGCTACCCAATATTGTATTATATCACATTATACCGTATTATGTTATTAACAATGTAATATCATTATATTATTACTGCTCATGAGGAGTTTGAGTATATTGAATTTAATTAAGGAGAGTATGACTAATCAGTATAGGCAATTGGATTTTTTCTTTAAAAAACTCTGAGTAGGATCCTTTCTCAGCCAAACAATGGTTTAAGAAAGGAAAAGACAAGAGGTAGAATTATTTGTAGAGTCAATTTGGATCACGTTGTGCCTGTGATGTCTGAATGGATCAGGGGAAGAAGGCAAGGTTGAGAACCACCTACCTTTCATATATGGGAGGGAGAAGAGGCTTACATGAAGAGCTTGTATTTTGGAGACCTTTGCTCCTTTACTCGCAGAATCCCTACGTATTCCATTTTTCTGTTATAAATTAAAAGCAGCAAGGCACAGAGAAGACATGCCTTCCTGCAAGTCTGTGTATGAGCTGGGAGTACTGTATTAGTTTCCTAAAACTGCTGTAACAAATTACCACAAACTTGATGGCTTAAAACACCAGAAATGTACTGTTGCCGACTTCTAGAGGCCAAAAGTCTGAAAGTTATTCCACTAAGCCAAAAGCAAGGTGTCGGTAGGGTTGCACTCCCTCTGGGGGCTCAGGAGCGCATCCTTCTTTGCCTCTTCCAATTCCTGGCCGCCACCATATTCCTTGGCTTGTGGCCACATCACTCTGGCCTCTGCCTCCACGGCCACGTTGCCTTGTCCTCTTCTGTGTGTGCCCAGTCTCCCTCTGCCTCCCTCCCACATAATGTTCAAAGTTCATCTAGTAACAACTTTGTCCCATCTCTGGGATTGGCCATTTCTTTGAGGAACTCTTGGTTTTACAGGCCAAGATTTGAATGCTAGGTGCTCACTGCTACTGGGGAGCCTTTACTTCTAGGCCCTTTCAGTAGACAAAGCTAGAAAAAATATACATATATTTTTGCATATACATACAAACATAATACATAGGTGCATATTATACATATACACACATGCACACACATATGTACAGGTATACATATTTAGGTGTCCATATATATTTATATGCATACATATGTATATATGTATGCATATAATATATATGTGTATATATATAAATAATACATATGTGTATATATAATACATATGTATATATGTATATATATAATATATATACAAATATAAAAATATATATATATATTTTTTTCACACTGATGCCTCTAATTCCAGTCCACCCAATAAGGTTCCTTCTTGCCTTCCCCCATTCCATAGTTTGATGTCACTTTCCCATGTGGAAATTCTAGCGCCCAACTGCATTAACCATGTTTCCATTTGCCCAGTGCCACAATACCTCTGAAATGTTTCCAAATTGCTTGACACATCTACCACAAGATGCATTAAGGATATTTACTAAAAGGAGTTCAAGAGGTGGCTGCCATTCTCCTCAACTGAACTTCACCCAAGACAGAAGGTAAGTAGTCACGAGTTACTTGGATTTGCTCTATTCCTTTTTCCCCTTCAGGGTGGTTGTAGTGTTTATATGAAACACAATTGCCTTCGTTTGTTTCCCGTTTGTTTTCAGTTGTAGGTTTTTCTTTCCCTTCCCATCTTGTTTTAATTTTATTTTTGAATACGTAGAACATTAACATGCTTCCAAAAGTCAAAACGACACAAAAAACATTGTTCTCGGGCGAAGTGTCACTCCCTCCTGAATCACTTCCATCCCTGCCCCCCACCAAGTAATCAACTTCATTGTTTTTTGGTTTATCTTCCTGTTTCTTTGGTAACGATAAGCAAATATTTATGTTTTATTTGCCCTTCTTTCTCACACAAAAGACAGCATGTTCTATATCCTCTTTTGCACTTTCCAGTTTTTCAGTTAATATTTCCAAGAAATCATACTATATCAGTTCATGGAAATCTCCCTCATTTTGGTGTTTTTTAATTTTTATATAGCTGCACAGTACTCCATTGTTTGTATGTATCCATAGTTAATTCAACTAATCTATTTTGGGAGATTCAGGTAGTTTCCAATATTTCATGACTGCAAAGAGCACTGCAATGAATAACTTTGTGCATATATATTTCCATATTGTTGGAGGTGCATCTTCAGGGTAAATTCCTAGAAGTGGGATTTCTGTGGTTAAGGGATAAACACATGTGTAGTTTTGTTCAATGTTGCCAGTTCTCCTCCAAGGGGCTGGTACCATTTTGGATTTCTACTAGCAATGAATGAAAGTGCCTGTTTCCCCCACAGCCTTATCAATAGAGTTATATCGTCAAGTTTTTTAATTTTGCCAGTCTGCCAGATCAGAAATGAGATTCCATTGTTTTTTTTTCCAATATGCACTACTCTGACTATAAATGAAGGTGAACATCTTTTCATATATTTAGGGCCACTTATATGTCTCTTTTCTTGAATTGCCTGTTTCTTAATTTTGCCTGTTTTTTTCTAAGGGAATTTTGATCTCTTTTCTCCCTTAATGTCTGAAAAATCTTTATATGTTAGGGAGAGTAGCCTTTTATCTGTCATATGTATTACTCATATTTTCTCCCAGTTTATGATCTGTTTTTTACTTTGTTTATGGTGATTTTTGCCATGGAGAAGGTTTTTGTTGTTTATTTGTTTTTTAATGTAGTCAAATTTATCAATCTTTTCTTATCTAGTATCTGGATTTTGAGCCATAGTCTGAAAGCCTCTTTTTCACCCAGGTTATGAAGTAATTTGCCCACACGTTCTTCTGGTACTTGTATAATTTCATTTTTTTTTACATTCAGATCTCTTGTCCGTTCAGAGTTTATCCTTGTATATGGCATAAAAATGGATACAATTTACATTTTTCTAAATAGCTATCCAAGTGTGTCCCAATGTCATTTGTTAAAAAGATCATCTTTGCCCCAGTAATTATGGATATCACCTTTATCATATACTGGGTGTCTATATGGAGCTGTGTGTATTTCTGGACTTCCTCTTCTAGCCCATTGATCTGTTTGCTAGTTGTGTACCAGCACCACATTGTTTCATTTCATTGCAGCCTGGTTTAGTATTTGTTAGGGTTGGTCTCCCTCAGAGCTCTTTCCTTCCAGTATTTCCTAGCTAGTGTTGTGCATCTGTTTTCCTAAATGAACTTTAATATCAACTTGTCTTGCTCTTTAGAAATGCTCACCGGTATTTGTATTAGGGTTACATTAAATTTGTAAATTAACTTAGAACCGACATCTTGATCAAGTTGAAACATGCCAAGAACGAGGCATGTGAATTCCTTTTGTTCAAGTTATCAATAGATAATTTCAATCTGGTGTCCTCCCTTAGGCATTTACTTAGGCATCTTAGTGAATACGAAGCTCCCCATTGTACAATTGGATCATACATGCTATACAAGTTCAGAGGAAAGGGAGAGAGGAGACAACTAGAATCACAAGAGAAGGCTCTGGGCTGAATAGAGACTGGAATCACGCGTCCTGAAGGTTGTGTAGGATTTAGGTGGGGTAGCAAAGAAGAGGAGGGAATCCCAGTGAGGGGCACGCAGGCAAAGCTCAGGGGTGGACTGAGGGTGACCTGTCTCACAGGACAGAAAGCCCCCATCCAGACTCTTAGCTGGAATAATGGGAAAGACACCACCTTGCTCTTTAAACCTCAGAGTTACGTCTCAGTGTCAATAGCTCCCAGATCCTCGTTATGTATTATTAAAATTGTATTAGTGAACATCAACTAGATTTCCAGATACTGGAATGATAATTTCTGCACATTCTTGCCTTTTCTGGGAGTGGTCTAGAGCTGTGTTATCCAATACAGTAGCTACTGGTCACGTGGTTACCGAGCCCTTAGGTGACTAATGCAACCAAGGAATTGAAGCTCTCTTTTTTTTAATAAGGTTTTTTTTTTTAAGTTTATTTTTATTTATTTTGAGAGAGGGACAGAGAACAAGCAGGGGAGGGTCAGAGAGAGAGCCAGACAGAAAACCAAGCAGGTTCTGAACTGTCGGCGCAGAGCTCGATGCTGGGCTCGAACCCACAAACCATGAGATCATGACCTGAGCCAAAATCAAGGGTCAGACGCTTAACTGACTGAGCCACCCAGGCACTGCTGGAGCTCGTTTCATTTTCATCAGTGTCAGCTATTTTTCCATTGAACCCAACTTTATTGCTCTGAGGAGGACTACATTTTATTCTGATGATACCACCGCATAAGATACCATTGTCGCATCGCAACATGTGTGTCCATTTTACTTTTTTAAATGTGGCTCCTAGAAAATTGTAAATTACATGTATGGCTCATATTGTATTTCTCTCTGACGGCACTGGTCTAGAACCTCCCGCCTCAGTGTGGTCAGCAACATGTGGGAACCATCCCAGGCCTTCAGAATCTGCTGGTTCACAAGGATCCCCGGCAGGGAGCGTGTTCTTCTGCCCAGGAACAGCAGCGCAGGTTTGGATGACTCAGAAGATATCCAGGTCTCTGGCAGGTACCCCAGAGTGGCCCCCCCATCCTTCTGGGGGTGGCGAGAGGAGGCGGGGGGTGGGCAGCAGAGATATCCCTACCTCCCACTGTGATGTCACAGAGAAAACCTCTTGTGTCAGCCAGCCCCACCCGCCCTGGGCCGCAGGATATCCTTTCCATCTCCGGCAGCCCATCTCACACCACCTCACCCCTCTGCTGGCAAGAGGGGACCTGATTCGTCTTCACACCAGAAACTCATTCCGTGCAACCGATTAAGGCAGAGCCGAAGAGAAACGGAAACACCCTTGCCTCAGAGCTTCAAAAGTGAATGAGCAAACCCTCCCAACTGACTCAAAATGTTTGTCTCACCCAGAAGGTAGGTACCAAGACTTTTTTTTTTTTTCGGTTTTATTTAAATCCAGTTCGTTGACACACAGTGAAATGGTAGTTTCAGGTATACCGTATAGAAATTCAACAGTTCAGTACAACAGCACGTCATCACAACAAAATTTTTGAAATCTCATGACTCTCCCCTGCATCATACCCCTTATGGTGGATTTGTAATACAGCTTATAAAAATTCACTGCCTTGTTTCACATGCTCATGGTAAGGAGCTTGAGAACACACTATGGGATTATACAAAACAGGATCAAAATTTGTTACTCAAGCCCCATTTTTACTGATAAACCTGGTGATGGCCATACCTCGGCCTTGGGGGTTTTTTCATCCTCTTCCATTATACTTCCCTTCCCTCCTCCTTTGCCTCTTGCTTTTCCTTGCTGCTCCCAGGACTACTTAGAGCCCTCTAGTTCTCCTTTCCTCCCTCCCATCTGTATGATTCCCACTGCCCAAATCTGGTTCCTGGTAAAAGGCTCAGCGGTAGTGGTAACCACAGAGCTGTGTATCACTCTAACGAAGAAAAACAGATTTTAAGTTCTCTGCCAGAAAAAGGTGAGGCATCCCCATGGTCCTGCTGGTAGTGAGCTCTGATCTGGAATCTACTGGAACTAAGGACAGCACAACCTTAGTTGGGCTCTTTCTGGTCTCAGGGAACCTGGGAGAATCTGCAGGGATCCTTGCAGCTCCAGAAAGACCCTCACGGTCGGCAAAAGATGTCTTGGCTTGTTTAGGAGAACTCACATCTGGAAATGACTTGCCTCCCATCTGAGATAGTTGGGAACTGCCATCTTTCCACTCAAAGGGTTACTAGAAAAGCAAATGTTCATTCTCATACTTCTTGCCTTTCTCGGGAGAGAAAAATGAAGCTTGCAGTTCGCCAGAGAAATAAAACCCGCACGCACACTCACGCACACAGAGCAATGTGGTGTGCTGTTAATTGGCTGGATATTAGGGATCACAAAAGAAAGGATAGAAACCCAAAGTGAATAGGTCATAAATAGGAGAACCCACAGAAATGGGCAAGAACGCGGTAGAAAAAGCCAGACATGGTAAATTTTATTGATTATTGATTTAGGAGAGACAGAGGGGGTATGGAAGTTTATCTGTATATCTGAAGTATAAAACACAACGCGTCACATCATTCTGTGTACGTTTCCATAATCTGTCCGGCGATCCCTGTCTTTTGTTTAAGTGTGTGCGCCTCCCCTTTACGGAGGGGCAGCCTGGGGTTGAAACAAGAGACTTGGAATATTGACTCCACCATTTACTAGCATTGCGGCCTGGAGCAAGTCAAATGCTCCCTCTGGAAACAACCTGTCCTTCAGGCCTATTGTGAGGGTTCAAGGAGATGTTTGTGAGGAGCCTAGCAAGGTGTCCGGAACACCGTGGATTCCCTTCCCCTTCCTCCACACTTTCACGAGGCCTCTTGGTCTTCACGGCGGGACCGTGAGGAACAACTCTCTCCCAATTTACTTCTGAATCACTCAGGTAGGTTGTGTAACTTGGCCGAAATCGTTAGTCCAGCGGTGGGCGGAGTAGTGACGAGAACCCAGAACTACTGAGGCTTCTCGGTGTCCCACTTTCCCCTCTTGGGCCCACGAAAGGAGGCAAAGACACAGTCTTGCTTTAGAACAGCGGCCAGGGGCCTGAGCCTTTAGGGGAAGGGCGGGGGCTGGGAAACGCCGGACTTTGGGCTCCCCTGCACCCCGAACCTCCTGACCCTCAGGCCTACAGGCCGGGGCGTGACGAGATGATCGGATGACCCGGGCGGTGCAGGAGCCGCCGCCGGCCAGCAGGCCAGCCCTGGGCACCACGTGGCGGCGGCCCGGCCTCTCTCCCGCCAGCTCTCGCCGGCTCCTGGTCTCGGGAGGGCCCGGGCCGCGGCTGTCAGCGGCAGCAGACGCAGGAGCCTGGAGAGGAAGACCGGCCCCAGTCCCCGGCCCCACCCGCTCGCGTCCCCAGCGCTCAGCCGCTAGGGCGGGGCCTCGCCAAACAATTCAAAACACGCTCGGGGCGCGTCGCCATGGCAACGCGCGCCCGCTGCTAGGCGACCGGGGAGCCATAGTAAACCCTGGGCGGAGGTGTTACTCATGGAGGGAGGGGGGCGAAGGGAGTCGGCGGGGACTCGGCGGGGCTCGGACACCGCGACTGCAGCGGGGAGGGAGAGCAGAAAAGTAGGGACGAGGGGGGCGCGCGCGGAGTGCAAATGGGGCGTCCCAGCTCCGGGCCCTGAGCATCCCTGGGGAGGCCGCTCCCCTTCGGCGCCCCTTCTCGCCCCGCGGTCCCCAAGAGCCCCCAGCCCCAGCTGGCCCCGAGGGCTCGGTCACCCGCGCGTGAGCGATTGCCCCACAGGATGTGCAGATGTGGCTGCCGCTCTGATTCACTCCAGCTGCTTAGGGCATGGAAGAAAGGCCGCTTCCTCTCCTGGAAATGACTGTATTAGCAAAAGCCCTCTAACAATTCCACCAACAACGGAAAGGGAAAGGCGACAGAGGAGAGGCCCCCAAATGCTATTCTTCAGTCCTTCCCACTCGACATAAGTAGAAGCGTTCCCAGAACTCAACTGGGGACCCATGTTAGAAAGGAGTCGTATTTATTCTACACGCCCCTGTTCTGGGGCCATGCGCACACTAAACACTTGGGGGTGAGGTTAACCTGAGGCTGAGAAATCCCACAGCTAAGGGTCCTGTGTTAATATTTTGGACATTCGGCATGGGCACTTTGGTGACATGACTCTTCCCTTCTGGGCTGGGAGGCCTATCAAAATGTCCTGCGTGAAGACATTCCTCGTTTTATCAGTGATTCTGTGAGCTGTGGAGCTGTGAAATCTCAGATGGCTCAAGATATGTCATCCGAATGGGTTCCAATCACTAGGGAATCACAGAGCTTGGGAAAGGACATGGCATTTCCAATCCGTCACTGGCTTTTAAGCAATCTGTTTGTACCCTGCTATCTGTGAACCAAAGATAATACTCGTTCGTGAGATCACTGCTGTTTTCTGGGCTTTGCTCATCAAAAAGCAGGAATGTTTCCACAGGTGGGAGGAAATGTATTGGCAGCGGATCTGTTCAGTGAAACTATGGGTGCATCTGTGTAGAAAGGCACAGGGTGTGTCTGTGGACCTGTGGACCTTCTACCTTCTCACTGTTCTCCTGTATGGGAATCAGGAAGATTTGCGTGTCCCTTAACAATAAAAGACTGTTTGGGACACTTTTCTTTATTCACATGTGCTCTTCACCCATAGGCTTCCTCATTGTATTCTGAGCCTGGTTTCCATTACAAACCTCATTCACTGATTCCCGGATGTTAGAAAGTGCTGGGCGCTGACGATCAACAATGAATAAAACACAGCTGCTCCTGTATCTAGCGACTTAAAGTCAAGTGAGCATGTTATGAGCTGCCTGAGAGGCACACGGTAGAACGTGCAGGAACAAAGAACAGGGGCATGTAGATCGGAGCCAGCGACAGCAGAAACATTTCGCATTCCACTCCAGCTTTTTGTCTGCTGAGTAACAGAAAGGGATTAGTTAATGGGTCATGGGTCAGATAATCTGACTCCTGGGCAAAGGACAGAGATACTACTGCTAGGGAGGGCAAATGAACCTATCCTGGGAGAAGAGGCCACTATTGATAATGGGGCGGGGGACAGACAAGAAGGGATTTGCCACGAGGCTTTGCCTTAGGGAAGTGGTATGCTATGCAATTTTCTCTGGCTCAGCCTTCTTACCCATTGTTTTAATCATGTCTAATGGACACTGTATTCACAAAACAATAAATTGGATTCCTGTTTACAGAGTTTGTGTGGGTGTCCCCAAACCATTGTTTCCCTTTGTGTGTACTTAATAAATATGGTTTCGTACAGTGCAGGGAACAGGGACTGAGGACCTTAGCAAGTATAGGTTAGTCCCAACCCTTGGTTTGGTGATGTCATAAATGCTGAGTCACCTATACATCCCCATGGGGAATCGTCCTGACATGGTAACAGTCCAACATACCAAAGTTAAATACTGTTTTGGGATGTGGAATCTTTGTGTCTGTCCTGAGTCATGAGCTTCTGAGCCCAACCTAATTATAGTCATGTTGCATTGACTAGCAATCACTTTTTCTGTTCTAAGAGAGGAAAGAGAAGAAAAAAATATTAACATGCCTAAAAATATAATGAAAGGAAGTGAGTGGGATGCCAGACAGAGAAACTCATGGTTCATCAAAAAGGGGAAATTAGACATTGTGGCATAGGGTCCTCGGGGAGGGAGGGTGTCCTCGAGATGGATCACAGCTAGTAGCCAGCCAGCCCAACCATGCAAAGAGCCAGCCTTCGAAGGGGTGGATTCAGGCTTTGGGGAGGCCTAAAGTAATGTAACTTTGGAGGCTCTCTTTAAGAAGAATCATACAAAATGAGGAGTATGTAACGGGCTGGGAAAGGGCCTGAGTTAGCAGAAGACCCCAGAGCCAAAGTGTCCCTGGCTTCACTCAGTCTACCTCTAGGCCTCCTCACATAACCTCCAGCCTGTGCCGCTCCCGTCCCCTTTCCCTTGGAGAAGGCACATGTAATGCTATGAGGGCAGAGGGGGTGCGGTTTCTGAGCAGAGGCAATAAAAACCAAAGACATCAGACTGTGCCAAACAGTGACTCAAGCGGGATATGAGAAGCGTCTGCAAGTATTTGAAGGGTGTAAGCACAGAGCAGGGAAAAGAATTGTTCACTGTTCTGGGGTGGAAGAGGGAATGAGGATACAATTCAATAAAGAAAAATGTGCACAAAACTCATCAGGAAACATTGGCGAACTCTATTTTCTGACACCGTGGAGTTGTATTTCCCATGGGAAGTATTTGAGGATCTATTGAGTCACTGGAACTGGAACTGGCCACGCATAAAAAAAAAATGTGCTACAGGAAATAATCCTGCGAGATGTCCTCGAGGGAGCGGCTGGATGCTCCCAGAGTTCGTTCCGAGCCCTGAATTCCAAAAGGCTGACACATGGCATTGTATAGATTAGTGAGTGGGGAGGAGGCCAAAGGAAGAAAAAAGAGCCATCCCCCGCAGGGAGGGACAACCACCTGCACCCCATGACTGGAGTTCTGGACGGAAGAGGAAAAACATGAGGAGACAGTGCCACCCAGCGTCAGGACAAAAGCTGTAGCCAGTTGAAACGTGAAAAGTGACCACAAAATTCCTCCTCCCTTCTCCCAGAGAGAGAGCTCTGCCACAATGAATTAAGGGTCCTTTGGGTGAAACGGAGAATCAACGCCTGGGCATAAGCACATGCGTGTCAAATGTGCTGTTACATCAGTCCTAGAAGAGTAGGAAGCAAGATCCAGAGACACCCATCTGGCTACAATCTGGATTAATTCTGTCAGAGGGGAGCGGGCCTTTGATTCCCCAAACTAACTGTACACATACACAACAGGAAAACCATGGCTTGGTTGGTGGCAAATCTGGAAGAGGTGGGGGAGGGCCGGGGTAGAACACGAAGGGTTTCATTAAACCTAAGCCCAAAAATGAATCAAACAGGTATTACTTCATGGTACATTCATTCCCTGGCTGTATATTTTCCAGTCTGTTCGGCCTTTTCCTCATTGTAAAGCTGAAGTGGCAACTTCCAAGCTCTTTACCTGCGGAACCGGAAACCAGAAGTCCATCCCTGGGTATATACGAAGAGTTTTCTACAATTGCACATTCCTGGACCTCACTCAGCCTTACTGTGGAATCTCAGGATAGGGCCCAGGAATCTGAGTATCTTTCAGTTTTCTGATGCTCAGTGGTTGTTCTGATGCTCAGGCAGAATTGAGAACCTCTGCTCTCCAATTAAAGAGTGGCCTTTTAGGGGCGCCTGGGTGGCTCAGTCGGTTAAGCGTCCGACTTCAGCTCAGGTCACGATCTCGCGATCTCGCGGTCTGTGAGTTCGAGCCCCGCGTCGGGCTCTGGGCTGATGGCTCAGAGCCTGGAGCCTGCTTCCGATTCTGTGTCTCCCTCTCTCTCTGCTCCTCCCCTGTTCATGCTCTGTCTCTCTCTCTGTCTCAAAAATAAATAAACGTTAAAAAAAAAAAATAAAAGAATAAATAAAGAGTGGCCTTTTGAGGACAGGACGATCAAGCCAACTAACATGAACCACAGAAAGCATTACGAGAGGGGTGCAGTATGGAAGGACAGAGAGGAGGGGGTTGTTCTTTGAGAGAAAAGAAACATTTTCCAAGAATGAGTGGCCTTAACACTACTCTTGATAAGAGGCAGATCGCCAGATAAAAAGGGACTGAGGACATTCCAGGTAGAAAAAAGAGCGCCTGCAAAGGCACCCAGGACAAAAAAAAAAAAAAATGTGTGGCATCGGGTATTTGGAGAATCAAAAGCAGCTGCAGCACGAGCTCCATCCTTGCCATCCCAATTAATTGGTACAATTTTTTTTTTCTTTTCAACCTTTTTTTTAATTTATTTTTGGGACAGAGAGAGACAGAGCATGAACGGGGGAGGGGCAGAGAGAGAGGGGAGACACAGAATCGGAAACAGGCTCCAGGCTCCGAGCCATCAGCCCAGAGCCTGACGCGGGGCTCGAACTCACGGACCGCGAGATTGTGACCTGGCTGAAGTCGGACGCTCAACCGACTGCGCCACCCAGGCGCCCCTAATTGGTACAATTTTTGAGGACGGAAAGAATTCCTGGTTCTCAGGTGGCTGGCCGCAAGAAGATATGCAATCCACCCCTTACTGATTTGTCAAATTACTTTTTTAAAGTTTTAGAACCACTTTTTAAAAAAATAAACATTCTTCTTCCTATGCCCTGTACTATTTTCTGTGACTGCCATAAAATCAAGCCCAGTCCCACCAGCTACCGAGGGAACGGCAGTCAGATGGAAACTGAATCTTCACTTACTTTTTAAAGACCCGTCCCTCTGAGAATGCAGGTCCTTGCTTCTTTGTGCTTAATCCTGGATCCCTATTGGCAAGCTCTCCCATGTACTCTTCCAGAACAGCTGGGCCATGATTGCATTGTCAATTATTAAATGCCCACGTTCCCTGCAAGGCAGCGGTTTAATCAAGAGGCACTCCAAAAAAATAGGAGGTAGAGGAGGAGGGAGGGGCCGGGAGGTGGGAGGGTGGGAAGGCAGTTTCATTCTGTCAACATTAAACCAAAGGGATTTGGGGCACAGATGGCATCCGTGGTCCTTCAGACAAGCAGCAAGTCGCTGACCATGGCCAAGGTAACCCAGCTTCCCGCTCTTATTGCTCAGAACGTACATTCCATGGTTATTTTGCGCCTGATTTAGAGGTGTGTCTGTCTCATCAATGTGTTGTCTATGTTAATTCTGAGTTTTTCTGTTAACCTCTGTCGATGGAAGAATTAGTGACGTTTTGGCACCTATGCACTTCCAACTGGCCTGAGCCAGAGTGTCAAGGGAAGCCACTCTCTGCCCCTTTTCTCAAGAGTAGAGAGTCACCTTGGTGCGGGACTTGCCAGCATATGCAAAGATAAAATTTTCTTATGGCTGCTACCCCTTCATGATGACTTTATAAAGAGACCATTGCAAAATTAGACTTGGCCTTCCAATGCAAGAGGTATCTGAATCCTGGAGAGAAAAGGACATGTTTAGAGGAGAAATAAAATACAGGATGAAGGGCACAGTACTGTAAGTGTTGAAGATGATTCTCGAAAGGGCTCTTGAATGAATTCCCATTCAATAATCAAAATAATTCTTGAATGAGTCTCCTTGTGTCCGTCCTCGGTAGGACACTCCTTCTAGAAGTAGCCTCTTTGAGCCTTACTCCAAGCTGTAGTTCATCCTTTGTCTCTCAACTCACTGCTTCCTTAAATTGGTTATCACCTTGGTGCTGCAAAGTGGTTATACCATGGTGTGGGGTTCATTATTCTTATCTGGCAACAGTCTGCAGAATAACTTACAAATACGTGTGACTTGAAATGGATTGAGGGTAACGAAAAAAATCTGATGTGATGATAGTAGTCAAATCTCCAAGCCACATAGTTGCTGAAAATATAGAATTGCCTAAATCATTAGCTCAGTCTGTATACAGAATGATTAATGAAGATGTTTCATCTGGAAGTCCATTGCCTGTTCAAGCAATGGATATGAAAATAATTAGAAAGAGTAACTTATAGTAACAGAGCAATGACTAAACCAATAGATTTCAGAACTAAAAACAAGATGAAAGCATTCTTTTGGGGGGACAGGGGCAATATGTGACTTCCATACCTGGTAATATAAGATCTTTCTTCATTCCTGATGCTGTGGTTTTCAGTCTTTACCAAGGTCACCCAGAGTCTTGCACAGACTGACAATTCTTGGGGGATTTAATTTGTTGAGTGCTTTTTTAAAAAAAATCATATTAGCAGATTGCTTTCCAGAAGTTGTTTTATCATGTATTTTATGTATTGATTTTTATATGCATATGAACCTTATATATTTCTTATTGCCATAAATTATCTGTCCTTTATCTGTGGTATGCACTGTTTTAGTCCCTGGAAATTCTGAAGAACAAACTGTTACATTTCTAAGATAAAGTTCTCTGTTAAATGTAGAAAATGCTAAGCTGGAGATGATGAGGCAGATTTATGAGCCTGTCCCATTTAGCTATGGTTTTATTTACGTTTCTTAAGCTAAGAAGATTTAGGTCTGATTAATTCTGATATGAGAGATCCCCCGGAAAGCTCAAGATGGTTTACTTAAGAAGCGTCTGTCAGCAACTAAATATGGGCTTCTTTTCTGTTCCGTATGTATTAATGTAACAGTATAAACAGCTCCATAACACAAAAGTGCAAGACCGGTCAGATTTCTTTATCTTCTAAAGTTCAGTCTGGCTCCGAGCCACCACTCATCAGTGTTGAAATGTCTACTATTAGTCATTTTTCAGCTGGCTCTCCTCTTAGGCTAAAAATGAGGAGGAGGTCAGGGGCTCCGGCCAGAGCCACATGGGCCACAGATCTTTCTGCGGCCACACACTGTCCCCGCTGTGAGGCAGGCACCACTGCTGCCTCAAGCAGTGGAGATGCCCCTCCAGTTCCTCCCCAGTGGCCAAGGGCACCCTCCCTGTGGCTCCATGACCATGACACTTGGTATCCAGTCTCCACGGACACCACCCGGATACCTCCCATTTGAGATTCTGTCATCTCTGTGGCAGTGTGTGAAAGCCGGACCCAGATCACCATCTCTCAGAACCTATAGCCCCATCTCCTCTCCCGGGGTCTCAACACCCCCTCGTCCCAGTTGGTCCACTGCCTTCTTTAATCCTGAAGGCCCTAATCCTTGCTCCCCGCCCCCTGACTGGGGTGAGCCACTTTAATGTTTATCGAGCGAACATATCCCCCTTCCCTCTCCTCTCCGAGGAATCTGTCAGGCAGAGAAGAGGGCAGCAAAAACTTCTGCTGTTACAATAGCAAATACCTTGGCCCATCAGGGCTACTACGTTCCAGTGAAGACAAAATCAAAACAATTCTCAGCAAGAGCATCAGAGTGACCACAATTCTTTTACTCAGCTTGAGGTAGACTAGCTCAGTGGCTGAATCACATTCTGACTGAGGTTATTATCTGATCCTTATTCAGATCATCCTCAGTAAACATGTTCGTGTAATAAGGTCCAGCTTAAACAAACAGCATCGCCACGGCGTCTTCTCCGGGCCACTGCTAAAGCTGAGCCTCCACACGGCTCCTTGGACAGAGCCCCCGGGGCGGGCTGTGCCTGGCACAGGGGAGGGGCGTGGCTTGAGCCCAGGGAGCCTCAGGATCGGGCACCCTGTCCAGATGTCCGAGGGCACTCTGCAATCAGCTTCTCTGCTCCTGTTGGTCTGTCACAGGTGGAACTCTCGCAGGGCTTCTATGGCCAACGGGCATTCCTATCTGCCATCCTCAACATGCTATCACTCAGCCTCTCCACAGTATCCCTGCTCAGCAACTACTGGTTTGTGGGCACACAGAAGGTGCCCAAGCCCGTGTGCGGAAAAGGTCTGGCAGCCAAATGCTTTGACGTGCCGGTGCCCTTGGATGGGAGCAGCACCAACAACACATCATCCCAGGAGGTGGTGCAATACAGCTGGGAGGCTGGGGATGACCGCTTCTCCTTCCATACCTTCTGGAGTGGCATGTGGCTATCCTGTGAGGAAAGCGTGGAAGAACCAGGTGGGCTCCTCACCCAGGGGACCTTACGCAGCCAAAGAACCAGGGGGCAGTGGCACTCGCCATCCCCGGCTGGGCCCCACCCCCGGGCTCGGCATCTCCCACCTCTGTGTTGTGTCCCTTCTCCTCGGACTCCCTTTTTCTTTCTTTGAAGTTTTATTTATTTTTGAGAGACCGAGAGAGAGCGAGCCCACGTGAGCTAGGGAGGGGAGGGGCAGAGAGAGAAGGGAGAGAGAGGGGCGGAGAGAGAGAATTTCAAGCAGGCTCCCCGCCGCCAGCACAGAGCCCCAAACCCACGAACTGTGAGATCATGACCTGAGCAGAGACCAAGAGTCTGACGCGTAACCAGCTGAGCCACCCAGGCGCCCCAGGACTCCCTTTTAATAGGGTCAAAGGCCATCTGGCTTTTCCCCTCCTCACTGTCTCGTAGACCCTCTGGTTTAAAATAGCATTACCCTTGGGGCGCCTGGGTGGCGCAGTCGGTTAAGCATCCGACTTCAGCCAGGTCACGATCTCGCGGTCCGGGAGTTCGAGCCCCGCGTCAGGCTCTGGGCTGATGGCTCAGAGCCTGGAGCCTGTTTCCGATTCTGTGTCTCCCTCTCTCTCTGCCCCTCCCCCATTCATGCTCTGTCTCTCTCTGTCCCAAAAATAAATAAAAAAAACATTGAAAAATAAAAAAAATAAAAAAAAAATAAAATAGCATTACCCTTAAAGGGTTTCATTTAGACTTGTAACATCATGAGAATTCCCACTCTAGTGAGTTAGGATTGCCGTTTGGAGACCCAAGGGAGGAGAGATGATTCTTCTAGAAAAAGCCCTGGCTCTGCCTAGCTGTGACCTTATATGAGCAGCTTCCTCTCTACAGACCTTGATTTTCTCACAGGTGAGATGAAAGGATCAGAGTAGGTTACCTGTAGAGCCCCTTCCTCCCCGCCCCCAAAAGGGTTTTCTCCTTCTAAGTATTCTCATTATAATTTACCAGGTCAGGGAACTGAAGCCCAAAGAGGGTAACTAGACCCTGTAAGGGTGCCCTTGACCCTCCCAGGTCTCCTGCCACTCAGCGCATACTGGCAGAGCGGTGCCCTGTCATTGTGCATTCCTTCACTTGTGGTTCTCGGTCAGGAGCAGTTGGCCTAAGGACACCCTCCTCCCCCCTGCGCAAAGCATTCAGAGGTCACTTGCTAGTGAAGTTTCTCTAAAGCCCAGAATTGTGTACAATTAACCACATGCCATTTCTCCCAATTTGGGCTAAGGGAAAAAGGAGATGGAAGAGAAATATAAATGCGTGTATATTTAGATTTAGTATGAACGTCCCGCTTAGCACTGCTCCAACCCCAGTCCTGGAAACAATCGAGAGCCATTCAGACCAGTGGTACAGCGGCAGCAAAAGGTTGACACTAGGATTGTGAACCCTTCCTGGCACGAGAAATGGGGACGTTTCCCCGCGGAAGCCCTCTCAGCGATGTTCTCGTCTTCACTGTCTGGAATCGGGGCGGGGCGGGGCGCGGGGAGAAATTAATCCTGAGGAATTCTAGCCTATGTCATTGCCTGCCTACTGTATGCGGGCAGGCACTGGTCTGAACGGATGGAGCTGAACCAGGTGGGAGACTGGGGGCAAAGTTTTCATCCCTCCCTGACGTCAGACCTCGTCTGTGTTTCAGGGGAGAGGTGCCGAAGTTTCATTGAACTCACGCCACCAACCGAGAGAGGTGAGAAAGGACTACTGGAGTTTGCCACGTTGCAAGGCCCATGTGACCCCACTCTCCGATTTGGAGGGAAGCGGTTGATGGAGAAGGCTTTCCTCCCCCACCCTCCCCCGGGGCTTGTGGCAAGTATGTGGGTTTGATAACAAATTTAGTTGCCGTTGACTTGGGCCTCTCTGGCCCAACCGTGCTCTGCATTGTACTGTGATCTCCTTTTCTCTTCTTCTGAGCCCCACAGGCTGACACGCATTGCTTCCAGAGTTGCCGCTCATTCATATGCAGGAATGCAGAACAGGAACAGCAGGAACAAATAAAGTTCACAAATAGAAAACCGCTTCCAACCAACCTCTCTAACTTCCTCTTATTGCCTAGTAACCATGTTGAAAAGCTTAGAGGGTTTTTCCCTCCCATATATACATATAAATATATTTTTTTCTATATATATTTTTTAGTGGAATGGAATGAAAAAGGGGAGGGAGGGAGAAAGAAACAAAATTGATCGTTCCAAATTCAATAAGGAGAAAAGAGAGACAAAAATGACCCATAGCAGTCATGCCCCTGGAAGATTTTATGACCATTAGATGGTTTCTTCTGGAATCTCCCTAACGGTGTTTCCAGCCAATCAAGTTTACTTGATTATATATCAGGTAGTGAGCAGAGAGAGCCGAGGGGCTGACAGCAAAGGACCCAAATTGGAGGAAGCTCCCAAGCAGGTTCCAGCTCTGTCTCATTCTCCCCTTCTCTGATTCCACAAGGCTTTTCCCTTTCCGATAGTCATCATTTGTACCACGTTGTTATTTAACTGCCTGGGTGAGGGCTCTTCTTCTGGTTTCTGACAGAGATCCTATGGTTATCAATGGGAGCCCAGTTCTCCTCCATTGGACTTGAATTCGTCAGCTTCCTCCTGCTACTGATGGACCTGCTGTTCACTGGGAACCCGGGCTGTGGGCTCAAGCTGAGCGCCTTTGCGGCAATCTCCTCCGTCCTGTCAGGTGCGTACCTCCCGGGCTGGAGGGGGTGGGTGTCCTGGCCACCTTTGAGGCACCCCCGGAGGGTGTGTGTGTCTGCAGGGAGGGCAGGAACGGGGTGCCCACAGGTGGTATAAAGAATGGACGTTGCAGGCATGTTTAAGTTGAAATGAAATTTTGTATTAGAGCATTATGTACTCTGCAAAATGATTTATCTCTAGGTTCTTTTTACTTGCAAGCTTTCCCAGTATGTGAAATATGGTTTGGTTTGCTTTTCAGTTGTACATATACACACACAGCTTTTCAAGACTCTTTTGGATCAAGTAAGAGAAAGAGATGCAGATATCTATCTTACATCTTATATCTTATATCTGCAGATACAAGACACATCAGGAATAAAGCTCACGTACAGGGCCTGGGTAGGAAGAAGTAAAAGCCCCAAATGCAGCATTGACGCAGAAACTTTTCCCATAACCCTACACCTAAAGCCTGGGGCAGCCTATTGGAAAGCTATGCATTCAAGGAGAAGCCCCCATTGCAGATGAGTCTCCCTGGGAATGTGGTGGCAGCTGGGTAATGGAACTTCTCAACCTAGGCTGCACCTGATGCAAAACAAGGCGGTTGCTCCAAACTCCTATTCCCTGTAGACGGCAATGCCAGTGTCTCTCTAAAGGCGCTGCCTTCCTGTTCCCTCTGTAGGCCTTCTGGGGATGGTGGCCCATATGATGTATTCACAAGTCTTCCAGGCAACGGTCAACGTGGGTCCAGAAGACTGGAGGCCACATGCTTGGAATTATGGCTGGGCCTTCTAGTAAGTGCTTACTGTCTCCTGAGCCTTTTACCCCCTCCTCAGCCAACCTGCATTAGATGTTCTGCCCTTAAGCAGGTGCTTGCTCCGTGTCGTCCTATCTTCTCTTCATCCTTCATCCCTCATCAGGGGGGTCTGTGGACCAGCGGGCTGGCCCATGAGGTCACATCTATTCTTGCCCCACCTCCTGGGGAGCTACGGAAGGGATTCTGTTTTTCTGATGATACGGTGGTAGCAGTTGCTTCTTCGCCTAATACACATGTTGCTTTGGGAAACGAGACTGGTTTTATGTGACTTACGGAAGCGATGCTCCATGTTTTATATATTTTGTGGCTCAAGGTATTGGAGGACAGAGCAACGAAGAGATAGCCTTGAGATTTGGTTGGAATCCCATGGCCTGTGAATGGCTGACTCTTCTCCTGTAATGAAGAGTAACTTCCTCCTACTTCCATTCTTATCCCACCAAACTGTGTGAGACATAAAACCTCCCCTGCTGGTCATTCCCTAACCCTTAAAGAATGAAGGGGCCAGTTGTTTTCGATTTCTCTTGAGGAGAAGCAGCCACCATGACAAAGTAAACACCAAGTAAACATCCCCTTTAAGAGTTGCTCGCCTTCTCCCTTGAGGAACATGCTGTCTCGGCTGCACGGGTGCCAGCTTGGAGTTGCCCTACTGTCTGGGATAAGTGTGAAGTACTTTCATCGTGCCGAAAAGACACGGTGCTGGGCTCAAGGAGGTGATATGGAAGCCCATCCACGTCTGTTAGGAGATCCCATCCCCTTTTCTCATGATAGGAAACAGGCCATTTGATTCAGGCGTCTTTGGCCTAACCCACCAGCCACCAGAACTTATTTTCCAGACACATGGTTTTGCACCTTGTGTCTATCTTTAAGCCATTCTTGGCATCAACATCTGCGGAGCTCAGACTACAAAACCCCCATCAGAAGCATTGCCAACCTGAGCCCACTGAGTCTGTCAGAGGCAGCAGATAGGAACACACTGTGCCAGCGTGTGGCCTGGCTTTAACCATCACTTGACCTCCTGAAATTCCTCGCTAACCTCACACAACTTCCTGTTTCCTGGGCTTCCCAGAATCATGGGGAGATTTAGGGGTTGACTTTCCAAGTTTTTAGGAATGTGTTTGATACAGTTCCCTGGTGGGTTTTTTTTTTTTTTTTCCTTGTCAAATCCATCCAGCTTCTCTTAAATCTCCGGCTTCTCTTCCATCCATTATAAACTCCCTTAAGCCAAGAACCACACTGTTTTCATAATAGGCAAATTCCACTATTACAACCTATAATACCTCCAGATTTGTAGTATTTCCTGAACGACTCGGAGAGGCTCAATTTGTGAACCCTAAGAATGCTAACCTCAAAACGAAGAAGGCAGAGGAATGATCACTCTCAGCATCTGATCTGAACAAAGGAAAATCTTTGGCAGGGTGTGGGGGGTGCTGAGGGGGTGCGTTGGGCTGCATCCACTCTACATGGCTGAGCTACAGGTTTGTGGAATCTCGGGAGATTACAAGGGTATCTGCAGCTTGGGAAACAGTAGTCCAGAAAACTGTGTGTGTGTGTGTGTGTGTGTGTGTGTGCACCATGTGTGTTTACATATGTATATAAAACAGGTACACTGGGAATAAAGGAGCTCAGCACTGACAACGGATCAATCCAGTGAAAACGAATCTGTTAAACTCCTCGTCTGACTCTTAACACTACTGACTACAAGAGTCATTCCCTTGGACTACAAAACGTTCAGAACGTATCCTACTAAGACAGACCAAATTAAGGCCTCGTGCCCATGGTTCTTGACCTACAACGTGGTGGAGGGAGCACACGCAGGTCCCTAAACCCTGAGGGGCATCGGCCTAGTTTGCTGGTAGGAAGGAATCATGGTATTTTCCCTGAAACCTGTAAGGAGGTCAGGTTCTTACTGTGCAATTTTTTTTTGTTCATCCCTAGCACGGCCTGGGTTTCCTTCACCTGCTGCATGGCATCGGCTGTCACCACCTTCAACACATACACCAAGCTGGTGCTGGAGTTCAAGTGTAAGCACAGTAAGAGCTTCAAAGGAAACCCGACTTGCCTGCCACATCACCACCAATGTTTCCTCCAGCAGCTATGTGCAGCCCACACAGGGGGTCCTTTGACCAGCTACCACCAGTATCCCAATCAGCCCATCCGCTCTGTCTCTGAAGGAGTTGACTTCTACTCAGAGCTCCGCAACAAGGGATTGCAACAAGGACCCAGCCAGGCTCTTAAGGAAGAGGCGGCGGGGTCAGTCGTAGAGGAAGAACAGTGTTAGGAGTAGTGGGGGGTTTAGAGGGCAGGCTGAACCCAACCTTACATGTTCGTTATCAACATGTACGTAAGCCAAAGTCTGTGTCTTAAGCATGGTTTTGATGGGTAAGAACAAGAGTATCTTAAAGTACAAGACCAAAGGGGTGTGTGCCCGGGTGCCATCGCTCCCTTTTCCTTTCCCACTCCGTCTCCTGTCTCGTTTCACCGTCCCCCTATCTCCCACGTTCAGAATCACCTCCTCTCCTTTACTGATTGCTTGTTACGTGCCAGGTTCTGGGCTAAGCAGCACAGTCCCTGTCCTTTAGGAGTTTATCAGTTTGGTCACCTATCTGGGATTTGGGGGAATGGAGGTGGGCAACTCAACAGGTGATTGTGACTCACCTTTCCACGATGCACTTGAATTTTCCTGGAAGCCTCAGAATGGAAAACGAAGGCCCTTCCGGGAGCTTGGACATGTAGGACAGATGTCCTCCACACTGCCTGCTGCAGTGTCCTGCATCCACGTAGGAAGGTACCCAATAAAAGTTTAATTAGGTATTAACCCAGAGGCCACCTCCTGGTGGAGACTAGTATAAACGAGAAGGCTCCCACAGCATGCAGGGACAGGTCCACTTCCAGAAAGGGTCCACTGAGGCTATTCCTCTTGGGATTTATGGTAAGGGAGACGTCTCTAATGAACAAGGCCACAGCACATACTCCTCTCTGGAGCCCCAACTCATCCACCCACTCACCGTTTCTCTTTTCCGTAAGGGAAAAGAAACCATTCCAATGGCTAAGGAGAATAAGGATAACACACAAGCATGTTTCTACACATAATTTTTATTTGTTCTGCAACAATTCACATTTTTAATAGTGCTTCCTGACCATATACCAGCTGGCTCTTCTGTAGTATGGGCAATAAAAGTAGCAATTCACATTCAAGGGGGTTGGTATCAGCATCCCACACCGCCAAGGAGGAGTAGAGACCATCTACGGGATGGGGGGATGCCGTCTAGGATCGAAGAGGCTGTAAGGATAGCAAGGAGGAAAGCTTGGGCGAAGGAAGCCCCTTGCATTTGCGGAAGTCACTACTATCCCTAAGTGGCAGTCACGCTGGCCTTGCCGGCTCCCCATGTTGTGAGTGGGGGGAAGGGAGGAGCTCTTCCTATCTTAGATGTCAGGTTGGGTGGGTGCCTGTAAGGAGAAGGAAGTGTGGGGACCTATCTGACAGACCAGCACCCAAGCTGGTCAGATGAAGCTTCCTCAGTCCTCAGCCACCATTTCTACCCTCTGCATGACTGCAGGAGGGACGACAGCTTGTACTGTGTCTAGCAAAACGGGAAAATTATAGTCAAAACAGCCTATGTTAAGTTAGTCTGTAAACACATCACGAAGAATGTAGGGATGTATGCTTTCCTAGCTTCCTCTTACATAGTTCTGGGACTCACCCAGCATAAACACAATCTTCTACCAAAAAGGATCCCCCCAGAGCAGGTCCTCCGTAAATGACCTTGCATTTTATTCCTCTACCTAAAGTGGCTGGCTTCCCACAGAGCCTCAACATGGTAGAGAACGAAGTTTAGGCATAGATGGCTCAGCCCAGGCCACAGGACCACAACCCAAGCTTTAGGTATTCAGTTGACTATAGATTAGTCCTTAGAATTATCTACTAGGCCAAACAAGATCCTAGGCTCTTCCACCCAAGTAGATTCAAACCCTAGAAATGAATCTAGAATCATCCCCATCCTCTTGGGTTTTCATCTAATTAATTGTTTCCCCAAGTTTACAACAAGCTGGACCCACACGTGCTTCCCAAAGTATTGAAACCAGATTTGCTTTCAGAGACTATGGCAAGGGGGTTTCCAAGAAACATCGCAGGCCAATCTGCTAGTGCTACCAAACTCGTGTTATGTCATAATGCCAACCAGTGGGCAAGTAATATACATCCCTTTAAATCTGGGATCCCTAAATTTCTGTAATCTCTAAATTTTCTGGACTCCCTTTATTAACACAAGCTAAAAACACAAAGGCTCAAGCAAAGACAGAACCTGAGTTGCACTCGGGCATGACCTATCAAAATTATTCAAGAAGAAAAGCAGTTCTTCACCGGCTAACGTGGGATTTTCTGCTATACAAACAATGACCTAGAAGTTTAGAAGAAAACTTAATAGAAGTAACATATGTATTGAAGAAGGAAGAAATAAGCACTGGAAGTAATTCCAAAGAACTTAATTATAAAAGTTATAATATTTACATGGGAATTTTCCCAAAATACAGTGCTTCCAAGGCTCTACAAGGAAGGAGATGTGCAGGCAAAATGGTTGCATACTGGACTCAAGCAAGAGTAAAACTCCAGAAACAGCTTTGCTGTCATGCAAGCAAAGCAAAAATATCTCGGCAAGTGAGAGGCGATAAGGAGGATGCCCCATAGGAGATGCTAAGAAAGCAGAGTAGAGATGAGGCAGGGATAAGGCTACCCACCTCAATCGTTCCTGACTTCACACACATAAGGACCACACACGCACAAGCACTCCTGACGTTACTGCCGTGAAAAGGTCATGATGGGCAGGGCAGAACAATCAAGACCACATGATACCATTGTTAGAGGTCGGTCCCCAACTATACTACTCTGGCTCCCCTTCTGACAGGAATATGGTGGTGGTTATGGTAACTAAGAATATAGAGATGGAAAGTGTGAGGAGGGAGGCTCTGTATGATAAAGTCCTGGATGGCTACCTCAGCCCCTCACTGCCAGTCTTCTCCCTGCTGTTAAAGTAGGGAAGAAGCCAAGGTACAGGTGGTGAGAGAATACAGAGGGAAATGACAAGTGGCCCTGAATATTGGAGGCAGGGCACCTGACATCTCAAGATGACCAAATAACCCAGATGTATTTCAGAAGGACAAGAAACCGGGTCCCTGAAGCTTAAAACAGACCTAGAAAATGTTTCATCACAATACTAATACATACACACGCGTGGCATGATGCAAAACAAAATGTTCTGGGGAAGAACTTCACTGGAATTTCCCAGTAAGAGTTTATAAATTAGACATACAAAAAACAACATGGAAGATTCACATTTGCATACTATCCACAGAGTGCCCAGAGGGGGTTAACGCAGGGACTGAAAACGTAGGTCAGATACCCCAGCCAAATGGATGGTGCTGTCATCAAAGAACTCTGATGCGCCTTCCAAAGTGCTATGCAACAATTGCGCAGACGTGGTAAAATGAGGTTGAAGTCTTCCTTCTCTCCAAAGCACTGACTCTGCGCTGATGGGGGAGAGAGAGTACCACCCTGCTCACTTCTTCTGAGACTGAAGATTCCATCAGACTATATCTAGGGGAAAGAGCACAAGCATCAGAGACTTTATTTTTTTCATGGTAGAGAACTGGAGGAAACCTAAAGGTCAGGCTATTCCTCTACTTTTCTGTCCTTTTGTCTAGCCCCAGTAGTTCATAAGTCTTTCCAGAAAGGTCCAAAAACTTTACCTTTTTCCATGACAAACTCATGAACACTGAACTAGACCACAGTATTTGAGGGGTGGGGGATTAGCATTTTGAGCAAGATAATTCTCCGGAGTAACCGCCACAATCACTGCATGACGTTAGCACCACGAGGCCCAACCCAGAAAATTAAAGTAGAAGCCACCCACCTCAGTCACTGAGACCGTGAAAACCATGAGCCCACATTTCCAAATGTCCCCTAAGGGAGATGGTACCATCCCCAGCTAAAAACAATTGAATATTTCTGAATGGTCATGAAGCACCCTAAGAAAAGAGTGCTGCTCTAAAACAACTGGTTCTTGACACCCAAGAAGACTCCCACTCTCCCTACCTTCTAGAGAACAAAGTCGGAGTTGGTAGTATTTGCCCCAAACCCTCAGTGGTAACCAAGTATTTCTTTCAGAAGCGATTCACCTGGTAGGGAAGATCAACAAACTTTATCCTAGAGAGGAATCTTCGCAGCTCCCCGCGGCCAATTTTGGGGGTGGTATCCTCGAGTTGGACCACCTGGCCTTCCATCAGTGCCCACCGTAGACTGAGCTTGCTGACCACCAGGGGTGCTGGGTGGCCTTCGGAGCTGGGCCCTGTTGTCCTGGTAACATAAAAGGCATCTTTCCAGAGGTCGTTAATTCCAACTGAGGAAGGACAAAAACAAGAGCAATTAACATAAAGACCAAAAACTTCTGCTAACAGGAGAGTGGCTCGGTTCAGCAGCTAGATTCATTCATTCATTTACTCTTTCATTAATTCATACACAAAGTTTATTGAGCACCTAATAAATTCAGGGCACTGAGCTAGGCAGTGGGTGCACAGTGGGAATGACTGGTGGCCGGCAAACCAGCACATTCCTCTCGGTCTCTGAACCTTTCCTTCTCTGAAGCTGTTTCCAAGAAAACCCCAAATCAGGAAATGAGGATATGCCAACTCTGGTGACAATTTGGTAAAAAAGTGAGCACGACAAACTAGAACTTCTGAGAATTCCTGGACTGTCAGTGCGTGGTCACAGAAGCTATGTGCCTCCCCAGTGCTTATTTGGCCTCATCCTTAAAACAGGGATCATAAAAATGGTCTGCATTCTTAATCACCATCATTTAGCCCTCACTGAATAATATTTGATGCTAATATTGAGAAACGGCTCATTTAGATCCAATCACAGGATTCTCCCCCACCCCGGCCCCCCACCACACACACAGCCAGCAGGCCAGTATGCCTGCAAGTTCCAGATCAGGTGTTCTTCCCGATATATCTCAACAAACTGAGAGCCACAATCATTGGCTTTAACTTCAAGGCAAATGAGTTTGTGCACAGTGAGCCAGTCTGTGAATGGCAAGAGAACACAGAAGTAAAGGAAAAGGGGCCAGTCTGGTCTTCCTCTCCACAATACCCACAGCAAGGACTACAGACTTGCTTAGGCCAGAGAGAGGCAAAGGATCTCGGTGGAGGAGACCATCAGACACTTCCAGACCAGGAGGTGGCAGTGGCTGAGTTTCCAGAGCTTTGACCACCTGAATCACAGGACTCCAATACAGGATCCAGATTTTGCTGTATGGTATTATTTACATACATATATAAAGCTGAGGAATACTTCTAAAATGTTAATAGCAATTATGAGTGGTCAGATTCCGGCAAAATTTTTTTTTTCTTTTTCCTTTGATTTTTCTCTTGGCAGCCACTTCTACGCAATGGCATGTTTACTTGTACTAGTCAAAAGAAAGCCTCCCACTGATCCTAAACCAATATCCTGGGGACAACATGCTACCTCCATCATATCCCTCACAGTTAATTCTAAATCCTAAGCTCTTGGAGGGTCGGGAAACCAGTCTTATTTGTATTCCTAGCACCTGGCATGGTGCCTGACATACAGGTGATGCTCAGTGAATGTCTGCTGAAGGAGTGGCTGTGGGAATCACATCCCCCCAAGAACCTCTGGGACATGGGGCTGCACTGGCCCTCGGCTTTCAGGCCTATTCAGAGAATTGGGTCCTTAGCCTGTGAGCCAAGTGCTCCTCCCAGAGGGAGCACTCCGGCCATGGCCCTAGGCACCAGGACGCCAGGGAAAATGCATGGGAGTGCTCAGCTGTCATTTGAAAGTACACATCCCTCCGCTGGTAGGACGGTGGTACCCTCACACACACACAGCCAGCACATCTCCTCCCCTCGCTGTGCACGCAGTCCCCACTGTCACTGGGACTCACCCTCTGAAGCCGTCACTGTGCCCGTGGCATTGGCCAGATCGAGAAGAAGAGAGGGGAATGCTGGGTGCAGGAGGTAGAGGTGGTGAAGGCTGGGTGGCCCAGTTCCCGGGATGGCGTCCTGACAATGAGAAGCAAAAAGGAAGAACGCAGGTAACTCTACGTTCCCACATGTGAGGTCCTCGGACGAAAAGGGCAGAGGGGACAGTGATTACTCACTCCTCTCTGATGCTATGACCTGACCCCAAATACAAGCATGTGTTTGAGAAAAACTCCCATATAAAAACTCCACATATTTCAAAGGGCTCAAAACAGACTAACCACTAATTTCTTCAAACCACTAGAGCTGGAAAATGCCCTCTCCCTTATGAGAAAAAAAAGAACAGAAATGTGCATGCCCCAGGAGAGAAGTTTGATGGGGCGGCTCCCAGTCTTCTGCCCGTGGAGTATTACAACATCTCTTGCAGTAGGTGGGGCTTTGTGGAGACAAAATGTATGTTTGAAAAGACATCTGTCTCCTCTCACTGGATATTAAAGCCAATTACAAGTGTCAAGCTCAAATCCACAAAACTCTTCTCAGTTCCTGAGATAAACAGAGCATTGGCCACACAGAAGCAAATCATTAAAAAAAAAATTCCAAGGCCCAAGTGTCAGTCGTCTTTGCAGAAGACATGCACATTGGCCCTTCCTTTACCGGTGTGACTTTTGCGCAAGGATGACATTCCATTCTTGCACGTGTGCAGCCATTCGGTTGTTAATGCACAAAAATACCACGGATGGGTTAGTAAATAACTGCTCTACCAAGCTCCTCGAGGACCTCCCCTCCCCTGGGAGCATCCTGGGGCTCTGCTAGTGGAGGAAGTGGAACCCCATATTCTTAGCATAAGAAGTCCACTGAGTGAGGAGAAACACAGGTGGGAAGCTTGCAGCCACGCTCCCACCACCACACAGAAGAGGGCGTTTTCCACACACACGCTCAGGAGCCCAGGCTTGAGAGGACAGACCTCTGGCTCTGTCCACGTGACAAGCAAGGAGTCAAACTCCCTCCTCACTGCCTAGGGAATGGAGCCCAAATTCCTAGCCTGAAAACCAAGGTCTAACGGCATTTAATCCAAATCTGCCGTTTCCAGCCTCTTCCTACAATTATTTACCTGCCCACCCATGCTTCAGCAACCTCTACTGCCCTTGCCCTCTCTAACCTCTGCCAACCTATTTCCCCCTTAGACTGTCTAACAATCCCTGCAGCCCACTTCCATGCATTAATACAATTCTCAGCCTTAGGTCCCACACCTAAATGCCACCCCTTTCACAAAAAGCTCTCTAACTGCCCCAGACAAAATTAATATCCTCTCCTTTTGTGCTTCCACCTAAACCTCTTATTTGTGCTTCCTTTGCGGCATGTGTGACATGCCTTTGTTTTGTGGTTATTTATAGACACTTACATTTGAGAGTCACTTGCTCTAATCCCCTCATTTTATTAAATGAGGAAACCGGGAAGTTTAAAATGTTAGGCAAACTATTCGTGGGCACACGTTGGGGCAGAACAGAATTAGGACTAAAACCTAGATTTTGAGTAAATCTGATCCTCAAACTGGAACATATTAGCATATTCACTGACAGATAAAGATCATGAGGCTCAGAAAAGTGAGGTGGCTCGTCCAAGAGTGCACGGTTGATGAACTCAGGACTCTTCATCCTTTGGGGTCCCCCCCCCATCTGGGGACCATCTGCCTTCTCCTCTAGAGGACCAGCACTCTTTCCAGGCTATCCTTAGGTCCCTACAGAGAACACGGCATCTGGCGCAGAGTGAGTGCTGGTCAAGACGTGTTTAATTGAACTCATTCAGGGTGGGTCTTACCAAAAACTCCCAGGCACCTAATACAGGTGGCACCCTGCCTCATCAGCCCCACTGAAATGCTGTGTATAGCACTTAAGACATTCCAAAATCTGCCTTCTGGGCATAGGACCTTCTCTCCCACACTTCCCCCGGGTAAACCCTCAACCTCGGCCTCAGCCTCGTCATCCTCTCCAACTGCTTGCCATCCCAGCCCCACACCGTTTCTGCAGGCTCCGTTTATTCGCCTCAAAGCCCAGCCTCACCCTCCATGAGACGTCCTCTGCCCATTCCACACCAGTCACAGTTAGTTCTCTTCGACTGTGGCACAGATGGATCATCTGGAAATCTGGACCTTGTGGCTTTAGAAGACCTATCCTTTATCTAGCCTCCCACTGTCAGCAGCCAGCAGCCAGGGGCTGTCGGCTTGCACAATGCTCGGCCGAGAGGAAGGCCAGGGCAAGCAGCGCTCAGGAGGAAGCAGGGTCTTGCCCTGCCTGCTCGAGTGCTGCTGTGATCCACCCCCGCCACCCGGAAGCATGGCGGCTCCATGGACCCCAGCAGGCCCAATCAGCCCAGCAGAGCAGTTATCACCTCACCAAATGACAAAGGCCCCCACCCCCCAGGCCCACTTACAGAACTGGGAGTTACCGTCGACATCCCCTCGGCCCAGAAGAGGAAGACAGACTTCTGATCTGAAGTAACCGCCGAGGTGGTTGGCGTTTCCTTCATGTGGCAGGGAGCGTTGTAGGTCCAGGTAACAGAGCCCGAGTCCCCATCCACCACCATCATCTGCAGAAGAGGAGCCTGTGAGTACAGCCCGTCTCCAGAAAGGCAGCAGGCCAAGAAAACACACAGAGCAAAGAAAACCCGAGATGTGTTAACAGGTTGAGCTTATTACATGTGAACAAACTGGGTGTTCGGAGAGCATTATATAAGACCTAGGGACCAAGCCCCGCTTTTCAGCAGCCGTTGTCTCCATTTTGTAGAGTGTAAAGGATTGTAGAATTCTCCAGTGGGAAGGAGATGTTAATCATCTGATCCACCTCTCATTCTCAGGGTGAGAGGGTGGAGGCCCGGGACAGGAAGGGACTCAGATTGTTCAGGGTCTGTGACAGTGCTCCGACAGAGAGCGGCCCTTGGAGGGGAGCACCTACTCCCGCTCCTTCCCTCCCGCCACTGCAGCCACCACTTTAGGGAACAATGACTAAGTGGACGCAAGTCCTATGGGCTGTGCTAAAAGCTTTCTGGGTTTGATGATGTCACGGCACATGTAGCTCAGCCCCAGGGTGGTCTCAAATTCAAAAGAGCACATCTAAACAGATGAACACATAAACTAAGAGATTCACTTAGTTTACTTAGATTTACTCCTCAGCTGCGTCTCTCAAAGGAGAATTAAGGGGCCTGAACTCATCATCCCTGACACACTGCTATCTCCTTTTCACCCCAAATACC
Organism: Lynx canadensis; assembly: GCF_007474595.2. Classification (NCBI taxonomy): domain Eukaryota; kingdom Metazoa; phylum Chordata; class Mammalia; order Carnivora; family Felidae; genus Lynx; species Lynx canadensis. The sequence continues at coordinate 46,568,742 of NC_044309.1, read as the reverse complement.
TCATACCTCACGGTTTTAGAGCCTCTTCTCGGCCAAAATCCACAAGAAACTCCCCATCCACCTCTAGCCCCTGTCTTTATGGCCCTTCTCCTCAAGGGTCTGTTCTTGGATAAACGGAAGGACTGTAGCTCTGGCAACAATCACTTCCCTATTCTTCCAGCCTCTGGGTCCTGCCCTTCTTTGTCCGTGCTCGGACTCTGCCTCATGGAAGGTCCTGGAACCACACAGAGGGACAAACTCCCCTGAGCCAGCAGTTCAAGATTCCCTCCGGCAGTCTGAGGAAAAAAGTCTTGAGACACCACACTAAAAAATTTTATCCAGTCACACCTACTATTTAGCTGTCATAATAACCCTATGAAGATAGGTGATACTCCCACTTTATAAAGCGATGTAGAATCTGCAGTTGGGTGAGATTATGTAATTCACCCAAGGTCACTAGCAAGTAGTGGAGCCAGGATTAAATTCCAGGTCCAAACCCTCAGCATCTCAGCTCTTAAGCAAGCTACATATCCCCTTCTCCCTTAATCCCGCTGGAATGCCCATGGAAATTCCAATCTCTACCTGAAATCTTTTTGAAACACAACCAGACATCGCTTCCTTCCTGGACAGCACTGCTGGAACTGCTCCCTGAAGTGATGCTTCTGTCATCGGCTCTGTCCTCCACTCATGACCAAATAACCCTACTGCCTCCAATACATCACCTAAATTCTGCAGCCTTGCTTTTCAGGGCCCTCCATCATCAGCTGAGCTCACTCTGATCTCTCTGGAGGAAATACCCCTTGGCCTACCCTTATATACCGACCCAGCAAACCACTTCTCTGCTCTCATGATTTGAACATCTCACCTGCAACCAACATGAAGCACCTCTTGACTCCCTGCACTCTATCTGCTCCCCACGTCCCCATGGCATTGTGCAGACCTCCTTTACCTACCCACCACGATGTGGTAGGGCTGTGTGCATACAGGCACCCCAAAGACTATGAACTACACAAAACCAGGACCTTGTCTTCATTACTGCTGTGTCTCCACAGATATCATCTGTGCATCTGGCACGGAACTTGACAGATATTAGAGGAGATGATTAAGTGTTGTGTTTGCTCACAGGGAACAGGGCATAATATATAAATATATATGTTACAGTAAAGATAAGCTGAAAAGATTGGTCAGTTATAAAAAAGAAATTTTAAAAACTCTAATTCTCCCTGTAATAAGAATGAAAACTGTCTATCCAATCATTATAACCTCATAATATGCAACCTCACATAAAATCAGGAAGACCTATGGAACATGCCATACCATTCTGTCTCTGGGCCACTGGTGTCAGTGTTTCTAACCTAACAAGCCTTCCCAACCACCCTTCCTCATATAAATGTGGTTCAGCTTTCCAGGTTCTGCTCATCATCTTTCCCTCCTTTGTTAAGTCTTTCATAACAACCCAACCACCCCAGATATCCTGCCTTCTCTGAAATCTTGGGAAGATATGTACTGAAGTACTAAGTTCATTTATGCCTGCCTTTCCCCACCAAGAGACTTCAGAAGGTTCCTATTGCCTAACTGTGAGTTAAGAATCCAGAAAGGGGGGTGGGGAGGGTGGCGGGGAGGCGGGCAGCACCTGGGTGGCTCAGTCGGTTAAGTGTCCGACTTCGGCTCAGGTCATGATCTCACGGTTCATGGGCTCATGCCCCGTATCCGGCTCTGTGCTGACAGCTCAGAGCCTGGAGCCTGCTTCAGATTCTGTATCTCCCTCTCTCTCTGCCCCTTGCCTGCTCACGCTGTCTCTGTCTCTCAAAAACAAATAAACACTAAAAAAAAATTTTTTTTAATTTTTTTTTTTTAACATTTATTTATTTTTGCGACAGAGAGAGACAAAGCATGAACGGGGGAGGGTCAGAGAGAGGGAGACACAGAATCTGAAACAGGCTCCAGGCTCTGAGCTGTCAGCACAGAGCCTGACGCGGGGCTCGAACTCACGGACCGCGAGATCATGACCCAAGCCAAAGTCGGCCGCTTAACCGACTGAGCCACCCAGGCGCCCCAAAAAAAATTTTTTTTAAAAAGGAAAAAAAAAAGAATCCAGAAGTGGGAACTCATGTACAGGAAGGAAGTTAGCTAGACAGGCTTCCAATGCTATAGATTGTAGCACCGAATTGTGAGTTTTCATTTTATCCATCAGCCAGAGTTTGAGTTCTCTGAAGGAAGGGACCAAATTTTAGGTTCTTTTTATTTCTCACAGGGCCTAGCATATGGCTGGACACAACATATATACCTTATATATGTTTCAATTGATTTGAGTCCCAAAGTTTTACCTTTTTCATCCCAACTCCATCCTGTATCTGTAGAAGGAAGTCTAACGTCTGATCATCAGTGAAATACCCAGGAGTAGGCTGGCTGCAAATGAGAACACAGTGATCAGTGGTGAATAAGAAGAAGAGGAAAACAAGGAATTCTCTTCTCCTGCATTGCCCCACATATCAAGCGATTGTCCTGAGGAATTTTGACACATGGGAAAGCGGATCAGAACGACAAACACACAGAGGAACACGCTGCAAACCTGTGCAGGCCTTGCAGGCTCAATGTCCAGGAAGGTGTCAGATTTTGCCCCCGCAGCAGGACAAGGCCTTGTCTGGCTGTAATCAGGAGGTTGCTGCAGTTGGAATCAGGTGCCTTCACCATCTGGAGTAGCTCGACACCATCACTGAATTAAACAAGAGCCCAACAGTTAGCCTCCAGCTGGGATGAGATTCCCAACCCACCAGCTTGGGCTTTTGGTCTTGGTACTCTTGTATTCATCTCCCACCATTATCTCATCAGGTGGGCACTCTGTCATTCCAGGGAATCTCAGTTTAGAAACCAAACATCCCTAGAGAATTCATGCAAGTTCAAAAGGAACTCCCAGGAGAAGCGCTGCAGAGCTGTATCTCTGATGTTAGACGCCCTGGGAAAGATAACAGAGCCAAGGATAATGGCAAGGAAGGCGGATGGAAACCTGGACAGGAGGCCTGAAACTGTCACTAAGCTTGGACAGCAACTCACTTGACACTGCATCAAATTATTTCTCTGTCTGGACAACTGGGGCGATTCTATTTAACAACTGCCAAACTGACTGAAACAATGTGATACTGCCAGAGAAAATGCTAGAAAATGATTTGAAACTTCTGACAGAATAGAATGAAGACAATTACCATCCAGGCCTGGGGTTAAATGGGTAAAATCCACTCCATGTGGAAAATGGCATGCTTTGGATTAAGAAATAAACAAAAATAAAAAATAAGATTTCATGGATGCTAGCCTTGCTTCTGCCAAAATGAGTTTTTAACTAAGAGAAAAACACAGAAAAAGAGTAGGGCAGATGCTTCAGCACAGTTTTACAAGCAGGCATTTTAAATAAATCTGTCTCCCTACCTGAAGGGTTCCCAGTCTCACCTATCCCACTCTCAGAACCCTAAACAAATATCCTTCTTTGCAACCTATGTGCAGAGTGATCACAAATCATGATCCCCAACACATAGCTATCAACACATTATGTTACCAAGAAAAGAAAGTTTCTAACTCACCAGACCAGAAGATGGTATATTAAGGGCAGCACTGTTTCCCCCCAAACTTCTGCCCACTTATTCACCAGCCCAACCAAACTTGGAGACTCTATAACACATGAGATCTCAGATCTCACTGTGACAAAGTCAGACATCTGCCCTACCTGTAAATGTCAATGAGCTCAGACAGGTTGATAGATCTTCGCTTCTCCCATTCTGGCTCTTCTATCTGCAGAGAAGGTGGTAAGCTGTCTCGATTTTGGGCCTGAACAAAAATGTCCCGCAGGGCGACAGCTTGGATATTTCCTAGCACCACAGGAAGAACCAACACTGAGAAGTTGAATTTACTAGAACTCTCCCAGGGTGAGGATCTGAGCAAGAGACACAGAGCCGAATCAGATGGGTCTAATATAGCCCACCCAGTACATATTCAACATGGAGTAACTGGAGAAGTGATTAAGCGGATGCTGCACAGTCTTTGGAGAAGGCAGCTGAGAAAAGCAGAGTTAATAACCCGCAATGGGTGGGGGAGAGTGAGAGGCCCCTGGGACAGGAGGGGGCAATAGGGCTGGTGACAGCAATTCCGAGCTTTCATTGTCTCAAAAGGGAGGCCTAACGCACACACACAGATGGGGAACAGCAGCAAAACTACACTTAATTCTTACCAAAGCCAAAAAGGATATAGACAGCCCCGTTTGTGGTGACGTAAACCTGAGGACCAATCAGATTCCCCACGCCCACGATGTTGTACTTCACAGGTCGGCCCACCGGACTCCCTGTCCGGCCAGACACCAGCAGAAAGCACAGATCTGGCTGAAGAAGCAAAAAAACGGGAGTCAATAGATGTCATATCGTCTCCTAATCAAGTAGCTTCTACAGAAGTCACTGCGCTCTGATTAGCTAAGGGTTCAGAAACACTTCCCAAAGTTGCACAGCACAAAGCCAAACCTGCTTCCCTTTTTTTCCCTGGAAGCAAGAAAATGAAGCCAATGTCCCATTCCTTGTTAGATATGTGCAAAAAGCATCTTCATGGTAGCTCAGGCAATTTCTCTGAAGCATGGTTGTTGCTGATTAACAGTCTTCTGAGGCACAGAGTTCTAGCCGAGAGCTAAGTATAGGACAGCTGACTGCTGGGTCTCTATTCTCATACCCAGAAATCCCCAGTAATATTTGGTCCCAACTAAAATCAACACGGGCAGTCTCTCCCATCATAACATTACATGTCTAGCCTGGCCACTATCAACCCTCAAGCAGAGATCAGCAAACCTATCCTGTGAAGAGTCAAAAGGTGGATATTTTAGGTTTTGCAACTCAGATGATTTCTGTAGCAACTAGTCAACCACCACAGTGTGAGAGCAGCCATCGATAATAATAAATGAAGAGGCATGACTGTGCTCCAATAAAACTTTAGAAAAACAAGCAGTGGGCCAAATCTGGCCTGCAGGTCAGTTTGTCAACCCTGCCCTAAAGGGTTTTCTTTAGGAATAGAGTCACCGGTCACTACAATATGAGGATTGTCATGATATCCTGACTTAAGTAAAGCTTTTGACGAAGTTTAGCATCATGAATTCTTCTGGACAAGATAAAAAGATATGGTTTTCAGTGCACCTAGAGTAAGAGTCAATGCCAATCCAGAGGGAGACTTTTGGTGGGATGTCACAGCACTCTGCCATTATCCCATTGCTACTAATCATTCTCATCAAAGACTTGAATGAATAGCTTATCTCAAGCTTATCATGGAACTGAAAGTGATAGCTAATATGCTATATGACAAACTCAAAATTCAAAGAAGTCTTAGGCTTGGAAGATGGGTCAAAATCTGAAAGAAGAAATGGGGCCACTAATGAGTTGATTAAGTAAGAGGTGTGGGTGCTTTAACGGATTATAAACAAAAACTAAATCTTAGAAAGGCTATCGCAATCTTCAGCTGCATTAATAGAAATATAAAGCCTATATCTAAAGAAGTAATAATTTCCCTATGCTGGTAAAACTGGCTATATCACAAATAGAATATTGTTTTCAGATATGGGTACCACATTTTAAAAGAGATATGGATAAAATGGAGTGCAAAGGAAAAGAAAGCAAGAAAGAGAGGGGTCTAGACTTCATTTTGTACAGAGTACAGTATAAGAATGGGGGTAGCCTTAGAGTAGCAGGTGTAGTGGGACGAGGCTAAGGGCTAATAGGCCTACATGAAAGCATGTAGAAAGAGGATTAGATTCTTTCAGAGTAGCTCTGTGGGGCTGAAGCTGGAACAGTGAGTAGAAGCTATGAGAAAACAGAATTCTCACCAATGTGACAGAATTTTCTTGACCTGACCAAAAATGAAATGAACTGCCTTACAAATCAGTGATATTCCCATTAGCCTGAGTACTCATGGAGAGTATGGATGCCAATGTGTCTAGAATACCGTATCAGACTATAGCACAGTGGAAGAGGGTTCACCACATGGCTTCCCACCTAGAAGATCCAAACTGTTCTAGACCAGATCAGTTCCTCTCACCCCAAACCAGGTCCCACTGTCCCAAGCCCACCTCATTCTAAACCCAGATCTAAGAACAGAGTCACTCTAAGTCATAGACCTCGTATGTTCTATTCCTCAAGAAGAGAGAGCCTTCTATACTGTAGCTTAGAGTAAACCAGCTTAAGTTTCCCAGGTTCTTTGTTGCTGGCATCATGGTCAAGAGAGGTCAGTAGAAAGATGAGGCTACTGCTGTAAACCCATTGCTTCACTAAGATTTTTTTAATCTACCAACCATCTATCAACCATCTATCAACTTTTCAGGCAGAATGTGTAAATAATTCTGTGACACAAGTTGGGTGATACACTTTTTTTGCTGTTTGGTTAAGACAAAAAAAAAAAAAAAAAAAAAAGCACAGAGTTGGAGCAGACAAGAAGCTAATTCCTCTAATAGAGGCCACCTCACTACGGAGGGTCCTTAGAAGCCAGAACCTCTAGCCTGTCAACCACCTCTGGCTAATAAGAAGCCAAATGGGGTATTAAGGCCGAGATTTTTAAACTTATCCAGGATACAGAAACTTTTTTCAATTTCTTGCTATGCCTCTGCTAACCATACTTCCATTGAAAAGAAACTCCCCATACTTTCCACTTTGGCACCTTCAGATAATCACTCCCTGATGGGCATAGTCTTCAAAAATTTCCCTACACCCTGGTCTCTTTCTTCACAATGACTGTAATAAAAAAGGTTATGTAAACAATAGTTGAGTTTTGGGTTCAATCTACTTTGAGACCAACTGGCTAGCTGAAGAAAAACTAACAGAAAGCACCCTTAAAACAAACTAGCCTTCAGAAATGTACCTAACTTCTTTGTTTTCATCTTACAAAAGTATCGCCAGGTGTCCTAGAGCAGTGCTCCTCAACACTTGTGATTGGTGAAGCACTTTCAGTTAGTCTCTGGTGCTCCTGGCAGAAAACACAAAACATTGATAGATTTCACGCTATTCTAAATAATTTTACTTGCAGATTTTATAACTATACTCCACGCATATGCATTACAAAAATCACAGCAGCAAACACAAGGTCTACTAAAAATTAACATATGCTACCAAATAAAGCAAAATCATCTACATCCACAGTTTTCCACAAATATTATCTGCCAATTGTTCCTGGCAAACTCACATAGGAAGTCTGAGAAAAAGACTTAGAGGAACTCTGACACAAGCTTGAGGAAAAGCTTTAGGAGTAAAAACTTAAAGTTGAGATAAATCTGTTCGTTAACATATTCTTTCCTGTGAATCAGGAGGGAAAACTACTATTATTTTAACTGTGCACAGAATAACTAGTTCCAGTACCCCACAGGTCCAATAAAGCAGAATTGAGAAGCGTAATTTAAGGACCAACGTACTAGACTCAAAGTCTGTATTATCATAGCCTGCGTTACAACTATCCTTTCTTAGGTCATTGTTGTTATTACTTATTCAATTTACAACATGCTTTATGTACATGAACTATCAGCCTATCTTACTGTTTTATGTAAAATAAAAATTAAGTATACATAACTAACAACACAAACACATGGTCCAATAGGCACTACGTTAGGCACTTAAATACATTAGTTCCAACTTTCACAACAATCCTGTGAGTAGACAGAACCTTCCCATGTCCAGGGCCCAGCTGGATCCCATGGCTTGCCCACGGCCACACAGCTACAGCAGAGCACAAATTGAAACACAGACCTATTTGGCTCCAGAGCTCTACCATGTCACAGTCAATGGGAACATAATGAGGCTGCCGGGGAAAACGAGTTCATGATCGTAATTTATTCATTAAATCTCACAAAGACTACTTGCTTAAACCCAAGCCCTCGTAAAAAGGTTTCGAGCAGCATTTATAATAACAACACTAGGAGCTGACTAAAGTTGGAACATTTCCTATGAGAAACACAGACCATTTAATATAGGGCATACCTGCAATTCCCCAATGGCCAGGACTACAAGATCTCGAACACCATCTTCATCCAAGTCTGGCAGCACCACCCCTGGGGCAGCCAGGGTACCGTTGGATAAGTAGTTTGGGTTTAAAGTCCAAATGGCTTTCCCTAGGGGAGGGCAAAGAGGCTGATCACAATTTACAGCTTTCGGACTCTGGAAAAGGCAGACGCCATGCTCCCAGATCAGAAAAGAGAAACCCAATGGGCAAACGACAGACAGCAGCTCTTCCTTACTTTTTTAGTTTTTATCTTACAGGGGACAAACGGAGCAGGGAGTGTAAGCTGAAATCCTCAAGTGTCTGACTCATAAACCTGTGTGATAACTTCATGCCTAGATTTTTTAGATAAAATAGAAGTGCTGAAGTCTCTTCAAGAAAGAGGAGCCCACTTGTCTGGGGCAGAGAAACTGATCTGTAAGAGATTATTACAACTATTAAGGAAACATCCAAGGGCAGCCAGCCAGACCAAGTCTCCCTCCCGCTACCACATGTTCACATGAGCAGGGAAATTGTAGGAGGTTTTCAAAATGACTTCACTTCTGGAGTTAACTCACATTTAAATTTTTTTCACTCAAAGTTACCCCACTACCAAACTCCAACCTCTAAAACTGGGAAGGTTGCTATGCATTCATTCAGCTTCGCTCGAGTCCGAGGTGTTAATAAGCAGTACACTTATGGTGGTGTCGGGGGCCTTCATTATATTTGATTCTCTTTTACTCCTTGTGTCATGGATGTCTGAGTATAATAAGAAGTCAAAAGGCCAAATCAACATGCATCAACAAACCTTAGTTTCTTCCCTGACCTTTGCTGAGGTGGTTAATGGCCAAGTTTACACAGGGACCCCGTATATATCAGATACAAGAGACAGAGCTTGGCTGTCTTTTGTACACAGCAGGAAGACTGGAAACCAAAAGCCTCAGGGTAGTTTCTGTTTGGGCAATTCAGTTTAGCCCCAACCTAACACCAAACAGGTTTAACCATGGATCTATTACTCAATCTATTCAAACCCTTTCTCTATCTATCTTAATACTCACCTTCCCAAGTAGTAAAATCAGATTTTCCATCATGCGACAGTGGAAAGGCCCCTTCCACACGAGACTGTTCTGACCAGAGACTGTGACTCACTGGAACAGAGGCTTTTGTGGAAAGTGATCTTTACCTGATGTCGCATTGAACGCACTGAACATCTTATGCGTCCCTGTCACGAGGCAGATGGTTTCAGCCACGCTTCCTGGTATCAGATCCAAACATGTAATATCTCGGGCCTCCTCGGGGAGGGGACTCAACCAGAGTGTGCTGCCATTCATCCCCGAAAGGCACACAAGGATAGCAGCTGGCCTTGAGACACCTAAAAGCACTCGAGAGATACAAGAAAAGAAAGGAGACAGAGAAGATAAACAGTACAGGTGAGAAGGAGGCCAGAAAACCAAAAGTAAATGGTGCCAAAGCAGCACCTCACACCTGCGTATTCTGCTCCTTCCCATATTTCTGGCTCCAAGTCTCAACAACAGAGTTCCTCTCACATCTGCCCAACACACTTCTCACGTAGGACAAGAGGTTGTGGACCTCGTCCGGGCCACCTTGTGTGCATGCTGCACCTCCCCCAACACGCTTGTTTACATGTCCGTCACCTCAGCCCCCACTAAATAGCAACACTCGTAAGGATAAAGACTGTCACATTAATTTCTGTATCCTCAGTGCCTCACAAAGCACCTAGCACACACAGCAACCAATCGTTTGCTGAATAAAAGACAGGAGCAAAATCTAGAACATGGGAAAGTCACTGCGGAGAACAAAAGTAATCAAGAGGGTAAGGCATGCTCAGAAAAGTCAGACTGAGCTAGAACATGCACAGAGCAGGGGCAAAGAAATACCTGAGTTCTGAGATGCCGGGGTGGCTCAGTCAGCAAAGCCTCCGACTCTTCATTTCAGATCAGGTCATGATCTCATGGTTCATGAGATCGAGCCCTACATCGGGCTCTGTGCTGACAGTGTGGAGCCTCCTTGGGATCCTCTCTCTTCCCCTCTCTCTGCCCCTCCCCTGCTCTCTCTTTCTCTCTCAAAATAAATAAATAAACTTGGAAAAAAAGAAAAGAAAAGAAATACCTGAGTTCTAATCATCGCTAGCAAGTGCTCCCTGAGAGCAGAAAAAGTAAAACATTTTAAAAATAAAATCCTGAAGATTACACGTAGCAATGATCAGTAGGCCTTCCTGGTCTAGACTCCCATGGAATCAGCTGATATAGCCCCAGTCAGGAAAGAATACTTGGGAAAACTTAATGTCTATGTTCAAGGACAGCTGGTAAGGGATCAGAGTAGCTCATCTCTTTAGTAAATAATCCTTTATGTCACTTAATTAACAATTAGAATAACAACTTTCTCTCTTGCCAGTTTTACATTCACTTTCAGGATAGGGATGCTGACTCATCTCAACACTTTCCACTTCCAGCAACAACCAATATGGACAAAGCAATTAAGTTTTAGAGCTTCCCTGCACCTATTCCTCAGCACTGCTAATTAAATATACAACCAAAAAACAAGAGACAAGCTGTGGCTCACTGTTTCAGACCCTGTTGCCAGAAGCATTGATACACATGACAAATTACACTAACATATGTTAGCTTCCGGACTTCCCAGCGTTGCTGTGATTAATATACTGTGCTGTCCTTCCTCCTTAAGGACCCTCTGAGACTCCAGATCAGTTCTCTGAATCATCTTTTTCCAGGTGGTAATGGGTTATCCCTTCCCCACCAGACTATGGCTCCTTGAGGCAGAGACCACATTCATCTTGTTTAGCTCAATATGACTGGCACAGCTCTATGTAAGGTGCACAGCAGGTATTCAATTCATAGTTGTTGAATAAATGGATGCACAAATGAATAAATAAATAAGTAAATAAATAACATAACCCTTCTTGTGCTCAGTGGCACAGATCTTTGAACCCACTGGCTGGGGTTATGGGCACAGCAGTTTGACATAAGGGTCACAGATGTGAACTCCAGAGACTCTCAGCTATACAGTTTGATCCCAGCTCTACCATTTACCAGCTATGGGACTTTGCCAAGTTCCTCAAACTCCCTATGTCGGTTTCCCCATATGTAAATGGGGAACAGGGGGATATTAGTCTACCCCATAGGATTATGTTGAGAGATAAATTTGTTCATAACATGTTATACACTTACACCAGTGCATAGTACACAAGAAGTACCATATGTTAGCTCCAGTGTTTTCATCATCTGTAACAAAATCAGGCTAGTCTGCATTGTGCCCAAACCCATGGCCTTGCCATTAGGAGTCTTGATATATAGCAATCTGTGTAAAACAATAACTAAAACAAAGTCTCCAAATCTAAAAGGGGATAGGGAAAATTTTTACTTCAAAGGCTAATAGTCATAGACCAAAAAAATGTAATTAAAGTTCAATCATATAGAAGTCAATTAAAGTCAAAAGTCAACCCTCTAGGCTGAAGTTTCTCTCTGCAAACAGATCTATTCCTAAATTGCTTCTACAGATTACACAAGACCCAGAAAGTTTTTTTCTAATAATGTCAGAGAAGAGGGCAGCTTAGCATTCCCTAAAACATACCTAGATGTTTATTTCAGGGCCTGGATGATTAGAAAGTAGCTACTAGGGCATCCTCAGCCTCAAACCAGAGTTCCTATATCAGTTTACAGACTATAGTTTGAATCTACTTTAATGGATGCTGTAGGACAAACCAGAAGCCCCCATGTACCTACACTGAAAAAGCAACTTTTTTTTTTTTTGTGAGACACACACTCAGTCAGGTTAAGTTGTGGTAAGGTTTAATAAAGAGACTGTTTACAAAGTTGTGGTCTGGGTACAGACAAACCACAAGGGATAGTACAACCCCTTAGAACTGTTACCACTCCCAGGCACAAAGAGACAGGAGAGGAAGTGATTCCTGAAATCCCAAAAAAGAAAGTCCTATGAGAAGACCACCTTAAGAGAGGATGTGACCTATGATCAAGGATGTAGCCAGCCTGAGCTCACCCTGGCAGGGAAGGAGCCAAGGGAATAAATACCCTCCCCTCACTCTCTTCCTCTCCTCCAACTCCTTGCCTGTGCTTGCTATTGGCCAAACCCAATCAGAAGTTGGTAAGCAAGGAAGCCTGTTGACATAATGCCTACTGGTTGGCCTTCCAGTGCAGAGAGCAGGGTGGGAGACCAGAGAGAACAAGAGAGGACTAAACAGGAGTAAAAAGAAAGCACCTGGCCAAGATATATGTGTGTAAAAATATGTTAGAACATGAACAGAAGCTTTCTGCTGGGAATGGGAAGGTTGGATTGGATTAGCATTTACTATAATCTAAGAAGCAATGGAAAATTGGCCAGGAGAAAACTCAAGAACCCTGAGAACTAATGCTGTTCATTGGTGTGTAGACAAGTCACTTCCTCTCTGGATCTCAGCTTCTGTATTATGGGACTGGGCGACCCACTAAAAGTTCTTCCAGCTACAACTCTCCATGATTCCTTGAAATGAGCTTTGCTTACACACAGGAGCTTTCCAATAAGGTTAGTCACATATGATAGACCCATGATGACTTTCTATTGACTCCAGATCCTTTTCTATAGTGCCCTTCCGGAGACAACCCTCATGTTTTCTCTTAGTTCACAGCCCCTCCAATCAATGAACTTCTCCTGTAGCAGCCTCTATAAGACATGTCTCTTACCAACCGCACTCCCATTCCTTGAAGTTACGAAGGAGAGAAGTACATCACGCAGGCCATCTCCATTCACATCAGCCAATTCCAACGGAGACAGGTCCCCACCTGATGAACACATAAAAACAAAAAAGTCCTGAGTTAAGTCACCACAAACCAGTTCTCCCAGGTTACAAAGGGAACAGACACAGAGCACTGCCAGCACCTCCCTAAAAAATAGGCAGACTTCTGGTTCCTAGATAAGACAGAGTACACACAGTACTGCCTATTCTTCTAAGTGCAGCTCAAGTCCCCAGGCATTACTGAGAAAACAAATGTAAGAAGACTCTGGAAGGTGCAGAGAAGGTAGCATGGCTAGAGATTGCAAAACCCACGAATGACAAGGTGATGACTCCCCTGGGCTTTCTTTTGGCCTGAAATGTCCCAGACGAGGTGCTGCAGAAGCTGGCAACCAGAAATGCCAGCAGGTACAGACAAAAAGTGTCCAAGAAAAGCTGGCTCCCCTAGCCAAAGGACCAGGAAAGGAGCAGCATAGCAAGACAGGCAAGGTTTAGATGACAAGTGTTCTACACCAACCAAACACCATACAGATAGAACTGTGCCCCCACCCCACCCCCACAGCAAAGGCCAAGTGAGAGCCTAGAGTTCCACTTTGCCCAGCTGTAATAAGGCACCCTTCCCCCACCCCAGCCAAGGTCACATCGGAGAAGGCCAGGTGGGGAGCCAGGACTTTCATCCCTGCCTAGTGCCCTCCACACACACAAGGGAAGCCTATAGTTTTACCCCTACCTGGCATGAATGAGGCAGCTCGCACCGCCCCTGCCTGGGTGGTGTCAGCAGAGGCCTAGCAGGGAGTCTGGGCTTCCCACTGAGCTGTGACAGATAGTGCCACCCTACCCCTCAACAGTGTGGAGTCAGAGGACACCTGCCAAAGTTGGAGAGAACTCATGCACAGCTGGTAGAAGTGTAAATTGGTACAACCACTATGGAAAATAATTTAACGTAAATTGAACACACACACACCTTATGACCCAGCAGTGTCACTCACAGGTTAATGCTCTAGAGAAATGCTCACACACTGCATCAGCAAACATGTACAAGAATCTTCTTAACAGCATTATTCATTTTTTAAAAAATAGAAGTCACCTAAATGTTTATCAACAGTAAAATGAATCAAAAAATCATGGGATAATCATACCATGGGAAATCAGCGATGAAAATGAGTAAGGTCCAGTTACAGTATATCAATATTGATGAACGTCAAAAAGCATTTTATAAACATGCTAAACAAAAAGAAAAAACAAGTCACAGAAGCCTGCTTAATTACATTTATACAAAGTTCAAAATGGGAAAAATTACTTTACCATGTGGTAAAACTTTAAAGAAAAGTAAAGAAATAATGACACAAAACTCAGAGCAGTAGAACTCCGGCAGGGAGAGGTGGCTTTGGTGAGGAGGGACACATGGAGATTTCAACGGTCTTTATAATGTCTTATTTCTTAAACTCGGTGGTGGATACATCAGTGATTTGTTCCTAGCCTTACCACATATACAAATATTATAAGAGCTCACTTAGAATCATCAAAAAAGGAAGGAAGAGGTGTGCCTGGGTGGCTCAGTCAGTTGAGCATCCAACTCTTGATTTCAGCTCAGGTCATGATCACAGGGTCATGGGATCGAGCCCTGTGTTGGGCTCTGGGCTCTGAGCTGAGTGTGAAGCCTGCCTGCTTAAGATTCTCTCACTCTCTTTCTCTCTCACTCTCTCTCTTTCTCTCTCTCTCTCCCCCTCTGCCCTTCGCCCCTACTTGAGCTCTCTCTCTCTATAAAATAAAAAAAAATTTTTGTTAATAAATTGAAATCTTTTAAAAAAGGAAGACAGGGAGAGATATCCTGTGTGGTGGGAATACAGCATACGTCACATCTACCCAGTCTTGCCTTAAGAGAAAGTAAAGGTGAGAACACAGAACTCATCAGAAGCTAAATCAACTAAAATTAGTGAAGTGTCAGAGGTAAAATATTTCTAAACGAAGATGATGTAGGGGTTTGGGAGTATTGTAGGGGAGGGAAAATTTCTCCTCTACCTTCTTAGGGTTCCTAGCTGGGACTGAGTAATAAAACATAATGAGATAACTGGTTAAGAAGACAGACTGACGTGACAAAAGGACTCAACGTTCACTGAATGAAATTTCACATGTACGTGGGAGCCCCCACAGAAAAATAAAGACCTGGAGAAGTGCTTACGTACTAGGTTGAACAAAGAGTGGTAGCCATGGGAAGGGAGCTAACACGTCTAAAGAGACTAAAGGAAGAGAAGAGTTATTTTAACAAGGTCTCTGTTTGCACAGACTTCCCTCAGCCTCAACCCCCTGTCTCTGTTGATTAGAATGCTTCTTTCCTCCTGGTACTGGGAGGGCATCTTTCACATAGGAGTTTCATCTCCTGCTTCAGGGAAGAATTAAAGGTCAAGGTCAGAGTGCCCTTCTTGCATCTGCTGCTATTCATGTGCCTTCAACTCAAAATAAACAATATTTTGTTTGCTGTGACATATTTTGGGGTGGTGTTCTGAACCCCCGCACCCCAAGGCAGTTCATAAAAGACAGGACTGTTTGGCACTCACAGCTCAGATGGAATCGCATTCTGGACCCAGAACAAGCTGTTTTAAAGAAACCTGCCCCAGAATGAGACAAAATAGCTAGAATTACTTGGGTGGCACCAACCTAACCATTAGGAGCAAGAAAGAAAACTTACCGCAAGAAAGCAAGTCGACTTTACTTGAAAGAAATTATTTCAAAATTCAAATTGGGTGAGGCTCCTATAATCGACAAATGCCTGAGGGTCCTACAAAGCCCTGGCCTCTGGTCTGGCCAGGCCTTGAGCCTTACTTTTCTCTGTAAATAGCCCGTCTCACAGCTTTGCTCTCCCCTGACAGTGTTGGCTGCACTGCAAGGACCCAGCAAACCAATGCTCTGTCCTATCTGCATCTAATTAAGACCAACGCCAATAGAAACACAACAGAGCAGCGACCTTCCCAAGCTTCTGGAGCTGTATCAATCTTTTTGTTTTATTTCCAGTTTTAACCTCCTAACCACCTCCACACACAGGGAGAGGAATGCTATATGACACACATTTATTTGTAAAGACCTGGAGGGAATTTTCAACGTCATCAGCATACAGTTTTACAGAAGTTTTACAAAATTACATGTAAACTTGAAGTTTTCCACCATTGGGGCTGGAAATCCTGCAACTCACCTCTCTGGGGGCCCAGGTGGCGGCTCCAAGTGCTGTGCAAATCTCTGGGGGGACAGGGGATCAGGAAAGCACATACGAGCACCAGGATCATGGAGATGACCAAAGTTAGCAGGAAGACAGATGTGCGTACGTAAGACACGATGGAAGAGGTTGCCTTCTGCTCCAGGCCCCCAAGAGGTTCTGAGGGATACCCCTCTGTGGTGACTTCTGAAAGATGCGGCTTTGCAGCCCCCACAGCCTCAGCATCTGAGTCAGGTTCTGGCACTTCTCCCAGAGGGCTCTTCCCGTTTTTGACCCCTCCATTCTTCTGCTGCAAGTTGAGCACAAGGTCATCCTCGCTCTCGTCACTGTCGGCCTGTGTGAGGGGGTCATACTCCCCTAGATCTGGACTTTTCTTCCCTGAAACACAGAAAGACGGAATGTCAGGAAGAACTAGGAAGGAGAAACCCTCAACCATTACATGGCAACTGTGAACAGCTAAAAGAAAACACAGAAAACAAAATAACTTAAGTTTACAAACTTAAATCTTGATGGCTATCTATAAAACAGATGCCAGCAAAATGGGGAAAGAATGGGGGGGAAGAAAATCAGTGTTCTAAAATTATTGCTTTTATGACTTTAAAAAATTGGAAAAGAAACAAAGTGGCAAATTTCAAATACCTTTTTAGTTTTTTTTTTCAATATATGAAATTTATTGTCAAATTGGTTTCCATACAACACCCAGTGCTCATCCCAAAAGGTGCCCTCCTCAATACCCATCACCCACCCTCCCCTCCCTCCCACCCCCCATCAACCCTCAGTTTGTTCTCAGTTTTTAAGAGTCTCTTATGCTTTGGTACCTTTTTAGTTTTAAAAAAAAACTCTTAATTTGTGTGAATCTCACTAAAGAAAGACATAGCTCTTATATCAACCTTCCATATGCCTTATGTGCAGATTTCCTTTGATTTTCTTAGATCTGTGATGTTCCAATCCTTCCTGGAACTTGCCTAAACTTCAGAAGAATCGTTCTCTGGGCACTGCTTCTCACAGTCGGATATTCATGGCTTCCTAATGGTCTCCACAGAAACAGCTTGCAAAGTAGAACACTGTCACCTGAAAACTCACTTCTGAGAAACTTCCTATGATTCTAAAGCCCTGTCAGTACATGTTTCAGTAAACACTGTTTACCTTTACAAATGCTATTCTGAGCAAGTATTTTAGGAGGGGTGGGATCAAGCAGGAATGCAGCGGTAAAGGATTTTTCTCAAAGCTGGCTTACACAACAAGCGCCCTATTTTTACTTAAACTCTACATTTATTCGGGGTGGCTGACAGGTGAAAATTATAGGAGAGCTGAAGCAACACTTGCTCCCAAGCCACTCCTTGACCCTCACCGCCAATGACTAACTGCTTTTATGCCTTTAGTTCATGCTATCACCATGCAAAAACCAAGAAAAAATTTCCAGTGTTAGAAATTACATGGTAAGTTGTACGAACATAAACTCCATTGTTAAAGCTTTTATTAAGAAGAAATGTAAAGGGGCACCTAGGCTCAGTCAGTCGAGCGTCTGACTCTTGATTTCAGCTCAGGTCATGATCCCAGCATCGTGGGATCAAGCCCCACATCAGGCCCCTGTCAGATTCCATGCTGAGCATGGAGCCTGCTTAAGATTTTCTCTCTTTCCTTCTGCCCCTCTCCCCAACTCTCCCCTCCATCAATCAATCAATCAATCAATCAATCAATCAATCGTGTTTAAAAAAGAAATATAAAAAAGAAAATACGACTCAGTTAATTAAAAAGGAAAAAAGAAAAACTCTTGATGTTGATCTCTGCCTCTTGTCACTGTGATCTTGGTGATGTCACTCCATATATTATGTCTCATTTACTCAAGACATAATATGAAGCAATAAAACACTATATAGAAACCAATATGGGAAGTAAAATCTTTAGTGTAAAGCTTAGTGCTTGGTACACAGAAAATCAATAAATATTTTATTAAAAAAATAAACATTACACAGATATACTTTATAACATTAAGTATTTTACAAAAAAAAAACACAGAAGATACTGAGCAAACTGGCATTCTATTAACTAGACACTCCTATGTATTTTCACTTTCAAAGCTATTGATTTTATCAACAAATATTGGATTTGTCTTGTAAAGGCACAAATTGTAAGAAAATAGACCAATTATTAGGAACTTAATTCAAAATAGTATTTCCAAATTATGCTATAAAGTCAGTACAGGTTTTAAGCTAATCTTCTACAATTTATATATCTACTCCGTGAACCAAATTATTTTATTAATTAGGGTACCCCATTTTCTAACTGTCCCATATAATTTTAGTTATAATAATCTGCAAACAGAACCATAGGCTGTTATAATAATATTAACTCTAAAACTTAAAACGAAAAATTTTTTTAACTAAAAGGATATACCTGATGGGATTCAAAATGTGATATATACATCCCATGGATTACTATCCCACCTTAAAAAGTAAAGAAACTCTAACATGCTATATAATACAGACGAACCTTGAAGGCATTATGCTAAGTGAAATAAACAGAGACACTGTATGATTCTTATATGAGATATTTATCTAGATTAATCAAATTCATAGAAACAAATTAGAATGTAGTTTCCAGGGCCTGGGAGTATGGGTAAATGGGGAGTTGTTATTATTTAATGGGTACAGGTTTCCCTCACTATCAAAAACTAGAGTATTCCTGTCAAAATCCTCCTAAGCTGTAATAGCATAAAACAAAGAAGCAATTATCATTAATTTATATGGAAAAATTTTTTGAGCTTTCCCAGACCCAAGCAATAACCTCTCCTAGGCTTTTCTGATACCTCAGGGCACATCTTGCTAATGGATGCACAGAATAAGTTGGGATAAAGCACAGATGCCCCCAGACACAGTTCAAAGCCCTGGCGGCTTGGGGCTGAGATGCTGAGGGTGGTTCCCAGGCAAGCAGCTTGGCAGGACCCCTCCCACGGCTGGGGTGAGCGCTGCCTCTCTAATGACTTGCTGCAAAACAAGCACTGAATGCTCTTTTCACTTTTTGCCTTTTTTCACAAAAGCGAAAATCCTCTTTGGATTTCTTTAGGTTAGTGAAAATAGGCACTGACACAGGTCTTCCATAAAAGCAAAGGGACATAATGCAAACTATCAAAGAGCGGGGGATGCCTTACAGAGCTTCAGCTTTGCTAGACAAAGTTCTAGACACTGGTTGCACAACAATGTGAATATGCTTAACAATACTACATTTAAAATTGGTTACATTTTAAACGTGCATTTAAAAATGGTTGAGAGGGTGACTTTTATGTGTACTTTACCATGATTTTAAATTTTTTTAATTAAAAAAAAAAAAGACTATATCTAACAAAGAGGAAATCAAACACCCACCATGCAGTCACTCAGCATACACCTGAACATAAGCAGTATGAGGGAAACTCACTGCCCTCCAATCCAGAAAGCAGTTCCATACACTGATTCGAGAATCTGTTTCTGGCCATTTGCCGATTATCTGCCCTAGTTCTAACTTCTGGGACCCCTCTTCCACATGCAAGTCCTTCAAAACGTGAAGACACCAGTCATAAGAAAAGTATGGCATGGTGTTTAAGAGTTCAAGTCTTTACAGGCAGACAGACAGAGTCAAATCTTGGCTCCATCTCTTTTTAATCATGTGACCTCAATTAATTTCTCAGCTTTAGTAAGCCTTATTCTCCCCATTTCTGAAATGGGGCAATTATGTTTCCCACCTCATGCAACTATTTTTGAGGATTAAATAAGATAACATATGCATGGTCCTTAGGGTCTGGCTTATAGTTGCAGTCAACAGATTTCAGCTTCTATTATTACTGTTGGCATTATTTCTCCCAACTGCCCAATCTTGTCTTCCCCAGGTTAAACGTCTCCACCTCCTTCAACTCATCACTTGAAGAAGCACCGTTTCACGTGTCCTCAACATCCTGGTCGCTCTGCTCTGGACACAATGTGATATGTCAGTGCTTCTTAAAGTATGGTTCTTGGAACTGGATACAATCCCCAGGGTGCAGTCTGACCAGGCCAGCGGAGGGCAGAACCGTGTCCTCCCTAATCTAGAGAATATGCTACAATTCGATTACTGTAACCTAATATCTTGCCAGCTTTCTTGGCAGTCACATCACACAACTGATTCAACTCAAACTCCCAACTATTGTCTACATACACTCAGGTCATCTTATATAACGGTACAATTGGATTTTTAGCATCAAGTGAAAAATTTAGCATTGATACTTACTAAATTCAACCTTGCTTGTCAGTTGCCACCTTGCAACAAATATACCAGTCTAAAACAGTCAAAGTAAAACCCTTACTAAAATATTGGCTAACAAAACAGTTTAAAAGAAATGCATTTTATGATATCACACACTATCACAGGCAGGAAGAGAACTTGGCTGCATATGCTACAGAAACTAGTAAAATCTTTACTAAACCTATAAAACTAATTTGCAAGCATCCTTTGAAAATCAGCTGCTCTTGAAATGGTCTCTGTAAAATACTATATACTTCCAGTTGATGATAGCAAAGGAAAGCATTTCTGTCAGTATTTGTCCTAAAAACTGGGGGGTGGAGGGAGGGGTGTAATAAAATGGGAGAAAAGAAAACAACCACATTCCCAAACTACAATTTATGAAAAATTGTTGCCAAATGCAGCAAAACTTGTATCCTATTGAGGAAGCACAGTAAGAGTAGATACATGCATCTCAGGTCCCCACCAGTGAGCAGAGTTCACAGAGTTAATAATGACAACAATAAAGATGATGGCAATGATGCTAATTGAACAGTAGGAGTGCCTACTATCCTGGGCACTGGTCCAAGCATGTACATGTTAATTCATTCCATCCTCATGACAACCCTGGAAGGTAGGTATCGTTGTTGTTGTTGTTGTTGTTGTTATTCCCATTTTACCAACAAGAAATGAAAATATAGAGAGATAAGTTGCATAAGATCACAGAACTAGGGAGAAAGAGAGCCAGGATTCAAACTCAGGCAATCTGACTACAGAATTCACAATCCTAACCAATCAATTGTATTACCTCCCTTGTTCCATGGATATATAGCCAAACTGGTTATTTCTTGCTTAGAAAGACCAAGTCTGGGGTCCCAAAGGCATCGATGGGCCCCATTCAACACCATAGACTCAAAAGCAAGGTAAGAGTAAATGAGAAAGGCTTCTATGTTTACAGGAAGCAGGCTGTCAGCCTGGCAGGTAAGAAAAGTAGATGTAGACAGTCAGACCTGAAGAGGGGGATTTTTTTTTTTTTTTTTAAACAGGCTGGGGCCCAAGTAGATTAAATTCTAGCTCCTAACTGCCCTGGCTCACTCCCCCAGCCTCTGCCTGCATGTCAGCCAAGAGCTAGGTATAAAACAAATGACCATTAAATATGATTTATAATCAGAAAGAAGCCATCATTAGTACTTATTCTATGAGATACTTCAAAGTTCTGCAAATATTCAAGAAAGAAGTTACAAAGAAACAGCCAACAAAATCTACTGAGGAACCAATGCTGGACAAATTATGCCACAAAATGGAAGAAATAATGAACAGATACTTCCCCAGGGAATCCAAGAAATTAAAGAAAACAGTTTCTCTGAAATAAGAGTACACACACACACACACACACACACATAACATTTCTAAGAATAAAGGACAACTGAATAGAGAAGATGAGAAGTAAACAAGCAGGGCTCAGAAAAACAATGGAAAAATTAATAAAACAAGTTTAGAAAAGATACCCTTACTGGAATGAGCAAACGGGCAGACATGGCTGAAAAGAGTCCGAGATATAAAGGGCAGACTGGTGGAAAATCAAGCAAAATGAAATGGAAACAAGAATGGCTGGTAGTTCCAAGCACTTAGTATGCCCTCTTCCACACCCTTTTACTGCCTTATCTCTGCAATCTTCATAACAACTTTTGGAGACAGAAACATTATTATCTCCGTTTTCAAGATGAAGAAACTGAGGTTTGGAAGTTTAAGTAACTGGGCCCACAGTTAAACAGCAAGTAAGCAATAATGCAAGCATTCAAATCCAGGCAGTCTGGTTTTGAGGTCTCCCATGGAAAAGATCAAGGCTTTCAAGAAGACTAAAAAGGCATAGATACGGACAGCAAAAGTGACCCAATATATGCATAACTGGAGAAGACAACGGAAAAGAAAATGGAACAAAAAACAATAATTAAAAGACATGCCAAACAAGCTCCTGTAATATAGCAAGACCCAAAATGGTAAAGGGTACACTGAGCCCCAAGAAAAACTGATACAGAGTAATCAATACTGAAATATATTGCAAAAAAGGGGCTAAACTTCAAGGACAAAAAAAGAATCATATATGAGCAGCCAAGCCAAGGGAAAGAGAATCCAGTCACTAAAGATGGGAACAAAAACCAGGCTAACTTAGTAGTGCAATTGCTGGGTTGTAGGGTTTTGAAGGGGCACATGCACCCCAATGCTTACAGCAGCACTATTAACAATAGCCAAAGTATGGAAAGAGCCCAAATGTCCATCTACGGATGAATGAATAAAGAAGATGTGGTGTATACACACACACACACACACACACACACACACACACACACACACACAATGGAGTATTACTCAGCAATCAAAAAGAATGAAATCTTGCCATTTGCAACTACATGGATGGAACTAGAGGATATTATGCTAACTGAAATTAGAGAAGGACAAATATCGTATGACTTCACACATATGTGGAATTTAAGATATAAAACAGATAAGCATAAGGGAAGGGAAGCAAAAACAATATAAAAACAGGAAAGGGGACAAAACATAAGAGACTCCTAAACAGAGGGTTACTGGAGGGGTTGTGGGAGGGGGGATGGGCTAAATGGGTAAGGGGCATTAAGAAATCTACTCCTGAAATCATTGTTGCACTATATGCTAACTAACTTGGATGTAAATTTTAAAAATAAAATAAAATAATCAGGCTAACTTCTTATCAGTAACCTATATTATCAAAAGATAGTGTATTTTTCCAGACATTACACAAAGCCCAGCTTAATTATTCCAGACTATAAACTTGATCAGAGAACTCCTATGTAAATATGTTTGCTATCTGTCACAGAAAGACAAGGGATTGTGAAGTATAAAGTACACCAACTTGCCTGAAGTTATAATCATGATCAAATCCACACTTCAGAAGGCAGGGCACTTTAGCACTCTTTTCACTACTGATTACAGCCACCACCCATATTTTTAATCAATGAAAGGTTTTCAAAGAATAAAGGAGAGGATACTGATTTCATAATGTATCAATATAAATGAGCTTTCCACAGCTATCACTTTTCACCTTAGGAAGACTGAGGATGCCAGTTAAACAGCATTCCCAAAATGGTACAGAGGAAAACAGGAAGGAAGTGCAACTGTATCTTCCCCAGGTATGTTCAGGAAAATATGGTGTAAAACACACCATTCTGTGATATGTACTATACATAGACTACACTCTACTGCAATTAAAGGTAAATCACATTAATCATAGATTAGATTATCCAGGGCCCATAACGATTCTAAATTACACATAATAAAACAAATCGTTACAGTAACATTGCACTCTGATATACCTTTCAGGCTTTGACCTTCAAACTTTAAAATGGACTAAAAAAAATACTTACTTAAGATAAGTTGTTCCACAGGCTGCTTTATGAATGTCACATTGTCCTTCTGTTACTAATTTACCCTATCATATGCGTGTGAGCCAAACATCTTTCCATCTTGGGCTTAGTGGAAGGGTAAGAGACTGAAATAGATTCCAAGCAACTGTCCTTTCTTCACCAACTTGATGACATCTGTCATTAGCTCACTGTTACATTAGGCCTTCCTTCAGGAAGCACATTCCTAAATGAGCCTGGTGCCAACAAAGATGATAATAAGAACTAACACTTACTGAATAATAACAAACCTCTTCAGTACATCCATTTCTTCTACTAAGACAAATAATCCCGGGGCGCCTGGGTGGCTCAGTCAGTTAAGCATCCAACTTCGGCTCAGGTCATGATCTCACGGTTCATGGGCTCATGCCCCGTATCCGGCTCTGTGCTGACAGCACGGAACCTGGAGCCTGCTTCAGATTCTGTGTCTCCCTCTCTCTCGCCTCTCTCCAGCTCGCACTCTCTCTCTCTCAAAAATAAATAAACTTTGAAAAAAAAATTTTTTTTTCTTTTTTTAACATTTATGTATTTTTGAGACAGAGAGAGACAGAGCATGAACAGGGGAGAGTCAGAGAGAGGGGGAGACACAGAATCTGAAACAGGCTCCAGGCTCTGAGCTGTCAGCACAGAGCCTGATGCAGGGCTCGAACTCACAGACCGCAAGATAATGACCTGAGCTGAAGTCGGAAGCTTAACCAACTGAGCCACCCAGGAGCCCCCCAAAAAATTTTAAGCCAAATAACCCCATGAGGTAAATATGAAGCAGAGTGTGCAGTACCTAAAGAATTTTCCATAATAATAGTATTACGACACATGAACAAACTAAAGCTTAAAAAGATTAAATAACCAATCTGGTAAACACTGGACTTGAACCCAAAGCTGTGTCATGCTCTTAGTTACCATTCTAGTCTGCTTTCTTACACATAGAAATAGTGAGGATGTCACTGTGGTGATCATTTGGCAATATATACAAATATTGAATCATTACGTTGTATACCTAAAACTAATAGGATGTGTCAATTAGACTTCAGTTTAAAAAAAAGAGACGATGTTAACTAAGGTAACATAACACAGTAGCCCAAACTGGATAACAGCCTCACAGTCCCAATCACAGGAAATCCAAAAAAAAGTTATTAAGAAGGCAACTTCTACCTAATATAAAAACTAAAAACTGTATTTGGGGCAGTGGGGAGAAACGACAAAAGGGAGACAAGCAAAAGTACTAACAAAAACAAACAAAAGAAACCACAACCCACATCATCGAAAAGAACACATGGCCATTGCACCCGGGCCTTAAAAAGTATGGAACATACCTGTCTCTTCAGGTCCAAGGCGCTGTTCAAACACAGACCCAAGGACCAGACTATACTTTCCCTACCCTGTCAGCTGACTGAGTTACTGCAACTGAATACTCCAGGGAGTGATAGTGTCACAGCCTTACGATGTGAGAATGCAAAAGACCTCAAGAGTTTCAAAAGCGTTTTTCTTGCATTCCCATCCTTAGAGAAGAATAATTATCTATGCTGGAAAAAAAGAAAAGGAACTTAAAAGAAATAAGTCTAAATATGTCTGACATCTCATTATCCTTAGAGAGGATATCATCCTACACTAAGGATATACAAAGGTACTCTCTTTAAAGTTAATTAATCCTGGGGCGCCTGGGTGGCTCAGTCGGTTTAGTGTCTAACTTTTGATTTCGGCTCAGGTCATGATCCCAGGGTCGTGGGATCGAGCCCCACGTCCAGCTCGGTGTGGAGTCTGCTTAAGATTCTCTCTCTCTCTGCCCCTCTCCCCCGCTTGTACCCTCTCTGCATTCTCTTAAAAAAATAAATAAATAAAATAAAAATAAAAAAACTAATCCTGCAGGTAAAGGCACACATCCATCCCCCACTTCATTCCAATGTTACATACACATTCCAAGACAGATACTATCAATGTTCCTTCAAATGTTCTAATGAGCCCATGTCGGGGGAAAAATGTCTCAGGTCATGAAGTCTGGGGACAGAAATGCAAATTCATACCCAACCCAGTGTCATCCATGGCACAATGTGGCAGCAGGCTGGAAGCTCCTTTAGAATAAAGTCCCTGTGATGCACCCTGTGATGCCATATGCTGGATTATCCACCAGACACCAAACTAGCCCTTTCTTCTGATGCCAGTGAAAGCAACTGTTTTTCCTACTAACCCTGCTTTTCCCACTATCACCGTATCAGCAAATACATGTTTGCAGCTTAATGTTTAAAATTTATTTGGGCAGGACAAATATACTTTTATTTAAAAAAGCAAGCTTGGGGCGCCTGGGTGGCGCAGTCGGTTAAGCGTCCGACTTCAGCCAGGTCACGATCTCGCGGTCCGTGAGTTCGAGCCCCGCGTCGGGCTCCGGGCTGATGGCTCGGAGCCTGGAGCCTGTTTCCGATTCTGTGTCTCCCTCTTTCTCTGCCCCTCCCCCGTTCATGCTCTGTCTCTCTCTGTCCCAAAAATAAATAAAACGTTGGAAAAGAAAAAAAAATTTTTAAAAAGCAAGCTTGTAGCGGCACAGTCCCATTCTGGAGGTTTAAGCGAAAATTTTTAAAAACTTGAAGCTGCTGCCCAAAGTACTGAATTAGCTCTAGAAGTTGTCGACACTACCAGTGTGCCTCCTTAAAGAACATTCCACAATTTATCTTCAACTTTCAGGGGCCAAATCCTTCCCCTCCTCAATACTTAGCCTTGAGAGCCAGAGGCTGATCAATAGGAAGCAAACCCCAGGATCTAGAATCAAGAGACCCCAGAGGTTCTAGTCCAGGCGTTTCCAATACCGTTTTTGCGACCTTGGGACAAGTCAATTAGCCAAATAACTCTCATTTTCCTCTTCTGTAAATCAGAAGGGGTAAACACCTGTCCCGCTTACCTTATGGCTGCGTCAGTGTTGTCATTAAGTGGAGAGGCTGCTCCAGAGGGTGGCCCGCTGTCCTGCAGCTCCTGTCCCCCCTCGCCCGCAGGGCCAGCCCAAGACAGAAAGAGCTGGGGACCCTGCGGTATGTGGTCCGCGGCGCTCAGGAAAGGATGCTCCCCTCACCAGCCCTCCCTTTGGGATGGCGGCGACGCGCGCTCTGACTGCCGCCCTCGAAACAACGCCCGCCTGCTCCAGGCCACCAGCCCCGCGCGCCTCCAGCGCTCCCTCCCTTGAGTCTCCCAAGCTCGCCCCGCGCCCGCGACCCCCGACCAGCCTGGCGCCCCTCTCGCCCCCTGGTGGTGACAGACCCCCAGCCCGTGGGGGCTGCACCGGCTCGCCTCCGCGCGCCTGCATCTACGAAGGGGCTGGGGCCAGGCCCCGACCGGCTTCGCCTCCAGCGCCTCGCCTCCCAGTCTCCCCAGGGTCCGCAGGAGCAGGGTGGTCGCGAGGCTGCGACTCCTTACCCGGGAGCTTGAGCGCCCTGGACAGCACAGTCGCCATGGCGGAGGCCCCGGTGCGCGTGCGCGCGCCCGCGTCCTGCCGGGAAGTGTAGTTCGCAGCGGGCCGTGCGCGGGACTGGGACCGGGGAAGGTGGGAGCCGCGAGGCAGAGCGGAACCCGGGGAGGCGCGGGGTTGCGGCACCGGAGTCCACGTGCACGCTTCTGCCCGCTCTCCTCCCGCCCACTCGGAGCCAGATCCTTTTCCCGGCAAGTCACTTCACTGCTCCCAGTCTCAGTTTCCTGCTCAGTGAAATGGGGAAATAATAACTACCCCGGAGGCTTGCAGTGAGAATGGAATGAGATAGCAGGTATTAAAGCAGGCACTGGTTGTGAAATGAGCCTGGGCTTTGGAGTTAGACGGGATTTGAATCCTACCTGCATACCTTGCCAGCTGGGCCATCTTGGTCAAGTCACTTGGCATGACTAAGCTTCAGCTTCGTTTTTTAAATGGAGACCCTACCTAATTCACAGGCTTATTGTGAGAATTAGATAATCTGTTTAAGACACAGGGCACACAGTAAGCGCTCAGTAAATGTGTTTCTTTATGTTTCTTAGGTAAAGGGTGAGGTTTCTTAGGCCTCTAACCCCCGTCTGGTGTTTCCAGTTCTTCCCAGGTATCTACTGGACACTCTACCCTGCAGCTTCTGGCTTGAAGGGTGTAGGAAGCAGGAACTGACCTGCTTCTTCCCCACAGGCACCAAGAGATCAGCATTTTAGCGCAGGGTTGCTGAAGATGTTATTTATCTTAGACTTGGGACGGGTCTTAGAGGTCACCTAGTCCACCCTCCTGTTTCTCTGAACAGAAAACTAAGATCTAGAAAGATGATGTGACTTCTTAGTGTCAAACAAAAGCTCTAAGATACCTCTCTCTTGGACTCTGCCTCATTCCCATGAGAAACTGTCAGTGGGTATCCTGTGGGTGTAATTCACATCCCATCACCCTTTTCCACTCAAAAACATGTCATGGACTCTGATAGGGCACAGAGTCTGGGGACAGGCCACTGAGTTTGAATCCCGACTCCACCATTTCCTAGCTGCCAGATCTAGGGCTTCTTGCTTAATCTCTCTCTGCCTCAATTTCCTCATCTGCAAAATGAAATAGTTCCAATCCCACAGAGTTGTCCTGAGAATTAAATGGATACATGCAAAGCACTTAGAAGAGTGCCTGGCACCTAGTACCTGTCATATAAGTGTCAGTGCTTCTTTTTATTAGTAAGTGATTAATTTTTGACAACTTAATAATTTAATAACATAAATTTAATAATAACGGATTGGTAATTTATCCATTTATTCTTTCAGAGTTCTACAATACCCCAATGTTCTTTGCCATATCTCTGGAGGTATGATTAAAAATCATATTTTACATCTATGTAGGTCATCCTGGACCAACAGCACTACAGATCACAGTAAGCCAGTAGTGGCTTGCCTGATACCAGATTAGCTAATTAGAACACATTCTTGAGATATGGAGACTGAGGAAAATAACTTTAAAGTGAGCAGGATGCGGGGCGCCTGGGTGGCTCAGTCGGTTGAGCGTCCGACTTCGGCTCAGGTCATGATCTCACAGTTTATGGGTTCAAGGCCCGCGTCAGGCTCTGTGCTGACAGCTCAGAGCCTGGAGCCTGTTTCAGATTCTGTGTCTCCCTCTCTCTCTGCCCCTCCCCTGTTCACGCTCTGTCTCTCTCTGTCTCAAAAATAAATAAACGTAAAAAAATATATAAATAAATAAATAAAGTGAGCAGGATGCAGGATATGTCAGTGTTAGCTGCAGAAGAACAGGAACTTGAGTTTCTAGGAGAAAGCAGGTGGGCTGGAACAGCCAGGGTACACAGAAACGAGAGAGATAATCTATCCACTTTTCACAGTAAAAGGGTATATGCTTCTTATGTGACGGAAGTAAAAGTGTACAGCTTACAGTTTGATTAAAATTCTGCTTCAAAGGGCATAGTCACCAAAAGCACCCACGTGTGTACATAATTACCTGTGAGCACATAAACGCGGGTGAATGTACACATATCCCAGAGCTGTGTCCTCTCCGGCCCCTCAGCTTTCCATGCCTAATCTTTGTGGCATTTACAATCTCCCTATAATCACCCCAGCTTTGCCCAAATGATTTTCAGGGGGAAGCAGATCGCTGAAGACTCCTTCTCAGCTCCCTGAGCGGTCCCCCCTCTTTGTTTTCCTTGGCCCTTCCAGAAATCTCTTCCATCCTCCACTTTTTTTTTTTCCGTCTTAACACAGGACCCCCAGCTTAGAACATTGTTTCTCAATTTCAACGTGCTTTGCTTCCAAATGAAGGAAAAAAACCTCAGAGCAACCACCAAATGAATCAAGATCCTGGCCTTTTACAAAGAGGAAACCTGCAAGTTCCTCTCTCGTTACCTGCAGGAATGTGCCTTCAGTGCCCAAACACCCATTGAGGTCACTGTGGAAAACGCAAACATCCTGGGTTTCCTGACTGCCCAACTTGGCTTACCTCCCGGAGAAGTGAAATAAGGGGTGGCCGGGGAGGGACGCCTGCAGACAGCCTAACCTGCCTGAGTGTTGTGCCTGCTACGTGGAGAAGAAATTCTATTTCTGGAACTCATTAACTGAAGCCAGAAGGGCCCCTTCTCTTCTTCCTACATGATCTGCATTGGGAGAGTTCCTTCCCAACCTTCCAAGGTTCTAATACTTGGTAGAGGGGACCCATACTTGCTGCTTCTTATTACCATCATGCTTTCCCAAGTTTTGCTCAAAATCTCGAAGCGTCCTACATGGGTTCATGATCCTATCTGGTCATCTAATCCTTAACATTCCCTGGATGCCCGTGTCACCACTTCTGCTGGCTGTGACCCTCGCATTAGCATTCACCGCTTCCCCTGGGAACCCGTACTGCTGTGTCCACCAGCAGCTACAACCCCTCTCTCTTGGTACTACTGAGACCTCCAGACCTCCTGGCCATTTCTACTTCCTTTGAAAACTTCTCCTTCTTCCTCTGTCTCCCATCAGTTAACGCCACTTCCTATTTTAATGCTGTTAACATGGCAAAGCTGTTTGATGCAGTGGCAACTAGGGAAGACTGGCTCTCTTCTTTTTTTATGTTACTCTTTATTAGAAAAATACTAACGCTATGCTGCCCATTCTTCAAGGTCAGATGCAGTATTTTCATTAAACAGAGATTTCCATTTTTACTTAGCAAGTCAGTCAGGGCAAGGTTATTGCTGTTAACGAACAACCTCACAATTTGTATGGTTTTAGAGGATAAGAGTTCATTCGGGCTCATGTCACCATCAAGGTGAGAACGGGGATAGGCAGCAATGGGGTTCTATTCCTCCCATGTATTCAGGGCTTCCATCTGGGGCTTCATTCTTCATCCTTAGGGCCTTGGATTCCTCCACTGGATTATCTGCATCCCCAATCATGCAGGAAGTTTCATGTGCCAGGCCTGGAGGTGGTATATGTGACTTCTGCCCACATTTATTTGGCCAGAAATCAGACAGAGAGTATGTATGCCAGGAAGGTATGAGCCCAAGAAGGAAAGGAAACAGTTCAGTGAGCGTCTTTTCAGTCTGTGCTATATTACACACCCTACCTCTTTATAGCATATAGACCTGAGTTGTTGGTAGTGGGGAGGGGGTTCGGCACTGCTCTACTTAGAATTACCCTTCTCCTCTAGAGGCTAAAGCTTTGCTCCTGAGCTGAGCTTGTTGTCCTGAGCTAAGACTTCCCAATGTGTGTCAGATAAGGAAGGCTTTCCCAGGAGGTTCCTCAATCCCTCCACAGACGGATGTCCAGGAGGCATTTCTACATCCGTCAGCAGGACAGAGACAAGTCTGAACCCATTGGTAGACCCATCTCAGGCTCATCTCTACCCTCTGCTTCACTGGTGCCAAAGACATGGATCAGGAAGCAAAAGAGAAGCAAATCGCAATGACAGCAGGGGAATTGAGAAGAGCAAAAGAGGCGCACAGCAAAGATTACTTTGGGGTTAAATGCCAATGTCAAGAATCCTACGAAATCAGCCTTGCATCTGGATCAGGAAGTTCTAAAAGGGCCCGCGCAAGTGGCATATTCGCTTCTCATCACAGACGACTTGATTCTATGACCAGAAGTGGTATGGCTTATTGCAGGTTTATGTTCTCAGAGCGTCCTTTAGTAAAACACAAGGGCTCATCCAGCTTAGATTCATACACATAGAACTTTCTAGAATCTAGACTATAAAATGCTTTCTGGGCCCTGAGATTTAAACAAATGCTTCTTCTTAAGTCTCTGGCTGGAACATATGTTTAAGAATGACAATATAATTAAGGACAGACCTGCCCAGGGCAACTTGGCTCTCCTTCATCTGGGCCTTCATCATAGCTTGTTCCTATGTCTACCAAAGTACTTGTGGTAGTAATGGGTATGCCAATAGTTACCATGTACTGAGTACTGGTCTCCTACAGGGGAAGACATTGTTTCGGACCCTTGCCAACCTTGATCCAAAACTCAGCCCTTCACCAGCTTTCAAAAATAAAAAAAAAAATTCAGTGGACCAAGTATATTGTGAATTTTGTAGTTTTCCTGAAGATTTAAGGGGGCCAGAGGGTGGAGTCACAGGGTACACATAGCATTTCACCAAAAAATATTCTCCCGGGCCCTTGCTCCTGGATCCATCACTGGGTCTTCCTCCACCAGGACCCCCTTGTGTCTGTCCCACATTTAAGCTAAGCTCTTTCTTCTCCTCCCTTGTATGCCTCCTGCTGCTCTTAGCCTTGACATAGGCTGGAATCTTACCTCCATCCTACAGTAGGCATGATCTTTGCCTGGAAGCCATCACGTCACACAGTGGAATTGTGATACGATGTGTGCCATGCTGTCCCTCCTTAATTCTCACAAGGGTCCTGTTCCTTAGGTCTTACCCCAATCTTACGACGAGGATGTATAAGCTAGATGGATAAAGCCACTGGCCCAAAGTCTTACAGCTCCTTCACACTGGAAGGAGGATTTGAATGCAGGTTTGTGGTTTATATTTTTTTTATTATTTTAATGTTTATTTACTTTTTGAGAGAGAGAGAGAGAGCATGAAGAAGGGAGGGGCAGAGAGAGAGAGAGAGAGAGAGACAGAGAGAGAGGCACAGAATCTGAAGCAGGCTCCAAGCTCTGAGCTGTCAGCATGGAGCCCGATGTGGGGCTTGAACTCACAAACTGGGAGATCATGACCTGAGCTGAGGTCGGACGCTCAACTGACTGAGCCACCCAGGTGCCCCCAGGTTTGTGTTTTTTAATCACAAGCAAGGACATCAAATACATGACACGTGGACTACAGTTTGTCTTCCTTCATCCCTGGCACACATCAGTCACCACCACATTCTTCAACGGTGAGCCTACACACAGCTTCCAAATCCTTAACTCAGCTATCTGGGGAGTCACAACCTATCAATTTCTAAAAACTGGCCTAAAAACTGAAAACTATTTGTAACCCTTGCCTCACTTATGGCATGGTAACCACACTACACACCCCTTTAAAGATGGTACCTGATTCTCGACAGGTGTTCAGTGTTGAATGTAGCTGATAACCGGCCAACAATTGCTCTAATTGGTCAGGAGTCCTAGATGATTAGTCAGACAGGTTCTGATTGGTCAGGACCTATGTGGTACTGGTCTGTTAACATCTAGACTATACCCCTGGTTGAGTCTTTTCAGTTCTGCACTTCTAGCTCACTGGTTAAGTCCTAAGTAATGCTCTAAAAGTCAGTAAACTAGGTTTTTTGTGTAACTAACTCCTTTTTTCTGCCCTTCTTAGAGTATCACAGACAACTGCGTATTGTAATCATTTGAATATGTGTCTACCACATTAAAACTCCCATACAAAATGTTGACTTCTTAAGGAATAGAAGTAAGATTCTTGTATCTTTTTTTAGCCCTATACAATGCAGAGGACATTGCTTTCAGATGTTTATTGGATAAATGTGAATTCATGAATAAATGACTCGTGTGAATAGGATGAAATCAATTTAGCAACAAGGTCTTTAAAAATGAGATCCTTTTTATAATGAAGGAAACCTTTTCCCCCCTAAGTTCACATTCCTTGATTCATGTAACCCAAATGTTCTTTCACCACTGCTCATGCTGCCAGGGCCATGGTCCAAGCACCCAGCCTGCCCGACTTCAGGAAACGCAGTCCCTTTGCAGATCTGCCCCTTAGTAGTGCTTACACACACCACATATGCCTCGTGCTGTTACTTCTCCCCCATCACTCTGGTTAGGTGGAGTCAGCTTGTCTGATAATTACCTCCGGTATTCTCATCTCTGCATTTCCATAAGGCATCATACTACAGAACAAGAAGCATTGCCACTTATATCAAGTGCCCTGCTCCTGGAGTCCACAGGCTATGTCCTTCTCAAGGGGCCACTCCTGGCCAATTCTTTCAGCAGAGCTGAATGTAAAATACATTCACGGGGCACCTGAGTGGCTCAGTTGGTTAAGCCTCCAACTCTTGATCTCAGCTCAGGTCATGACCTCATGGTTTGTGAGACTGAGCCCCAAATCGGGCTCTGCAGCTGACAGCATGGAGCCTGCTTGGGATTCTCTCTCTCCCTCCGTCTCTCTCTGCTCTCTCTCTCTCTCCCATCTCAAAATAAATAAACTTTTTTTTTTTTATTAAATTTTTTTTTTCAACGTTTATTTATTTTTGGGACAGAGAGAGACAGAGCATGAATGGGGGAGGGGCAGAGAGAGAGGGAGACACAGAATCAGAAACAGGCTCCGAGCCATCAGCCCAGAGCCTGACGCGGGGCTCGAACTCACGGAGTGCGAGATCGTGACCTGGCTGAAGTCGGACGCTTAACCAACTGCGCCACCCAGGCGCCCCTAAATAAACTTTTAAATATAAATAAATAAAATAAAATAGTGAACAGAAGCAGCAAGGCCTTGCAATCTACGGGGAGAGATGGACATCAAGCAAGTAATAAAACATGTATCATTACAAATGGTGATAAGCATCATGAAAGAAAAGAACCTAGTGCCATGAGAGAGAATTACAGGGAGAACATCGAATAGGTAGGGACTGGGGGCGGTGGGGGGGGGGGGGGGGGGGGGCACAGGAAATGGCTCCCTGGGAAACTGAGACCTGAAGAACAGGTAAAGGTTGGCTGAGGAAAGGCTGAAGAACAGTGTATGTGAAGTCACGAGTCAGACAGGAGTTTGGTTGTATGGAGGAAACCAGTGTGCCTGGAGGACAGTTGCAAAGAGCCGGTGGTGAGAGCAAGAGGTGATGGGAGTCAGACCAATCATGAAGACGCCTTAAAAACTGTGACATGAAGGACTTCAATCAAAAAGCGATCTGATCTAGTTGGCTGCTATGTGAAGAATAAATTGGAGGAAAATAAGAATGGACACAGAGGGAGCAGTTATAAGAAAGATATCATGGTGCATGAGGTTTCTCATGCTTTGTCTTTCTGACAATATATGCACGGATTCTGATTTCTCACCTGCTTTCCTGTTCTGGAAAGAAAGAAAATATGGGGATTATCTATTCTCCTCGTATCATGCAAACTATTAAACCTCACAGAACTCCAGCGTTTTCTCCTGGGAGCCTGACTGTAGGTGGCACAGTTAACCACACCCAGCCTGACATCAGCAGCCAGCCTCTCTGTAGACACAGGCAGCTTGCATCCATAGGAGTCCTGGACCAAATCACACACAGACATAGGCTCCCTGGCTCTCTCACACCCTGAGTGATGCCACTGGGCTGTGTGGAACCATTGCCTTAGGTGACAGCCCAACATGCAATGTATGGAAATAAAACTCTTTCCCTCTACATTGATCTGCCATGAGGGGAATATAAACGGCTGCCATATGAAACATACCATATAAAACTATGTTTTCTCTAACACACAATTATGTTAAATACTACCCAGGGGCGTCTGGGTGGCTCAGTCAGTTGAGTGTCCGACTCTTGAGTTTGGCTCAGGTCATGATCCCAGGGTTGTAGGATCAAGCCCTGCATTGGGCTCCAAGCTGAGCGTGAAGCCTACTTAAGATTCTCTCTCTTGGCCCCTCCCCCACTTGCAAGCACATGCCCACTCTCTCTAAAAGAAAAAAAAAAAAAAAAATAGAGGCACCTGGGTGGCTCAGTCCGTTAAGCATCCGACTTCAGCTCAGGTCATGATCTCATGGTTCATGGGTTCAAGCCCTGCATCAGGCTCTGTGCTGACAGCTCAGAGCCTGGAGCCTGCTTCGGATTCTCTGTCTCCCTCTCTTTCTCAAAAATAAATAAACATTTAAGAAAATTTTTAAAAATACTATCCATTATTTTCATTCCTATACAATTAACACTTTCAGCTTTCTTATTTGAAGCACATTGCTGTAATTTAATGAATTACGTTAAACCTAAAAATCATTTCTGAAATCTTTGTCCTAAAATTATCTCTTAAATATTTTGCATTATAATCTTATGACCAAAACTTATTTCTTAAATATTTTTCATTAGGATCTTGCCTCTAAGATAATCTAATAAAACCCGATTACTGTTTACTTCTGGCTGGCTTTCTGGGTTTGGCAGTGAGCTTCTCTGGTCAGCCTGGAGTTTACTATAACACAGGACTTATTATGATGCTTCATTTCTCTCTAGAATGTTCTTTGAGGTTTCGAGAGGACTGATCACAATGGCAGAGTTGACAGCACGTATGTAACTAGAAACCCTCCAAAGGTTGGGAGACAAATACATCCACCCTACCTTTGCCACCACAAATATTTTCATTCATTCTTTTTTTTTCTTTTCTTTTGTTTTCTTTTCAAGAGTTGGTCCTTGGGGTGCCTGAGTGGCTCAGTCAGTTAAGCGTCCGGCTCTTGGTTTCAGCTCAGGTCATGATCTCACAGTTCGTGAGATTGAGCCCCATGTTGGGCTCCGCACTGACAGCACAGAGGGGATTCTCTCTCTCTCTCTCTCTCTCTCTCTCTCTCTCTCTCTCTTTCTCTCTCAATAAATAAAGAAATAAATAAACTTGAAAAAGATACTTAAAAAAAAAAAGAGTGTGTCCTTAAAGAACTAAAGGCTCTGAGAAAATTTTTCAGAAACTCTATATAAAGCTGATTTTTTACTTACCCAATTCATAAAATCACATTTATTTTTCTTCTTTCCTATCACAAATATCATTCTATCTTAATCTTCCACACCTGGGAATTTTATTTTTTCACCTGAGTAACAACTTTTTATTTCCTTACCCCGGCCTTAAAGACCAAAAGTGGGTTGCTTAGAGATGACATTTTGCATACAGTTATGTCCTCCTTCCCAACACAGATTGTCTCATTTTATTTCTTTCTCTGGGTTAATCTTAAGAATTTGAGTTTTGTTCTTCACCTGGAAGGTTTTGCATGAAACCAATCTTTTTGCCACTTCCCTAGTCTTAAATACTAGTGCGGGTCTTATTTGAGGAGATGTTTTATTATAGGTTGTTATATTTTTTCCATCACTTTTTGGGGGGACACTTATTCCCCAATGCTCAGATTTCCTTACAGAGGGATTTCCACTAGAACATCATGGAAGAAGTGAGTTTTCTGATCCGGTGCGATCAGAAGAAGGAGGGCATGCTTAGCATAGCTGTTTCTCCTTGGGACTCATACATTCATTCATTTTAAAAATTATTCATTCAACCAATATTTGAGTGATCACTACTTTCCAGGCCCTATTCTAGATGCTGGGGATAGAAGATCAAACAATACAGACAACACTCCTTACTCTCTGGCATATGTGTTTGTGGGAGCAGAGGAGCCAGGGAGGGAAAAAGGTAGATAAATAAAATATATGCTGTGTCAGATGGTGATATATGTTATGTAGACAAGAGAGAATAGGGAAGGGGAAATGAAGGATGGAAGCTGTAGGTGGTGAGGGGGGCAGAGTGCCCAATTTCAAGTGGGATGGTTAGAGAAGATCTCAGTGAGAAGGTGACATTGGAACAAAGATTTATGGAGGCAGCATGAATAGGAAATGAAAAGTCTTGGAGGCAGAAGCCTGGCCTATTTGAGGATGAGCAGAAATGTGGCTTGAAAGGATGGTTCTAAAGAAAGATTAGTAAGAGATGAGATCAGACATGGCCAGAGCAGAAACAAGTTATGCAGAGTCTGTGGGAGACCCAAGGAAAGATTTTTTGGCATTTAGTCTATGTTAGGTAGGACTTTGAACGTTTGGGGGCACGGAAGTGTTGATTTGACTTAGATTTCAAAAGGATTCCTGTGGATCACTTTCCTGTTCTGAGAAAAGACGATGGGGATGCTAGGGTTGATGAATGCTTTTGGCTAGTGCAATAATCCCAGTGAGAACTGTTGACGGCTTAGACAAGAATGGTGGCAGAGGAGGGAGGGAGAAGTGGTCAGACTCTTAATTTATTTTGAAGATAGAGCCCAAAGGATTCTCTGATGAATCGAATGTGAGCTGTGGGAGAAAGAATTAAGGAGACCTTGAGGCTTTTGGCGTAAGCGACTGGAAAAAAACAACGAAAGGGAGACGGAGAGGACCAGGATGGAAAGAGGAGATCAAGGTTTGGCTTGGGGTGTGCCAAGTTGGACATCCAATTGGACGTGCAAGTAGAAATGGCAGTTGGGCAGTTGGATATCAGAACATGAAGACAGGGAGAAGTACTAGGTGGAGATGTAAATTGGGGGGTTGTTAGCACGGAGCCCATATTCGAAGCAGGTCAGCATAAGGAGTGAGTGTGGCTAAGGAGAGCGGGGGAAGGGGAGGGGTAGTAGAGTGAGCCCTGTGGCATTTCAACATTCCTGGTTCTTGGAGAAGGGGGAGAACCAGCAGAGGAAGCCAGCAGGAGTCGCCAGTGAGATCAGAGAATAACCAGGAGAATTTGGTGTCCCAGAAGCCAAGAGAAAAAGTATTTGGCAGTGGGAGTGCATCAATCGTTTGAAATGCAGCAGAGAGACCAAGGAAGAGTAGCCTAGGAGTGATCTGCCTGCTTTCAGAGCGTTTATTTTGGTCTGTTCTCTGCAGTTGGCCTGCTGGGTAGGTCTTTCTAATTCAAAGAAAGACTCTGCAAGCCCTTTTCGGCCCCAGATCCAAGCCATGTTATTCAATATAGCTTTCTTTTAACAATGAAACCGGTATTTTTGTCTCCACCTTCCCATCCCTTTGCTCTATCCTCAGTTCAGTCAGAGCTATGCAGGGAAGATGGGTGTCAATTTATTGTCCCCCTAAACCTTCAACAATCAAAAATATTCTTTTGTATCCCTCTGCCTGGTAGGTGTCTGTTCTCTCATACTACGTTTCCCAATGATGTTATTTCCTCTTCTTGCCCTGTCTTAGGTTCTCTCCCAGGCTACTTTCTTCTCTAGCCCCCAGCTTTTAACACCTATTACAGGAGCTACAGATACCTTCACGTGGAGCCAGACCCTGATCTAGCCACGGAGCGGTTCCTTCTTCTAATGGGGAGCCAATGGAATTAACACACCATTCCTAATTATTGTTCTTAAACAAGGTACTACAAGATTTGTAAACCTCTTCCCAGAAGCCAGACTGTACATCAGACACAAAGGAAAAGAAGGTAGATTTCTTTTTTTTTACACCGTCACCGTTAAAAGCCCCTCCTTATGGAGAAACCAGGCTTGTATCTTTTCATATTTCTAAGAGGACAGGAATAAACATGCCCCTTGGTGACCCAAAGGAAGTGGAGGAGATGATGGGTTATCTCCATGATCCCACAGTATCTTCTCTGAGCAAAGTAATATAGAGAGTGAAAAACAATCCTACTGGTTGAAAAAGTCACGAGGTCATGCCTGCAGGACATTCAGTTGCCCACTCTCTTCTGAGTCCAGATAGACAAAGACGCACCAAATCTGGGCCAAGGACCCCTGGGAGCTTTAAGGAAGACCCCCTGAGGCAGACGACAACAGCAAGGAAGATCATAAAGGTGTTGGGCAATCCTCTGGTAGCCTCTGGCCCTTGGTGTCTGGAATTTCCCTCTCAAGATCAAAAGCATCAAAATGCAGTCTAGCTGAGATATGGCACTTGCCCCAATTTTGGAAGAGCCTAAAAATAAAACCCATTAGGATTTATTAGAGACATAATAGTGCGTGGGACTACTCTTGCATGAAATTAAACTTATTTATTCTTCATTCTATCTTTTACGTTGGCGTTAAAGAGCTTGGATTTTTTGTTGTTGTTGTTTGCCTTGTCATTGCTTTACAAACGATTAAGTAGGATTCTTAGATTTACATGAAGCTATTTTCTTATTATCATCAACAATATTTTCATTCTAACCTCTCCCCAGGGGGCTAAGATTTTATCCTTTTATTCAGGAGACAGTACCCAAAGCTACATTCTCATGCCTGTGAAAAACCCTTATTTTTATGTATTTACACAAAACATTCTCCTTCAGTAATAGAGTCTTAAAGTCAGGTAGATTTCTGACAATGGGCATTTCACATAATGCCAACCCACTCTTAAAAGTACAAATTCCCTTTTCTTCTCAGCCTTAAACATTTATGATTGAGTTCTTTTATTGAGAAAATCTGTGCACATCTCTCTTTCACCTTGAAACTGGGTTAGAAATATTAAACACTGGAGAATTTATTATCCTTTGGCTTTACATGATATAATTCTTTCCAAGTGAAATAACAATTTAATTTTCGATCTATCTTCCATTACATCATTATGCAGGTTTTAAAATATTAATCTCATCGATGATATATCATCTCCTCCAGATCCTGGTATATGGTAAACTACATGTTCTTCAGTTTTCATTTAAATGAAGAAATGGAGGGGTGCCTGGGTGGCTCAGTTGGTCTGACTTCGGCTCAGATCATGATCTTATGGTTTGCGGGTTCTATGCTGACAGGTTGGAGCCTGAAGCCTGCTCCCAAGTCTGTGTCTCCCTCTCTCTCTCTGCCCCTCCCCTGCTCGCTCTCTCTCTCTCGCTCTCTCTCTCTCTCTCTCTCTCAAAAATAAATAAAACATTAAAAAATAATTAAAAAATTAAAAGATTTAAATGAAGAAGTGGAGGAGAAAACTTGGCAAAAATCTAGTTAAAAATGGAATAAACAAAAACACTTCATTAACCTTCATCTACCAAATTTAATGTCATGCCTTCTAAGTAAATCCAGAATGAGAATTTCAGACAAAAGGGCAGTAAGTACAGCCTTCACACCAGGGCAAACAGGGTTCCTGTTCTGGGCCTTACAGCTCAGAGAACACCCAGTTTGAAGAGCCTTCCTTGATATGTCCTAAGCCCCCTCCAGCGCCTGGGACCAAGTGGGTGCAATGCATTGTTGTCTCTCTCATTAGGGGAGCTCTGCGACCCTGCCCCCACCCACATGCCCATGAATTTTCCAATACTTTTTCAATCAAACTGTTTCCATTGATGAGGCCCTGCTAGAAATATTTCCCCAGGTCACCCCCCACCCACCAATAGCCTCCCCACCACAGAGAGACACCCTACCTCGCTCCCCGCCAGGTCCAGGGCCAGTCTTGCTGAAGGGGATTTGAGGGTTTGGGGTTGTTCCTTTTAGTAACATTGGATCTCAGTGTCGGAAGGGATTCCAGATGTCTGCAAATCTAACCCTCACCAACTAAGAATTACTTCTGTACTCCCCAGTCATTTCATTTCTGCTCAGGTATTATCAGCCTCTGAGAGCCCGTGGCGTGCAGCAGATACCCGCTGTTGGATAACTTTGCGACTGCCACCCGTGACCCCCATCCAGCGACAGTAATGCTTCCTTCCAAAGCCATAGAAGAGGCCTAATCCCCACGCCATATGGCAATCCTTAAAATGCCTGACATACGAGGCAGTGTTCTCAAGAAATTTCGCTTGAAGTTATTTCCCCTTTTCTATCAAAAATATTTTTCTTTCTCCCCCTCCCCTTTGCCTTAGGTATATGAAGTCTTGTCTCCCAATACAAGAGGTTCACTTTGACGTTAATTTCTCCTTTCAGCAATCAAGCCTCACATTCCTTAGAGAGAAGGTTTTTTTATGGAGTTAATCTCTCCTTCCTCTCAAAACTGTTTTCTCTCAATGCATGGGCTTTAAATCCTTAAAGACCTTAAATGTGTTTTCTAAAAGCTGAAAACGTCCATTTCCACTGGTCAAAGCTTGACGTTCAAGAAAGGCTTTTTTCAGAGAAAGGAATGTACCTAGAGCTACCTGGACCTATCCCATTCCGTCACAGAACTCTCTCTGTTTCCCTTTCTATGCTAACCTTAAAGAACCAAGTTTTTGTCCTCACTTCTAAGAATGAAGCTCTGTTCTTCATTAGGCCAACCTTAAATAAGAGAAAGCACCTTAGAGAAAGGATTTTTGCATGTTTTTCTGCCTATCCCATATAATCCCTTACAAATTCTTTCTTTCACCTTAATTTTAGTCCTGCAGTGCTGTTCCCTCATCTGAGAAATTGTTGAATATATTTTCCTCCACTCCCCTTTTTTTTTTTAATTTTTTTTTTTAACGTTTATTTATTTTTGAGACAGAGAGAGACAGAGCATGAACAGGGGAGGGGCAGAGAGAGAGGGAGACACAGAATCTGAAACAGGCCAATGCGGGGCTCGAACTCAGGGACCGTGAGATCATGACCTGAGGCGAAGTCGGACGCTTAACCGACCAAGCCACCCAGGTGTCCCATCCCCTATCTTAAAGATCAAGGATGCAAGAGTCCATTTGCTTCTTTTACAAATGTATTGCTTTCTACACATTTGCCTTATAGATCTGCGATTTGTTCTTTTAGTGAATGAGCGAAAAATACAAGCTGGCAATTTAGAGAATAGATACATCTGGGACCAATAACCAGATACTACTTATTCAGATTATATATATAATATTTTCATTTTAGAAGAATAAGGGTATGGTTCATTTAATTTTATCTTTTTGTATATCATTTCAATGAAATAAAAATGTAATTCATTACATTTGGGAGAAGGGTGGGCGAAATAGGGGAAAGGGATTAAAAGGTACAGACTTCCATAGGGCGCCTGGGTG
The DNA here is from genome assembly GCF_007474595.2 of Lynx canadensis. Lineage (NCBI taxonomy): Eukaryota > Metazoa > Chordata > Mammalia > Carnivora > Felidae > Lynx > Lynx canadensis. The sequence goes on along the minus strand of NC_044309.1, from coordinate 46,526,762 downwards.
GCTTAGTCAGTTAAGCGTCTGACTTCAGCTCAGGTCACGATCTCATGGTTCCTGGGTTTGAGCCCACATCAGGCTCTGTGCTGACAGCTCAGAGCCTGGAGCCTGCTTCAGATTCTGTGTCTCCCTCTCTCTCTGCCCCTCCCCTGCTCATGCTCTGTCTCTCTCTGTCTCTCAAAAATAAATGTTAAAAAAAAATTTTTTTGAAAGGTACAGCCTTCCAGTTATAAAATAGTAAGACACAGTGATACAACGTACACATCGGAAATATAGTTTATAGTATGCAATAATTTTGTGGTGACGGATGGTAGCTACATTTATCATGGTGAGCACTTCCTAACATGAATAAATGTGGAATCATCATGTTGTCCACCTGCAACTAAGTTATAATACAGTATGTCAATTTCCTTTGATACAAAGGAACACATGATATAAAATATGTTACAACTGTAATTATTTAGCGGTCATTCATGAACTTGATACCCAATCCAACAGCTAAAACATTCCCAATAGTTTGTAGCCATGTGTTTTCTCTATTCAATTTCTCTGCTTCCCATAAGTGATAACCAAGATACTGAAGATTGCCTTTCAATTTCCTTTAAAACATGAAAATGTTTTAATACATGTGGATATATACCTAAACAATAGCTGTTTAATTTTGCTTGTTTCTGACTTTATGAAAATGGTATCACATATTATCATCTTCTGGACTTGTTTTTCCCTTAAACAAATATCTCAAGGATTCATCCATGTTATTGTAAGTAGCTATATTTCACCGCCTTTTCTATTGTCCATTGGGTGAATATATCGTGATTTATTTTGCTATTCTCCTGTTAATGTATGTTGGTTGTTTTTGTATTTTCCCATATATAAGAGTGCTGTTGCGAGATTCTTGCTATTTGAGGGAAAGTTCTCCTGCAATAGACACCTAGGGGTGGAATTGTTGTGTTGAAGTGTATGCGAAGTACAACTGTATCAAAAATAAATTTTTTAATTTAAAAGTTGTACTACTATCATTCCCACTAGCAGTGTATTAGAGAGTCCGTTGATGTACATACATCGTTGTCAACACATGGAATTGCCAAAACTTCTTAAAGTTTCTGCTAATCTAAAGGGTATATGCAGCATGTAATTCCCTGATTACTACTGAGGTTCAGAATATTGTCCTATGTGCTTCTCTTATGTGCTTCTTTTTCTGAGAATTGTTAGTTCTATCTTTTGCCCATTATTCTACTGAGTTGTTTGGAGTAAAAAATAGATTTCTAAAAAACATAACTTGTTAATATGTGTGCAGAATGAAAAAAATAATGACGTAGATCTAAATGTAGTAAGACGGGAACATATCCATCATAAGTTTCAGAAACATATAGACAATGATCCTGCGTGTGCGTGTGTGAGTTAATGTACATAAAAAGATGCAATGGACGGAATGTTCGTGTCCTCCTACAATTCATGTATTGAAACCTAATCCCCAATGTGATGGTATTTGGAAATGAGACCTTGGGAGGTGATTATATAAAGAGGGCAGAACCCTATGAATGGAATTCGTGCTAAAAGAGACCCCATGAAGCTCTTTCACCCCTTTGCCACCTTAAGACACAGCAAGCAGACAGCCATCATGAGCCAGGAAGCAGGTTCTCTCCAGACACCAAATATGATGGCACCTTGACTGTAGACTTCCCAGCCTCCAGAACTGTGGGAAATAAATTTTTGCTCTTTAGAAGCCACCCAATCTGTGGTATTTTGGTTATAGCAGCCCAAACGGACTAAGATAGGAAAGATAAATCTAAAACTGTCAAAAGTGGTTATCTCTGGGAGGAATGTTGCGTTACATCATGAAGGGAGAGTACTGTTATAGAACTTTCACTTTTGACTCTGTATTCAGTTGTGTTTGTGGGTAATAAACACATACTCCCTATAAAATATTTTAAAGTTGCCACCAGAAGAGAAATAGAAAAGAAAAATTAAATATACTAAAAACATAGAGTCAGTCAAGAGAAGTTAATGTAGATATTAATTTCTATCGAAATGCTTTTCTAATACCTAATATTAGATATCTAATATTTAAATTTTATTAACCTCAAATTATGTCACGGAGTTTAATTTTATAGTCTAATGGTGATTGTATTTAACACTGATTCCAGTTTTCCTATGAAATAGTCTGTGATGAACTTTGGTATCTCTCCCCTTGCATATTGAAGACTCGGGCTATATCTCTTAAGGAAGCATTATACATGTTTTCCCACCGTGGAATTTCAGAGTTTTTATATCATAAGAATTCTTCACAAAAAAATGCTTTCTTTTTCCTAGCGGTAGTCAATATTTTATTTTCTCACCCAGCATGCAGTTCCCAGCTTTGCTGAATGCCTGTTTTCCTCAACTTGACTCTAATCAGGTTCAATTTCTCTGGGGTGTTGCCATAGAAAATTTGGAAGAGATGATAAACCACGTTTCCCCATATTTTCTCTCTTAAAAAAAAATAAATGTCCCTTTCCCTTGTTTAATTTTAGAAATCAAATAGAATGTTTACTTCCTGCAAAGATGGAAACCTGGCACAGATTGCTGGCTCCCTTCCCCAGGTGATTCAATGAGGAAACAGTTGAAGGGGATGTGAATTCCAGAAACTAATGACATGGATAGTCAGAAGTTCTGGGGAGGTAGGAGTTGTGCACCTGAAGCGGGTTGGGGCACATGTTGGCCACAGCCTGGGGCAGATGACTGGCAGCGAGAAACAGGTTAGTGGAAACAAGTTTACATTTCCTCTTGCCTCTTCCTTATTCTGCTTTGAGGCCATGACTGTCTTCCCATTTGCCAGGGAAATCAGCGAAATAGGGACCCAGCGGATAAAATCAGGCAACTACAATCTCAGCAGGAGTTACGAGTTAATGAAGACAGGGGAGGACTGACCAGCCTGAAGCATTTACTCCTCCAATCCTTCACCATCCTCTCTGGCTATTCACTTACAAGTTACATGTCCAGGCTGGACCTTGCCCCTGAACTCCAGGCTCAGATAGACAAGTGTCTACTCTAACTCTCCCTGGATATGAATAGGCATCTCCAACAAAACGTGTCTTCAATCGCACGCCTGATAGTCCCCTTAAAACCTGTTCTTTTTGCAGTCTTCCCCATTGCAGCAAGTGATAACTCTACCCCTCAAGTTACTTATTCCAAATCTGCTTTATCTGGATAAATTCACACTGTGGAGAACCATGCAGCTATAGAAAGGAATAAGATTTCTATGTACCACTATGGAGTGAATTCCATATGTTTATTTTAGTTCAGTGAGAAAAGCAAGGTGAAACATAAAATTCTACTATTCTAAATTTTACATTAAAAGTGAGGAAATATATTGGAGCTTCTGGGTGGTTCAGTCGGTTAAGCGTCCAACTCTTGATTTCAGCTCAGGTCATGATCTCATCAGTTGTGAGTTCGAGCCCCAAGTCAGGCTCTGCGCTAACAGTGCAGAGAATTCCTTCTTGGAATTCTCTCTCTCTCTCTCTCTCTCTCTCTCTCTCTCTCTGAACCTCCTCTGTTCGCATTCTCTCTCTATCTCTCAAAATAAATAAACTTTTTTAAGAATTGAGGAAATATGAAAAATGCATGTATTTTCAAAGATGGAAGAACAAATTAAAATGTAATGGAAAATGGTTACTTTTAGGAGGAAAGAGGAAGCAGATTAAAGGGAACAGGGCTAGAAGCCAAATTTCTCTGAACTTACTTTGGGTATAGCTTTTAACTTAGAAACCATGTCAATGGTTTACATAATTATAAAACAAAATTAAATCAAGTTGGGAAAATATCAGTCCCAGAAATTGAAAACAAGATATCAAATATATCAAGTTTATGTCATAACTATATAGAGAAGATTTAATTTAGTAACTTCTAAATATAGCAATTTGACTGTATTTTCCCAGTGGGATGTATTCTAAAGGGAAAATAAAATTTCAAAGAAATCTTAAGTTGTATTCAGGGCTTATATTGCTAATAACAAGAGTATGAGACTATTATACACATGTATATAACAGGATAAAGCCAATATGTAATTTGCAAATGATGTTTGAAACTATTATATATACACACAGAGTAAGCTAAAGCAAGTTAAGTAATGGGTTATGTTAATAAGTAAGAGTAAAGAGATACAAATATAAAATAAATGAATTAGGTAAAGAAAAAATGTAATGTTTTGAGTTGGAAGTATGAGAATTAACTCTCATGAGGTATTTTTCTTCTTCATACAAGAATACATACTTCTAGTTCTGTCCAAGGAAAATGCGATGGCCAACGCAATGAGGACCCCTAGTGCCCAGATTGAATCTCTAAATACTACTTCTCATAAAGCAACCAGTGCTCCTTGGAACAATAGAGGAGTTTCAATTGGGAGCAGGAATGAGCCTGTAATATTTAGTCATGCTAGAAACAAGGAAGCTATTAAAGTCCACTGGGGTCATGTTGAAAGGTCACAAGAACCAATCTGAAGGAGCTCCCAATGGTCAAAACTGCAACAATTTGGGGGCACCTGGGTGGCTCAGTTGGTTGAACGTCCAACTTTGGCTCAAGTCATGATCTTAAGGCTTGTAGGTTTGAGCTCCACGTCAGGCTCCGTGCTGACAGCTTGGAGCCTAGAGCTTGCTTCAGATTCTGTGTCTTTCTCTCTCTCTGCCCCCCACCCCCCAACCACTCACACGGTCTCTCTCTAAGAATAAATAAATATTAAAATATTTTTTTTTCACTGCAACAATTTGAAGGGGCTCCCAATAGCCAAGGTGGAACGTTATCATTAAGAATCATGATTGCAAGAGAGTGAAACATACAAAATATGTTAAAATCCATAAGTTTGTAATGACACATTAAAAAAAAAGCCTTACTGGTCACTTTTGGAGGATACAAAAGGATGAAATAATTTTTCTAAAAACTGGAAATGCAAGAGACTTAGTGCCCCACGGGACAACCCTCATACAAGAACAGGAGGCAATGATAAATATTCCCTTCCCTTCCCTTTCAAGCAGACAGTTCTTACACACATTCTTCCCTAGCAGGGTTCACCTCGAATTCCTCACAGTGGATCAACTCAGTGAGGTGCTCTTAGGTTATCTGTTCTTCCTTTCCTGCTTCATTCTTCCTTCTTCTGCTCCTGGAAGGATCATTTCCCAAAATAATGACCATCAAGCAAGTCCTTGTCTCAGGCCCTGCATTTCTTGAAGAACATCGGCTAAAACAACTGGTAGTAGAAGTAGGTCTGGAAAGCAGACCCTCAGAATGAGATTCTGGAACTGGGTCACCTATAGGTCAGCCATGGGTAGGGATTCCATTAGTGGTGATAAGTAAGAAGGAAATAATTATAAAGACTGTGGAGTTGGCTGGCTTTTGTTCATAGCCTTAGAAGCCTTGAAGAAAAAAAATTAAATTTAAATTTAAATTAAAAAAAAAAAAAAGATGGGCTCAGGTTAACCAGACAACTCAAGACACCCTGGGAAAGTGAGAAAACCTCCATGGCAGTGTTTAAAGAAGTGCTTATCCTTTGTAGCCCAGGGGGCAGACCATGCTGAAAATCAAGTCCAGAATTTCATTACTAGGCTAGCAGGGCTCAAAGAATACTGAACAGCAGCCTAAACAGGTCTCCTGTCAAGGTCAAGGACCTTGTATGATGATAGTGAGAATCAGAGACCTAAGATGGGGATATCTGGGTGCATGAACCTAACAGCCTTGAACCCTGATACCTCTTAACCCTCCCAGTCCGCAAAAGCAGCCCCCTCCCCGTGGCTAAAGGAGAATAGCCTCCATTCCATCGGAGGCTCCAAAAGACCTCAGCTGAGGCAGGCACTTCACAACATGGTGCCTGTCCTTCTCAAGACCTGTCTCCACCTTTTCTAACTTCCTCCAAACCAATGACTAGGGAAAAGTCACAGCTCAGCCCCAATGGGTAACGCCTCCTCTGGAAACGTGTTGTTTCCTCTTGGAAACATGCAGCGAATGAAAATACCTGGCCGACAGGTATCAGCAGGAATTTTTTAGATGTCCTTGCACATGTGGGAAAGGATATGTGTAGGGAGTTATTCATTCCAGCATTGTTCTCATTATCAAAAGTGTAAACGGCTATTGATTCGCTACTTTTTAAGTGTGGCATCTCCACGCAGGGGAATCTCCACAGCTGTAGGGAATATGAGGATGTTCCTGATACACCAACACGGGACGAATTCATTCTGTATCGGCACATAAGACAGTTTATAGAAACCATGAGTATAGCAAGCTACCATTTGTGCAGCAGGAGTGGGGAGAACAATAGATGCACGTATTTGTCTATGTAGAAAAAGAAATCTGGAAAAAATATATCTGAAAGCAATGTAACAATATATGCTTCCGAGAAAGGGAAGTAGGTAGCTGAGAAACAGGGGCTAGAAGGAAACTCTTTACTACGTATCCTTCGGTACCTTTTGGGTTTTTGAAATGTATACGTGACTCAAAAAAAAAAAAATGGCATGAAATTTTTTAAAAGTTAACTGTTTTCCTGTTGTCCTCTCCCAGAGATTCTGATTTTGGGCCAAGGAATCTGCATTGATATAGAAGATACAGGAGATGCAAAGAGCACACTGTGAGAAACTCAGACTGACATCACAGGTCCACATATCAAAGTATTCTATGTGAGGTATCACCAGAAGTGACAGTGAAGAGAGACAAAGATGACGTCCAGGTGTTGGTACCATAAATGGGGAAATTAGAACACTGTTCTGAACAGGATAAGATGGAAGGGGAATTTCCCAAAATAAAGGACAAGCCAGTCCACTTAGATGTAATTGGGAACTAGATCCTTTTTGCCATTCTAGCTGCAATTTTCATAGAGAGTCTGTCATCAAAAAGAAATCGCTGACATGACAATGGAGTTATGGGTATGTCAAAAAAGTTCCTCTCTTTTGATTCCTCTTTTTCCCCAAAACTGCTGACTATGATCAACTCTGTTTCAAACAAGCACATTTTTACAACTTTTTCCTTCTCCCTCCTAAAACAGTGTACTTGGTTGGTATAGGATGGAACATGAGACACTAAGACACACACACAGTCTCTCCAATAACTGTGCTCATGTTGCCCACTTTCCTCCTAGAGTCCTGCCCCTCCCACTCTCCCCCTCCCACCCTCTCACACCCCCTCCCATCTTCATTCATTCAACAAATATATATTGAGAACTTATGTTTCTGACACTGGGTACTAGAGACAGAGTCCTAATCAAGGTTCCTTCTCTCATGATATGTACATACTAGTGGAAAGAGCTAGAAAAAAGAACGAAAAGTACAGAAATTAATTAATTAAATATTTTCAGATAATGGTAAGTGTTCTGGGGGAGAGGGAACATTTTAGGTTGGGTAGTCAAGGGAAGTTTCTCTGAAGAGGTTATCTGAGACCTGAATGATGAGAAGGAGCCAGTCAAGTGAATTTCTGGGGCAAGAACGTTCCAAGCAAAGGAATAGTCAGTGCAAAGGCCCTGACTCTTGAGGAATACAAAGAAGACCAGTCTGGCTGGGGCAGAGTAAACTAGGACGAGGGCACAAACGTATTAGGCGAAAGAAGAAGGCTATGTGGATGCGTGTGTATACCTACTACAATTTATCTCCACATCTTTTGATAGTAGGCTGCATATTTCATGCCATTTGTCACCTTAATACTTTAGTGTATGTTTCCTAAGAACAAGGATATTCTCCTGCACAATCACAATACAGTTATTAGTTGCAGAAACTTTAACGTTGGTACGTTTATCTAATCTACAGTCTTATTCCAATTTAAACAATTATTCCACTAGTGTTCTTTATAGCATTTCTTAGTACAGAGTTCTTTATAGTATTTCTTAGTACAAACTCTGGTCCACAGTCACAGACAGCATTTACCTGTCATGTCTCCTCGTTTCCTTTAAACGGGATCAACTTCTCAGCCTTTCCTTGTCTTTTAACATACTGGCCAGTAATTTTTCTTTATTAAGTTGTTTTTTGTTTGTTTGTTTTCAGAGAGAGAGAGAGAGTACGAGCACATGCGAGTAGGGAAGGGGCAGAGAGAGGGAGACAAGAGAATCTCAATCAGGCTCTGCGCTGTCAGGGTAGGGCCTGACGTGAGGCTCGACCTCACGAACTGTGAGATCGTGACCTGAGCCAAGATCACGAGTCAGTCCCTCGACAGACTGAGCCACCCACGTGCTCCCCAGGCCAGTAATTTAGAGAATTTTCTCTTATTTGGTTTTTCTGATATCTTTACCATTCGATTCAGGTATGCCACATATGTCACATGGGCAATTTTCCATCCTCAGAGCATTAGTCCAGAGGCATGTCATGCCTCGTTGGTGACGTTAATGTTGATCGTTTGTGGAAGGGATCATCCAGGTTCTCCGCTGCGCTGTTACTTGGTGGGGAGATACACATTAATTTATATCCAACAAAAAGTTGACTGTCACTCCTGGGTTCGATTTTATGGAGTAGTTAGAAAAAAAAAATTTTAACCTTTAGTTTATGTCAGTCAGGGTCCAAAGAAGGACCATACAATGCATTTGGTTGCTATGTCACCACCCTGTCTAAAGTGGCATACACAATGGGGCACCTGGATGGCTCAGTCGGCTGACCATCCAACTTCAGCTCCGGTCATGATCTTGCAGTTCGTGGTTTCAAGCCCCGCGTCAGGCTTTGTGCCAATACCTCGGAGCCTGGAGCCTGCTTTGGATTCTGTGTCTCCCTCTCTCTCTCTGCCCCTCCCTCACTCGCACTCTGTCTCTCTCTCTTTCTCTCTCTCTCTCTGTCTCTCTCAAAAATAATAAAATTAAACAAATTTTAAATAAATAAATAAAGCGGCACACACTGACACACCTCTGCCTCAACACACACCACCTGCCCTATCATATATTTATTGGCGCATTTATTTACTACCTGTCTCCCACATTAAAAATGTTAACTCCAAAAAGGCAAGGGCTTTTGTCTGTTCTGCTCACTGCTCCAGTACACAGCCTACCTAAACATGAAGAAGTGCTGAAAATTAAAGGAAACAAACCGGACCTGAAGAAGCGTTGAAAATTAAAGGAAATGACCTTTTGTTTTTGTAATCCGGAAGCAAAATTGCAAGGAAGCAATTAATTCCCTGGTGTATCAATATCTGTGGTACTGATTTTTTGCTATGTTCTAAGAGGAGGCAGAGGAAAAGGCATCACTACCATGGGCAGAGAGTGGGTCTTCCCTGAGGTTAGAACATGTGCACAGTCAAAAAGGACAGGGTAGGATATCATTGATGAGAAAGGCTGACCGGGGAGGCAATCTTTGTGCAAACGGGGGAACTCATTAGAGGGGGGAACGCCTTCCTCTCTGAGCCTCAGTCTCTTGGACCCGCACTCAGAAGCCTCTTGGTTACACCAGATGACCCTCTCTGCTAACGTGAGTCAGGAACACCAATTATTTAGCCCCCCTATGTAAAAATCTTAGTGGGATAGATCCCCACTACCTGGACCATACACTCTAGGCTTCCTAGTATTGCATACAACCGTGTTCTCATGCCTTATCACCAATTACGATTTGGTTTGGCGATGCTTTGCCTCTAGGGAAAAAAATGGTGCCTGTTCTGTCCTGTACCTGTTCTATTATTCTCATAATCTACTCACAGAGAAAAGAAAATCTTTCTGACATGGGCTCCTATACCTTCCCACCTACAACCTCCAAAAGCATAGACACCTATACTCATCTCCTCCTTTTCTCTTTGTGTAATGGAAGATACGTCCTGATGTACGTCTTTCTTAACTTCTCAGAAATATCACTCAGCCAACCACCTCACTCCTGAATCTTGACATCTTCCTCCTTCCTAGCTCCTTTTTTTCAAAATTAAAGTAACTTGCTTCAGTCTCTCCATGGTTTAAAAAAAAAAAAAAATGTATCTTGACCTCTCCTCATTCAGCTGCTGTGTGTTACCCTCCTTGTAACAACTAGACTGTGTCATCCGTTTCTGTACCATCCACAACCTCCTTGGATCTCTCAGTCTGATTTCTGCACCTCTCAGCCTGCGGTGTAACTGTTCTTGCCAAGAACAGAGGCTTTCTTGTTGCTACATCCAGCCAATGCTTCCCAGTCTCTTTCCTACTTGGCTTCTTAGCAGCATTCGACACTGTCCATCAGTCCTTCTTGGGACACACATACTCTCCTCTGGCTTCTTGGCTCAGTGGCTCCTTATGTCACAACTTTTTCTCATTCTCCTTAGTACAACTGTCCCCCACTTCTGCCCCCTTGAATGCTGGCATTCCTCAGTGTCGTGTCTAGGCTCTCTTTTCTTATTCTACCTTCTCTACTTGGGGAATTTCATCACTTCCAAGGTGCCCATGAGTACCTGAAGACGCTAATGACTTTCCATATCTGTTTCTCCAACCTACCTCTCCTCCCTGAGACAACACAGTTCTGCCCTAATTGTCAGCCTCAGCTTTTTTAAGGCTCAGAAACTTGGTCTACCTGCTTTTTAAAGTGGCTTTTTCTCAGAGGAAATTAAGTTATAATCGTCACATAGTAAAGATGCCAAAAATGTTAGGAGCTATTGTCATTGCACTGATATTATCAGTGGTATTGTTAGCATATTCATCACAATTATTTTTAGCGTGCAAGTGATTTTTAAACAATAAATCAAGCCCATTCTGAAAGGGGCAGAGGGACCAAAAACAAAATGGCTCATCATGCTTGACTGCAATAACCTACAAACAAGGGAACACGTCTCCATTATTCTGTCCTATTTGAAGGGAAAGATGTCATATTGTACAACCTCGGTGTAGAGTGTGTTTCTGGACTTCAATTCACAGGAAGAATAAAACTAAAAATCAAGGCCAATCAAATGTTATCCAAAGTAACTGAACCTTGTCTCCTTTTAACTAAGGCCAGGCTCAACTCTGACTTCCCATGCAACCCCCTGACTTGGGAAAGTATGTTGGCTTAATGAACGTTTCCTGCAAAGAAGGAAGAGGCAATTATCCTATGCTTCAGGGTAAAAAAAAAAAAAAAAAGCCACTTCCATTTAAAGTGTCTTTCCTCAAAATCTTCCTCTCTCCTCAGTAGCTGAATTCTCCCTTCTTACCATGCTCACTTCACCAGACTCCCTTCCCACAGCTCCTGGTCTCGCTCTCTCTTCCCTGTAAATGGTTAGTAGGCAATTCAACATGCATACAACTTTGGTTGCTAGAGCTCTGCTTTGTTTTGCCTTACACATAAATATTACTACCTGCATGATTTCCCTCTCGGCCTAGGTAAACCCTGCTTCTGAGTGTTCCTCCCATCAAGCTCCAAATTTTGAGTGGGTTCTTCTGCTGTAGATATCAACCCCCGCATCCACCCCCGATCTCGTGAACTTGTCTCTCTTCCTGGGTATCATTTCCAAGGAAACAAAAGCAGCTGTAGCCATTGCTGTGATTCATTGTGAAGTCTCCGACTGCCCTCTTCCCCAACCTCTTCAGCACTTGGTGATTTGGAAATTGGGTGGGTCACACTTCCTGCTCTAATGCCCTAGATATTTACAGAAGCATTCAGAGCAGCATGACTCTGGCCCTACAGTACCTGCCTTTGAACCCTACCTTCACCGTTACTAGCTGCCTGCTCTTAGGTAGATTACCTAGCCTTTCTATGCCCCAATTTCCTAATCTACAACACTGGGGAAGTACTAGTACCTTCCTCCCAGGGTCACTGTCAAGGTTAAAGGAGATAAACCAAATAGAGCACTTCTGATGCTAACTGGTTCATATACAGCCCTTAAGGAGTGTTATTATTATCCCTCTCCTACCAAATTCTGCTTCATCATAACATTGCATCCTTAAAACCCCACTGCCTAAACAATCCATACGGTATCTTTTGTCTATAGTACACACACAGTCAACATTATTCAATTTTAATAGCTAATAAATTGCAAAGGGAAGTATCTCACAACATATCAAAGTCTTCAGAGAAAGGAAAACTCCTAATAATCTGTGCTTTAAAATGATGCATCCATACAATGCTCTTGAAGCAGCTGGGGTCAGTTGTAGGTAGTACAACCAACTTAATCCTAGGAGTAGGGAGAGTCTAGCCCTTAACAGTCCACACAGTGCTTTTAAGTGCCTGAGCAATTTCTATCCTGCTGACAGCACTGTAAAGGGACATTATTACCCCAACACTGCAGATGTAGGAACAGAGGCCTACAGAGGCTCGGGAATTTGCAGAGGAGACACTAATCACACTAGCAGGACAGAGCCAAATTGGAATCCAGATCTTCTGACCCTATGTTCTTCTGATTCCCAAATGTTCTTGCTACTTGACCATGCTGAGAAATAGGCCCCATTTTACTGTAACTAAAACAGATGATTAGATCTAATGTCAAGAATAATTCTGTTGGGCGCCTGGGTGGCTCAGTCGGTTAAGCGTCTGACTGCAGCTCAGGTCACGATCTCGCAGTCTGTGAGTTCGAGCCCCAGCGTCCAGCTCTGTGCTGACAACTCGGAACCTGGAGCCTGCTTCGGATTCTGTGTCTCCCTTTCTCTCTGCTCCTCCCCCGCTCATGCTCTCTCTCTCTCTCTCTTTCTCTCTCTCTCTCTCTCTCTCTCTCTCTCTGTCAAAAATAAATAAATATTAAAAAAAAAGAAGAAGAATTCTGTTAATCATTGGAAAGCCATTGAGCAACCCTTGGATGAGGGTAACGCTAAAGAAAAATAGATCTTTGCCCTTTAATAGATTAGTTTGTAATAAAGGGGACATGGCTATGAGAAGGAAAGACCCAGGAACTCTTACAAAGCAACATACAATCTCTTCCGAATTGTAAACTGCATGCTATTTCACATTTTAATGTCCCTGGATGATTTCAAATCAATTAAATATCATAGTTTACCAGGTAACATTTGTTTTCTTTCTTGGTGGCACATAAAATAACAGTGCCTCATAATCAGTGTCATCAAGTAATTAAAATAATTAAATAGTCATTTATTTTATAGTAATCAACAAATATTAGTCAAAAGTAAATCTTGTTTATACACAATAAAGTTAACATATGTTACCACAAAACTGGAGGCCATCAGCATCACCATTATTGATCACCACTATCTGGCTCAGGTTCAAGGTCCTCTCTGTCAAGATGCAGGCACAGCAGGAAGTCCTTCAAGATTAGGGCAGAGCGGCCTGCACAAATGAGGCTAACAATTAGGTTAACAACTCCAGATGACAATGATTACCAGTGAGTTAAAGGTGCATTTAAATCCCTCATATGGACAGAACACTTTGAATAAACAAAATGGTGGGTGAGTTCAGACAGAAGGACTGCACGGTGTTTCCAGGGACACAATGAACGTTGTACTGTCAGAGAATATTGACACCATGCATATTGACAGCATGCTCAGGGATTCAAATCCTGGCTAAGCTGCACACTGGTTTTTCATCTTAGGAAAGTCAATTATTCTGAGTATCGATTTCCTCCTTTGTAAAATGGCTACAAAATATGCATGTTTAGTGGTGAGAGGAGGTGATATTTGTAAAATGCTTGTCAGGGGGAACAGGCACTCAACAAATGGTAATAACATTGGTTAGAAGGTTTTGAATAGAAGGGATGAATGAGCAAAGCCACGATTTGAGAAATTAACGTGGAATTTGTGATTAAAACTGGTTGCAGGAAAGAAAGTGGTAAGGAGAAAACTAGTTAAGATGCTTTTTCAATCGTCCAGATGAGAGGTAACGGGGTGGAGGGGGGGGGGGACACACTAGGATATCTGTAGGTGGAGATGCCGCCATCAGCTGTCTCCAGGGGTCAGGAGCTACAGAGACTTTGAACCTTGTCTACTCAGTCCCTGCGGGGGGCAGAGCCTTAAGAGTGGAGCACCAAAAAGCCCGAGAGGAATCAGAGGCTTGGAAGTTTGGTGTCCAGGTACCTGAGAGCAGAAGCAGCCGTGGACAGAATGGAGGGCGGCGGGATGTAGGAAGTTCTCCGTTACCGTTGCCTAAATCCCTAACGCGGGAGAATCTGTTTCCAGGCCCAGAACAGTCGCACTCAGTGGAGGAGGCGGGGCCGGCGGAGGCGGAGCGCGGCCCCTCCGCCGCCGCTCCCGCCGTGCCCCGCCCAGCCCGCCTTCGAGCGCCGCTCCGCGGGGCGGAGCCCCAGCAGCCCAGCCCGCGGCCTGCGGCCCCGCTCGCCCTATCCACCCTTGCAAACCCGAGTCCGCAGGTGCGTCCGGAGCGCCGCAGCCGCACCATGTTGGGCATGATCAAGAACTCGCTGTTCGGGAGCGTAGAGACGTGGCCTTGGCAGGTCCTGAGCAAAGGGGGCAAGGTAGGCCCGCAGGGCTGCCGAGGACCTGAAACGGGGCGGCACCTCCCACCGCACCCTGATCAGAGGGAGGGCGGGGGCGGGTTCTGACGCGCAGGTGGGACAGCGCTGTGCTCTGGAATGTGCGTTTTGGCGCCTACCGGGGGCGCGGCCCCCCAGTGCCCAGCACGTGAATTGGGAAGGAGGAAGTAAGGGAAGTCCAGCACAGCAGGCCTAGGGCTCTGCTGGGAGGAGGGGTGACAAAAAGGAGAGGTTGCTTTGGGGGAGGGGTACCCCGTGGCGATAGAACTGCGCCTGTTGAATGCATTCCTTCGTTTAAACATCCCAAGCATTCTGCTCTTTTGCTTCCTGGGAGACCTTCGGTTGCAGAAAGACCAGAAACATGCTTGTCCTTAAGAAACTCCCAACTCCTGGAGGACTGAGTGTAAAGGAACAAGATCTGTGCTCCACAGAGGCACAGGGGCAGGAACAAACCATTCTGCCAGGGGCTGATGAGGGGGCCTGCCCTGAGGAGGTGTCTTCAGCTGGGCCTCAGGGAGGTTAGAAGTGCACAGAAAAGGAGAGAGCAGGTGCAAAGGCCCAGAGCTGTGAAATAGTATGTTGGCCAGTGGGACTCCCAGAGTTGGGCCCTAGAATACAGGTTGGGTGAAGAGGGCGTAACTGCTGTCTCCCCCCAAATTTACATCAGTGCTAACACAAGCAAATGGGACTGCCCCCTGAAGACAGAGTCCCCCACTAGATCATAGTCTCCTTGCAGACAAGTACTTTGTGCACTTTGTAGACTCAGCTCCCAGCTTCGCATCTCATATGTTAAAGGACTGTGTTGTCTGGCGGCCAAGTTCTGGTACCTGCTACAGTGATGGTCACAAAAGCCCTCAACTAGACTCTAGTCTGCACTCTTCAAGCAACTATAACCAGAGGCCTGTCCCTTCATCTGTCTGTCTCTCCGTTTCCTCGGCAGCACATAGAATGATCAAGGTTAGCCCAGATCAAGGGTGACATAGTCAGATGCCCACAAGCATCCAAGCAGGTAAGGGGAATAACGCTAGCCGTGTTAGGTGCTAGGGCAAGGTGGGGTCTGAGGCAAATCAGAGAGAACTCAGGGCCCCCTCTACACAGGCAGTGATGTGGCTTCACAGAGACGTAAACCAGAGTTGCCAGATTTTTAAGGAAGACCAGAAATCCAGATTCTTCATGTGAACTCTCCCAAGTTAAAATTAATTTATTCGACAGGGAACTACTTGTCGAGTGCCATCTGTGTGCCAGTCCGTCTTACAGGCCGTGGAGATAGAGCAGTGAACAAAACCAAAAAAATTCCATGTCCTCATGGGGCTTACATCTGAGTGGTTAGTGAACAAAAAAACAGGTCAAACATCATTATCAGATGGTGATCAGGGCTGTGAAGAAAAACAAGCAGGGGAGAGAGGAAGGAACAGGGAATTTTAGGAGTGAGGCTGTGCAAATATGTTGGTTTTAACTGTGGATAGCTGCCTACGAATGTTTGTAAACTGCGGGCCATAGGATCTGTCTGTGCCTAGACCAGGCCTGTGTGCCTGCCAGTCTGTGGACTCAGCCCAGGGATGTCTACGGTGCTTTTTGGCCCTAACACTTATAGAATCCACATGTTACCAACAAGTTCCAGAGAGCTTTCCTTTCTATAGTGGAATCCAGCTTACTTGGTCTTTTTAGGTTAAGAGACAATTGCACATTCAGGTCTGAGTTGGTCTGCTGCCTGTTTGCCCTCAGATCCCTTCCTCACCCACTCCCTGCTTTGCTCTCTGGGTCTCTGTGTGGAGTAGGGGCTGATCCAAGTTGCCTATTTCCCAGGCTCCGATGTCAGGCAGCTGGCAGTGAGGTTCACCCAGTGGGAGGCACTACTGGGAGATAAGAGGGTGGGAAGAAGGGAAGAAGGTGTTTCTCCAAACTATCAGGTCTCTGGCACCAAGAGTGTCTCTGTGGACCCAGCTCTTTCTAGACAGGCCACCATGGCTCTAGCTTCCACCAAGTGATCCAGGTGTCTGAGCTCAGGTAGCATAATCCTCCCTCTATCCCTCCTAAGGTGTTCACTCACCTGTGGGTTGCCTCGCTGCTCCCTGTGGGGCATCTCCACTCTTCTATTATTTATGAAATTAGTTCCTTGAATCAAGATGCCTCTGTTCAAAATACTCTGGTAGCTTCTGTTTCCCTTATGGATACAGTGTCACCTACCACTGATTTGGTGCCTCTAAGGACAAATACAACTCCCTGATAAACATCTTCCCTCAACATTTGATGGGAGTATGGTGCTATCTGGGATGTTGCTATCAGGCTGATGCAAATCATTTAACCTGACCGACCTCAGTTTCTGCAGCTATAGAATGGATATAAAAATATCTTTCCCAACTGCTCCCAGTGTTACTATACATATTAATTTTTTAAAAGGCGTGAAAATGCGGGGTGCCTGGATGGCTCAGTCGGGTAAGCGTTCTGACTCTTCATTTCAGCTCAGGTCACGATCTTGGGGTGGTGAGATTGAGTTCTGCATAGGCCTCTGCACTGAGTAAGGAACTTCTTTGGGATTCTCTCTCTACGTCTCTCTGCCCTTTCTCCACTTTGTGCTCTCTTTCCCTCAAAAATAAATAAGCATTTAAAATGTTTACCCCCTTCAAATGTGGTAATATCATCATGTCACAACTCAGCTCTGTTCTTACTGGCTGTGTGGTCACAGGCAACTTACTTAACTTCTCTGAAGTAAGCATGAGAGGAAATAATTTGTATCTTATAAGATTGTTTGGAAGCTTAAATGAGATAACCAATTAAAAGTTGTTCAACAAAATACCTAACACTTGGTTGGGTATGGTGTTAGTATCCCTTTAGTTTCACAGGTAATTTTGGGTAAACTACTTGACCTCCTAACCACTCTGAACCCTGAAATTCCTCAACTGTAATACAAGAATCACCATGCCTATGTGACAGTTACTTAAATATTCAAAGGTACTTACAAGCCTTTTTAAATATATATATATATATATATATATGCACACACACACAAATTCAGGGTGTTATTATTTTGAAAACAGACTCTCCCTGAAATTGAGCATCTTACCCTGGAAAGAGTCTGGGTCAGGAACTGTTGCCTACTTTGCTGGGCAAATTGATGGCAGGAAGCGTCTCCTGTGTAGCTCAGGTTCAGGCTCACCAGATGTTCAGAACTGATTGTGATGGGGGAGGTCCAGGCTGCTGCAGACCTTATCAGGTGCCTTCCACATTGCTTCTGGAGAGAGGAGGACACACTGCTCTCTGTGTTGGATTGGGTGGGTCTTGTGGATGCTCAGAGCAGGACTGACATCAACAACTGACGTCTTTATGGGATTTTTTTCCAGCCTGTGCACATTGGTTGGGGCATCCTGGGTTGGAATCCTGGCTCAACCACCTGCCCGCTGTAACTTGGGCATGTTATTTAACCCCTTGTGCTCCAGTTTCATCTGAAAATGAAGATAAAAACACTGATGTCTTCACAAGATCATTGGAGGGACTGAGTGAACGAATCCATGCAAAATATTTAAAATAATACCCGACACATAGAAAGTCCTGAGTTAGGTTGATTGTTATTATTATTTTCTTACAATGAGAAAGCTGGCTTCCAGAATTAACATGTACACCCACCACATCAGGTGGCAAGGAAAAAAAAAAAAACTGACCTTGCAGAGGACCTTGCAAATACCGTTGCAAGAGGCATTGTTGCAAGATCCCTGTCTGGAGTTTGAACTTGACCAGGGTTCCCATCGAATGCTGAATATTGGTGTCTGTAGTCATGGGCCAAATCCTTATATGACTGGGAGCATAAGCTAGCTAGCCGGATCTGGGGCAGAAGTGGGCTATTCTGTTCCATGTGACAATGAAACACACTGGGGCGCCCGGGTGGCTCAGTCAGTTGGGCGTCCGACTTTGGCTCAGGTCATGATCTCGCAGTTCATTAATTCAAGCCCCACTTTGGGCTCTGTGCTGACAGCTCGGAGCCTGGAGCCTGTTTCTGATTCTGTGTCTCCCTCTCTCTCTGACCCTCCCCGACTCATGCTCTGTCTCTCTCTGTCTCAAAAATAAATAAACGTAAAAAAAAATTTTTTTTAAATAAAAAAAATAAAAAAAAAAAAAGAAACACACTAAAGACATTAAATCTGAAGAACCAAGTGTGTTAACTGGGTTAACCTAGGTGCTTTGTTTTCTGCAGAAATGGAATTCTATTTCAATTCCCCCTCGAGAACTAGAGTAGTTTTGTAATATCCGTCACTTAGGTTTGAGCGATCCAGTAAACAATGAGAGTTTATGGACTTAGATGCTGTAAAAACAAGGTGGGACCTGCCATGGTACCACCTTTAGACATTGTGGCCCCGCTTTTCTCCAACATAAATATAACTAGACTAGTTTCTTATCTCTCTACCCAGCTATGTCTGTTGTATTCCTTGTCGTTAGGGTAAGACCAGGTTTTACCCTCCTTCCCCACAGACCCTTGCAATACCTACTATATGCAAGACACAGCAGTACATGCTAAGAGATGCAGACAGCCCCTGCCCCCATGGGGCCTGGGATTGCAGGTGGAGGTTAAACACGTTATTCTTCAGCTGTAATTACAATACGTATTGTGTCTCGAAAGGACAAGGGCCTGTCCAAAATACCAGGGGAACTTGTTTTAAATTGGGATCCTCTTTGGGAATCGACTTTTTGGTTGGGGCTTTTTGGATAAGTAGGGGTTCGTCAGGCAGAGACAGGAAAAAGATACTCCGGGGAGAGAAAAGAGGCAGGTTCAGAGGCCCTGAGGCAGGAATGACCATGGCACTGAAGGCAATAGAAGGCCAGTGAGGAAGTGCTCTGAGTGTGGCTGGCAAGGCAGACAGAAGTTAGGTGGGGCCTAGACCACCTGGGATAGGTTAAGAACCTGGTGAATGAAGACTTGTAGGTAGGGGATTAATTAACGTGATTAAGTGATACTGAACGCTCATTTGTTCCCCAGGCAATCTTCGCTCCATTCACAGGTTTAGTTACCCCTTCTGCTGATGACTCCCAAACTTATATCCCTGTATCAGTGTCTTGCTGAGCTCTAGACCCACGTGTCCAGCTTGCACAATGGACAGTTTGCTCATCTATAACAGGACGCAGATGAACAGATAGATATGAAAGGGCCCTTCTAACCTTAGTCTTGTCTGCCTTCCGAGCTCCTCAGAAGGAAGAATCACTCTGGAGGAAGAGGTTGAGTTGAGCCTCAAGGGTGGGTAGACTTATCATGGAAGCCTTATCTCTCTGAATCACACTGGATTCCTTTCTTTGAAGCCCTTCTTCGCTGTCCCTGGACTTTCTGCTTGGGGGACAGGCTGAGAGCACGGATCGCCTAGACCATCCCCAGAACTCTCCTTTCTGCTCCGGGACCCCTTCTACTCGAAATTCCATATCTGGATCACAAAGTCAGTTGAATTAATGTGGGGTGGATGAAACTGACTTGCATACTCGGCTCACCGTCACTAGGACAGTTGTCACAAAATCCTTCTCCCTGTGACAGCCTATGAGGTCTTTGTGCGTCTGGCCCCTCTCTTGCTGTGCCCTGCTTGACCGCCTTTGCTCCAGCCCCAGTGAACCACATCACCCTCAGCAGTTTGTTCTTCTGTTCTTTTCATTTACACTCGTGGTGTCCACAACCTGGAATCGCCCTCTCCGAGCTATCAGAACATTTACTACATCATACGATAATTTTATAATCTTCTCACCACCCAACCAGACTGGCCATATCATATTAATCTCTAAATCTATAGCACCCGGCAGAGGTTTTCAATATTTATTCAATGAATCAATGCATCGGTGACTGAATGTCCAGCTGGATGATCTATAAGCACCTCAAAGTCAGCCTGACCTAGCCAAACACATCAACATGCACCCGTGCCCTGCAAAACAACCTGACTAGTCTTCTTCTGTGTTCCCACCCTGCCCTGCCTCTCCTCTTAAACATATCAGATTATTACCTGTAAGCCCGTGCCCCTCCTGATGTCAGAGACTCTGTCTCTCTTCTCTGTATCGTAGCCCATGCCACAGTGCTCAGCACACAGTAGATGCCCCATAGTTGTAGGTTGAGTGAATAAAAAGAAGGAATGAAAGAACAAAGGAAAGAGCCAACCAGCTCTTTTCTCCATTGAGAGTTTATTGGTTTCTTCAGTTGTGAGAGATGAGGGTCCATGAAATGAATTTGGATGCCCCTATTCTGAGTTTGACACAGGCACACAAATGTCTATCAGAAGTAACTAACTCAGGGCGCCTGGGTGGCTCAGTTAGTTAAGCATCCAACTTATTTTTTAACGTTTTATTTATTTTTGAGAGAGAGAGAGCATGAGCGGAGGAGGGGCAGGGAGTGGGGGGCAGAGGATCTAAAGCAGGCTCTGTGCTTATGACAATGAGCCCGATGTAGGGCTCAAACTCACAAACCGTGAGATCATGACATGAGCCAAAGTTGGACACTCAACCAACTGAGCCACCCAGGTGCCCAAGCATCCAACTCTTGATTTCAGCTCAGGTCATGATCTCACAGTTCATGAGATCAAACCCCGCATCTGGTTCTATGCTGACGATGCAGAATCCAGCCTGGGATTCTCTCCCTCCCTCTCTCTTTGCTTCTCTCTCTCTCTCTCTCTCTCTCTCTCTCTCTCTCTCTCTCAAAATAAATAATAACTTTTAAAAAAAGAAATAACTTAGTAGCTAAAGAAAGATGCTTCAAAGCACTAACTAACATCATCCCCCATACAGTATAGAGTCCGGCAGTAAGCATTAGACTAGGGTTTGGAGGTGTGAAGTCTGGTTCCAATTTCACCGCTTAGTAGCTGTGTGTTCTTGGGCAGTTCAATTCCTCTGGTTCTTCATTTCCTCTTTGGGAAATTTCAGGCTGAAGTTCTGTGATTCACGGAGTAGCATTTCTGGAATTTAAAACATAAATGGCAGGACTCGGTGGGACCTCCAGTGGAGGGTGTGTGTCGTCTGTGCTGCGACAGAGCCAGAACGAGCAAAACCGCCCCGTTTACACAGCAGGGTTTGCTACTGGAGACTCTTTGGTAGTGTGATGCTCTCCGAGGGGAGGGCCTCACAGCAACCCTTGGAATTAGTAGCCGCGGTAGATTTGCAGCCTCTTGATTCCTGGTCTGGTGCAATTCCTGCCCCCCCCCCCTTCTTGCTATTCTCCTTTAATTTTGCATTACAAACACAATAGGTATTTTTCTCATTCTAAACACAAAACTATAATGTAAATGTACTCTTTCACACTATCCAGGCCACTTAGCCCCACCTCCACAGAGTCATTCGGTCCCCTTGGGAGTTGAGACCTTTCAGTCTAGGATGTCATAGGAAGTCCTGTTTCCCCAGCAAGGGGCAGCCAAGTTCTCTCTCCCATGTGTCTGGTTTTCATCATCATTAGTAAACGAGGCAGTTCCTTAAGTATCTAATTTATGATGAGCATCTCATTTATGATGCTTCGTGGCATAGCTCTTGTCCACAAAGACTTCATGGCAGATTTTTCAAACTGCACCAGTGTTTCCTTACCCGATAGCTCAATATAGGGCACATGTTTCTTCTTTTCATGGAATAGCATGAAATTTACTTGAGTAGAGTGGAAGTCAACAGGGAAGAAAGAAAAGGCTAGATGCAGAATGTATCCCCTCCCTAAGGGTAGAGTATTATTTTTGTGAAGCTTTGTTTCTCCTTGTAAAAAAAATACACATTTCTTGTTATGTGTCGTGGTTCTCTTTAACGTTTGAAAGACACGGTCTTATAGTGTATGTTGAGGAATATGAAATTATCGGAGATATCACAGGGCAAGGAAGAGGAGGAGGGAGTGAAGGAGAGCTGCGTGGGTCTCTATGGCAAAGGACCTTCAGGCAGAGACCCACACAGAGAGTGGTCATGCTGGGAGTGGCTGGGGGGGGGGGGGGGCCCGCCAGGAAGGCTCTGGAGAAGTAGTGGAACTGAGCATCCTGGGGAGTGGGGGAGGGGTACCATTTAGCGAGACAGGAGTAGTGTCTGGAAGTACTGAGGGAAGAGAGCTACTCTGTTTCTTCTTGCCCTGAGTCCCTGCTTCTAGAATGAGGCCCATCCTGGAGCCTTGGAGTCTGTGGCATTGTTGTTGTATCTCTTTGTTTCCTCCTTTGCAATTCTCTTCTCTTTTTCCTGGCTCTCCTGTCATTCAGGTGTTGGATCTCCTGGCCTGATCCCCTGATTTCCTTTCCTCCTCTGTTTTCTACTCCTTTGCCTTTTCACTTGACTTTCTGGAAGATTTCCTTCTGCTTTATCTTCTGACCTCTCCACTGAATTTTTCATTTCTGTTGTATTTTTAATTTCGAAGAGCCCTTTGATCTCTGGACATTCTATTTTTATAGCATTCTGGGGGACGTTCTGAGTGGCTTGGGAATGCAGTATCTTCTCTTATCTCTCTGAGAATATTGATTATACCAAGTTTTTTTTCTGCTGACTCTACATTTGTAAGAAATCCCAGAACCTTTTTCTCATGGCCCTTCGTACCTCTACTGTCATCTCTTCTACCCTGCCACCATGTCCAGGTTCGTCATGGAAAGTTCTTTAGCAGTCAGGGTCTCTTGTAGCTGGACAGTTACTGCTTCTGGAGTCACCACAGGTTACCACTTTACATCTCTTAAGCATGTGTATTCTGCCCCTAGGAAGAAGTCTCCTATGAGGAGAGGACCTGTGAAGGCGGACAGTTTGCCACAGTGGAAGTGACAGATAAGCCTGTGGATGAGGGTCTGCGTGAAGCCATGCCCAAGGTCATGAAGTATGTGGGGGGCACCAATGACAAGGGTGAGTATCCCTGAGGGATGTGGCTCTAGTCTCAGAGGCAAGCTTGCTACGGCTCCCGTCATCAGTGGAAAACACAGGGAGAGGCCACAAGGCACATGTCACCGTGTGCTTCCGTGGCCTGTGAACTTGTTGTACTGTGTGCACGGGGGCACTCGGCAGGCAGGGGGGCGGGAACCACACTGACTTCATCCCAGCCTCCCCCTCGTCGTGTGGTATCCCTGCTCAGTATCACTGCCTTCCTGCTTCTCTCCCAGGCGTGAACATACACTCTGGGGTTTTTAACCATACGGTGCTTATCATGACTGAGTGAAGGAAGCCAAGTCACAGAGCCAGGCCAACCTCTGACCTGAGACCTCTGCCTCCAGGCTGGACATCTCTGCTCAGTCCCCTGGTCTGGTTGCTCAGAATCTGCAGGGTACTGAGGCTCAGTGAATGTTGAGTATGGCAGGTCCCCGGCTCTGTCCTAGCAAATGAAGGGTCTGAGAATTTTTAAGCTGTCCCACTCCTTACAGTCTTGGCAGTCTGTGATGGCTGTGCCCCTATTTTTAAAATGATGGGCGTGAAGTTTCAGTGTGCCTGTCAGCATGAAAACCATATTTAATACGAATGTAACACTAAAGCTCTCTAATTTAAACTACCCTTTATGATCAGTGCAAACCCAAAGTGGATCAGAAAGCAAGGTGAAAAAAGAGATGTGATGTTTTATTTTTAGGGTATTTCTCAAGCTGATAATTTAGAAAGTTAGAAACTGGTATTAACCTCAGTAACATTTACTAGGACTAAAGTAATCACGCTTTGTATAAGTCCACCAGTAGGAAGTCAGAAATCTTTTCCTTCTTAATACTGTCATAACTTTTTTTTAGAAGAAAATATGTATAAAAATTATAAAACTCGTTAAAGAAAATTTTGAACATAACACAACAGCACTCCAAATAATACAATCATTGTTGTCTTCTGAATGTATTTCTTTAGGGCTTTTTGCTAGGCTTTTTTTTTTAATGTTTATTTTTGAGGGAGAGAAAGAGCGTGAGAGGGGGGAGGGACAGAGAGAGAGAGGGAGACACAGAATCCGAAGCAGGCTCCAGGCTCCGAGCTGTCAGCACAGAGCCCAACACGGGCCTTGAACTCACAAGCCGTGAGATCATGACCTCAGCCGAAGTATGACGCTCAACCCAGTGAGCCACCCAGGCATCCTTTAATAGGCTTTTAAAATGTAATCATAGTGTTTGTGCAATTGTATACCCTTCTGTTACTTATTTCGTAACTATTTTCCACCTTTGAGAAATTGTCTTCTTAAGCATAATTATTGATAGCTATGTTATATTGTATCATGCGCCTATAATTCACTTAGACATATTGCTGTTTTGAACACTTATATGGCTCCCAGTCTCTCACAATTATAAATTCTGCTGCAATGAATATCCTATCACCTGTAGCCTTTTCCACATTTTGGATTATTTCCTTAAAATTTATATTTAAATAGAGAGTAATTAGATACTGATCTATTTACAGTCTTGATATATATTAGCAAATAGTGTTTTCCAAATGAGTTGAATCACTACACTCCTATTTCCAAAATATACAAATAAGAGGTGTTTTGTATGTATCTGACTATATAGTTTTCATACCTGAAAGGTTTATTATTAATTTCAAGAACAAAACGAATCCTGATTTGGAAGAAGAATGAGACCAGCAGATCTTTCACAGTTCTGAGCCAAAGTTGTGTCTACAATACCCTCACTCTGTGGGTTTTTATGTTTTCAGGAATCGGGATGGGCATGACCGTGCCTATTTCCTTTGCTGTGTTTCCAAGTGATGATGGCTCCCTGCAGAAGAAATTGAAAGTCTGGTTCCGGATTCCAAACCAGTTTCAGAGCAACCCTCCAGTTCCCACCGATGACAGTGTTAAGATCGAGGAGAGGGAAAGCATCACTGTCTATTCCCTGTAAGGAGAGGGTTCTGTGTGTGTGTGTGTGTGTGTGTTTAATTTATTTATTTAAATTCAAGTTAGTTAACATACAGTGTGGTATTGGTTTCAAGAGTAGAACCCAGTGATTCATCACTTACGTGTAACACCCAGTGTTCATCCCAACAGGTATCCTCCTTAATGCTTATCACCCATTTAGCCCATCCCCTCACCTCCCCACGGACAACCTTTGGTTTGTTCTCTATGTTTAAGAGTCTCTTGTGGTTTGCCTCTCTCTCTGTTTTTATTTTGTTGTTGTAAGGAGAGGAATCTTTAGGCATCCAGGGTAGCACGTGACTTCCATCACCACTCCTTAATCATCTGGAGGAAGCATTTACATTACATTTATATTTTATTCCAGTTTTATTGAGATATAATTAAAATATAACATTATAGTGACTTATGGTATACAATATGTAATGCTTTGATATAGGTAAATATTATGAAATGATCACCATAATGTTTAGTTAACATCCATCACTTGACACAGTTACAATTGCTTTTTCCTGAGATGAGAACTTTTCAGATCTGCTTTCTTAATAACTTTCAAATATTTATTACAGTATATTGTTAACTATAGTCACCTTGCTTTCTATTATATCCCCAGGACAAATTTACCTTATAGCTGGAAATTTGTACCTTTTGACCACCTTCACCCATTTCTCCAACTCTCCGCCTACATCCCCTATCGTTGGCAACCATCAAGCTCTTCTCTGTGAGTTCAGGGTTTGTTTTTTTTTTTCAATTCTACATGTAAGTGAAATCATATAGTGTTTTCCTTTCTCTGTCTGACTTATTTCACTTAGCATAATGCCCTCAAAGTCATCCACATTGTTACAAATGGCAGATTGTCCTTTTTTTATGGCTGAATAATACTGCATTGTATATATGTACCACATCTTTGTCCGTTCATCTGTTGATGGCCCCTCAGGTTGTTTCCGTATCTTGGCTATTATAAATAATGTTGCAGTGAACATGTTAGTGCAGATATCTCTTCAAGATACTGATTTTATTTCCTTTGGCTATGTACCCAGAAGTGGAATTGCTGGATCATATGGTAGTTCTACTTTTAATTTTTTGAGGACCCTCCATACTGTTTTCCCTAGTGGCTGCACCAATTTACATTCCCACCAACAGTGCGCAGTTCTCTTTTTTCCATAGCCTTGCTAACTCTTGTTATTTCTTGTCTTTTTGATAATAGCTATTCTAATGGATGTGAAGTGATATCTCATTGTGGCTTTGATTTGTATTTCAATGATGATTAGTGACGTTGAGCGCCTTTTCATGTACGTGTTGGCCATTTGTATGTCTTCTTTGGAAAAATGTCTTTTCAGATCCTCTGCCCACTTTTTAAAAATGTTTATTTAGGGGCGCCTGGGTGGCGCAGTCGGTTAAGCGTCCGACATCAGCCAGGTCACGATCTCGCGGTCCGGGAGTTTGAGCCCCGCGTCGGGCTCTGGGCTGATGGCTCGGAGCCTGGAGCCTGTTTCCGATTCTGTGTCTCCCTCTCTCTCTGCCCCTCCCCCGTTCATGCTCTGTCTCTCTCTGTCCCCAAAATAAATAAAAAACGTTGAAAAAAAAATTTAAAAAAAAATAAAAATGTTTATTTATTTTGGGGGGAGAGAGAGAAAGAGTGTGTGTGTGTGTGTGTGTGTGTGTGTGTGTGTGTCAGCAGGGGAGGGACAAAGAGAGAGGGAGACAGAGGATCTGAAGCAGGCTTTGCACTGTCAGCGTGGAACCCAATATGGGGCTTGAACCCATGAACTGTGAGATCATGACCTGAGCCAAAGTCAGATGCTTAACCAACTGCCCATTTTTTATCAGATTGTTTGGCTTTTTTGCTATTGATTTATAGGAGTTCTTTATATATTTCAGCTTTTAACTCCTGATGATATATATGATTTGCAAATATTTTCTCCCATTTAGTAGGTTGCTTTTTCATTATGTTGATGGTTTCCTTTGCTGTGCAGAAACTTTTTCGTTCAATGTAGTCCCATTTGTTTATTTTTGCTTTTGTTGCCAAATACAAAAAATTGTTGCCAAGACTGATGCCAAGGAGCTTACACCTTATGTTTTCTTCTAGGAATCTTCTGGTTTCAGGTCTTATGTTCAAGTATTTAATCTATTTTGTGTTGATTTTTGTGTGTGGCGTAAGATAGAGGTCCAATGTCAGTCTTTTGCTTGTTGCTGCCCTGTTTTCCAGACACCATTTATTGAAGACACTTGGCTTCTTTGTTGTGAATTGGTTGACCATATATGCATGGGTTTGTTTCTAAGCTCTCTATTCTGTTTCGTTGATCTGTATATCTGTTTTTATGCCAATGCCGTAGTTTTTATTATAGTAACTTTGTAATACAGTTTGAAATCAGGACATACGCTTCAGCTTTATTCTTTTTTTCTCAAGATTGCTTTGGCTATTTGGGGTCTTCTGCGGTTCCATACAAATTTCAGGGTTGGTTTTCTAGTTCTGTGAAAAATTCCATTGGAATTTTTATAGAGATTGCATTGAATCTGTAGATTGCTTTTGGTAGTATGAACATCCTAACAATATTAATTCTTCCAATCCATGAGCATGGAATATCTATTCATTTATTTGTGTCTTGTCCAATTTTCTTCATTAATGTCTTACAGTTTTCAGGTACAGATCTCTTACCTCCTTCGATAAATTTATTCCTAGGTATTCTTTCCTATTTGATGTCAATAGGATTGTTTCCTTAATTTCTCTGTATTGTCGATGAATTAAGTTAAGAAATACTGAGTCCTGACAATCTCTCACTTCAGTTTCTTCAGCTTACAATGCACAAACATTTGTACTGTATCTGAATAAATGCGTTTGCCAGTTGCCACATTCACCTGGATAGAGTATCCCCACAGCTTAAGCTGAACATCTACATTAGCCACAGCAGGGTTCTGGGAGACTCTGGGAATATCTAAGTCAAGCGGTAGTTTGGGGTCACGAATATGTAAATGAGTACATAAATACATAAAGGACTTGGGGGAATCTCCTTTTTTAGCCCATGCTCCCTTTGAATGCCAGAAGGGCAGGGAGTATTTGCCAGAGCTGGACTGCCACCCCCTTAGCTGTTCATTGTCCATGGTCCTTTGAGCAGAGCACTATTATCATTCTAGTCCTGTTGCTAGGGCCTCAAATGGGGTCATGTTCCTTTTGACTGTAGAGCACAACAGGTACAGATGGTTGCATGTTTTTATTCTTTGGGCCCCAACCTCCCTTCAGAAACCAAGTCTCTTGTAGATAATCAATGACTCCCTGTTTTCAAAATCCTACTTTGTGACAGGCACTGAACCATGCATAGTCAGAGACCGGGAACGTCACCAGTATCAACTATAGGTATGGATCTGCTCTTGCTCTGGAACAACTTAAAGAAAAATAAATATACAAATTATCTTGCACTGGAGAGTTTTTGTCCACGCCCAGGGGCCTCCACACATACTTATTTGACTGCCCTGCTCCACTTCTGCACCTGAGGATGCAACTTTCTCTGTTGCCAACACTAAGGCTGGGAATGTGAGTTTGGCTGCTCTGGGCAGTCCTAGGCCAAGCGACACAGGGCCCCCCAGAGGACAGTGAGTGTACTGCAGTTGGACCGCTAGCACTGGAAACTCAGCTTTTCTCCAGTCATCAGACTTTCCAGCCTTCACTACAGAGTCTGCAGAGAAAGCAAACTCTAAGTAAAGAATGTCTTTCCCAGGTCACCTGGGTGGCTCAGTCAGTTAAGCGTCCATCTTCAGCTCAGGTCAAGATCTCAAGGTCCATGGGTTCTGGCCCCGAGTTGGGCTCTGTGCTGACAGCTCAGAGCCTGGAGCTTGCTTCGGATTCTGTGTCTCTCTGTCTCTCTCTCATAAATAAACACTAAAAAAAAAAAAAAAAAAGGAATGTCTTTCCCAAGGGCAGGGACTAGAGTGGGGAAGCAAGGTGAGGTGCCTGTGGCACAGCATTTAAAGAGACACCCACTTTCACAGTTGTCCAAGTGTAGGGTTAGCACTGAGAGAATAAGCACCTCCTTAAATCTTATGCCCTCTGTCTCACCTATCTGACCTTCATGCCTGATCCCTCTGTTCCATTCTCTTCCCTGTGTCTTGGGAGGCAGTCTGGTATACTCCAATGAATAAGTATGTTTTCGTTTGAATCCCAGAAGCTTGGGAAGTCCCTCACCCTCTTTAAGACAGTTTCTCCATCTGTCGAGTGCCATAACAATGTCCCTCATAGGATTATTACTAAAGAGTACCTTTCAGTAGCTACTAAGATGCTTCTGTCTTTACAAATCACTTCATGACCTGTGGTAAGTTTCAGTAATTTTTTTCCCCTTCGCTCCTTTTGATTTCATGAGGAATGAGGTTGACATGGTTAAATCAGTTCCATAAGACTTCAGGCGGACGAGGCTGGCTTTGAATCGTCTGTTTTACCAGACCCAGGGTGATGAGTTGGTATGATTTTTTTTCTTTTAACATTTTAGTATGGAAATTTTCAAACTTATAAAAAAATAGAAGATAGTGAAATCCTACGTAACCCATCACTTACCTTCAATGATAATTAACTCAAGGCCAAACCTGTGTAATAAAAAGATACAATAAACTTAATGACGTCCTATGTAACCTATCACTCACCTTCAAGATAATTAACTCAAGGTCAAATCTGTGTCATGGGTACCCTCACAACTACCACCCAGCCCCTCCACTGGGTTATTTTTAGGCAAATTCCAGACATTTTATTATTTCATCCACAAATACTTCAGTGTGACTACCAGAGACCTTCTAAAAACACACTCGTAATGTCTTATTCCTCCTAAAATTTTAACATCATTTCATTAATGTGATAATAATATAAAATATGTCCAGTGTTCAGATTTCTCCCACTACCTGAAAATTTGTTCTTAAAAGTTTGTTTTGAGCCGGGATCCAAATAAAATCCATCCATTGCAATTGGTTGGTATGCCTTTTAAGCTTTTACTAATCTGCGGCCTTCCTCGCCACTGCACCTTTTCATTTTTCGTTACTGCCTAGGGGTCATTTGTCCTCTTGTTTCCTGTAGTCTGAATGTTGCAGATTGCCTTTCAGTGACCTTTTAACGTGTTCCTCTCCCTCCGGCACTGCCTGTAAATTAGTCGTTAGAACCAGAGGCATAGTCAGATTCCAGCTGCTGCTTTTGGCAAGGATGTTTCATAGGTGGTGCTGTATCCCTCTATCGGGGGCTCATACGGTTTGCTTGCCTCTGTTTTTGTGAGGTCAGCGACTGTAGATCACCCTTGCCTAGAGGCCTTTCTTAGAGCTGGTAAAGTGATAATGTGTTCTATTTGTCCTTCAGTTATTAGCTGGAATACTTTGATACAAAGAGAAACCTCTCCTCGTCTGCCATTTGACTTCCCTGAGATGGAGTCGTAGAGAAAATGCAAGATACCTTCTCTGTAGCTTGTTGCCTTCTCCTTATCTGTTTTCGGAATAATGACTTCGTTCCTGAACATCTGCCACACGCAAGGTGGTGTCGATCTGTTTTTTGAGTGTCGGTATAAACACAGGAATTTAGACATAATTGATGTGTTTCAGTTCTTTGTAGCTGTTCTTACTGATGTTCAAATTGTCCATCTTTGGCCAGTGGGAGCCTCTTCCAATTGGTTTCTGAGTCCTTTGGACATGACTCTAGTGCTCTATGGTAGCTTCCTTGCTTTCTGGTGTCACAAAAATGTTTCAAGCACATCTGGGCATTTCTTGCTCTAGAGCTGGAATTAGCCATTTCTCCAAGGACCCTGGTTCCTTATAGTGTGAGAGGGTATCTCTTTAAAAGTACTATTAACATCAGGTCTGTGGAAGTTTCCTTTTAATTCTCTGAAATCTAAACCTATGAAAATGATGAATAATGGTATCTTGCATGGCTTAGTGAATTTTTTTTTTAAACGAACACATGGTCCTAAATTAACATATGTTATTCCTCAACCAGCCACTGGGTGTCACTGCAAGTCAAATGTGCATTTAAAAGTACCTTTATGTGGAAGGCAGTGTGAATGCGGTAGTAGAAAGTCAAGTACACAGTATGTGCATTAGATGACCAAAAAATTAATTCCAAAATGAAAGCTTTGCATCCTTCAT
This sequence comes from Lynx canadensis, assembly GCF_007474595.2. NCBI lineage: Eukaryota > Metazoa > Chordata > Mammalia > Carnivora > Felidae > Lynx > Lynx canadensis. The sequence goes on along the minus strand of NC_044309.1, from coordinate 46,495,609 downwards.
TCAGCCTTCATTTTGTATGAGCTTGTGAAGGGATGTTCAGAAGGGAGTATACATTTATTAGTAGTATGTGTTAGCAGTCAATGAATAGAAGGCTAAGAAAGAATAATACTATCAGAATCCTTTTAGTATTCACAGGAGGCAATAGAAATACCCTCACATTTATATGAGTGGCCCCATTCCAGACCACTGTCCTCCCTCTGTGTTCCACAAAAGCCACTTAGGTTACAGCTCAGCCTCCTCAGTGTAATTCAGCACTGAGTTCAACAGAGACCGATGGCAGGAGAAGGTTGACGGTTTTAGTGAAATGTCTGGGTATAAAGTGTTGGAAACTAGGAGTTCATTGTCAGGGTGACCTGAGATCCAATGCTAGCTCAATGGCCACGGGACCTTTGGCGTGTTGCTGAGCTTCTCTGTGCCTCAGTTTCCCCAAGTATAAGATGGAGCAAGAGTACCTAACCCACAAGGTTGTTGTGAGGATGCAATATTGTGTATCCACAAATGCCTACACATCGCGAGACATTAGGTAGACCCTTGGTGAGAGTTAGCCTCTTCTCTTCTTGACTTCACCTCCCTCTGAGAATCAGGTCAAGTTTTACTAGAATTAACAAAAAAGTCAAGCTACTACAGATACACTTCAGTTCAAACCTCTAATAATTATGAGTTTTACAGTTGGGCTTTCTGAGCTTTAGTTTTCTCATCTATAAAATAGAACTTATGGACACCAGGGTGGCCCAGTCAGTTAAGCATCCAACTTTTTTTTTTTTAATGTTTATTTTTGAGAGAGACAGAGTGTGAAAAGTTTGAGAGAGACAGAGTGTGAAAAGGGGAAGAGAGGGAGGGAGACACAGAATCCAAAGCAGGCCCCAGGCTCTGAGCTGTCAGCACAGAGCCTGATGCGGAGCTCATGACCTGAGCCAAAGTCGGACGCATAACTGACTGAGCCACCCAGATGCCCCAAGTGTCCAACTCTTAATTTTGGCTCTTAACCCTTCCCAGGATCATGAGATCGAGTCCTGTGTCGGGCTCCATGCTGGGCATGGGGCCTGCTTAAGATTTCCTCTCTCTCTCTCTCTCTCTCTGTCCCTCCTCCACTCACACTCTTGCTGTCTCAAAAAATTACATTAAAATAAAATAAAATAAAATAAAGCTTATGATGCACTGCTGTTAGGGTCCAGTGAAATGTGCATATGACACAACTTTGTCAGCCATGAGGCACCAACGGATGCTGATGTTGTTTTTCTCTCTAAATAACCAGGCCCTTGGGGCATCTGGGTGGCTCAGTCGGTTAAGTGTCAGACGATTTCAGCTCAGGTCACGATCTCATGGTTTGTGGGATCGAGCCTCACATCAGCCTTGTACTGACAGCTCAGAGCCTGCTTGGGATTCTCTCTCTCCCTCTCTCTCTGCCCCTCCCCTACTCTCTCTCTCTCAAAATAAATAAACATAAATAAATAAATAAATAAATAAATAAATAAATAACCAGCCCCTCACTGAGGACACTGGCAGCTTGGGAAGTTCAGCCTAGAGAACATGAACTTTGGTAAAAAGAGTACAACTGCTAAGCTTCTAGGGTGTTCCCAGAGCTATAGACCAGTGTTAGCCAAGTTTGTAGATAATTCCAGCACCCATCTGTAATCACAGGAGGCTCAGGCCGAGGGTGACATAATACAGTTTTGCCTCCTTGGTCAGCTCAATACTCAAGCTCTGTCCTTTGATTGCAAGGAGCCTCACCTTCTTTCAAAAACCTCACCCCTTCCTTTTCTGTCCCCTCACCCTTTATTTTCCTCACCTCACTTATTCTCACCCGCATTATATACCCATTTGTTCATTTGTTTATTGTCTACTCCCTCACCAGGATATTCTTGAGGGCAGGACCTTGGGCTAGTCTCTAGTAAGTGCTCAGTTAAAAGTTGAATAAATAAGTGAGTGAAAGTCTTGGTCCTTGCCTTCCCTGCACTTCTCCTTTTTTGCTGTCCTCCCTAAAGATCTTGGTCCCCTCCCATAGCTTCAACTGTCACCCTTCCATTGGTAAATCTCCAGCCTGACCATCTCTCCAGCTCCCTTGAATGTCTTAGCAATCATCAGACTCAACATGATGACTAAGGTGAGGCCATTTACACTTCCATGAATTCATTCAAAAACACCACATATTCATTATTCACTTACTCTGTGCCAGGAATTGCTATAGGTCCTCAAAATAGTGCAGGGGAACTAACGACGTGGCCACCCTTTGAAGCCCGAAAAACATTCTAGTGGGGAAGAGAGATGAGAGACAGATGATGTCTCAAGTATTTGAGGACTGTGTTATTTCCGAGATAAGAAGTCGTGTTTGTGGGTTGAGATTATAGGGGAGCATATTTCTTATTCTGGCATGAAGTATCTAACAGTAAGAGGGACAGGTGACAAGGCGAGGAAGCCCTTGCCCTGAAGGAGTCTAAGCATCATCTGGAGAGATGTGCAGCCCGTGTGCTATGTAATGTTCGTACTAACTGGGAAGTTTGGCTCCACTGGGCAAATGTCTATCGAGTACCTCTGATATTTAAGCCGCCTCCCTTCTAAGAGCCTGCCAGTGATGAGATTCCGAATCTAAAAACATTTCCCCCCACAACCGGTCAGGTGTCCCGCCGGTCTTCCGCGAACGGGTACTTGGAAGGGACTTCAGCCACCATTTCTGGGCGGATGAGCCTGAGTCAACACGGCTCGCGCTGCCTTGTCTCCCAAGCACCAGCCTCTCGTTCCCAGCTCCCCAGGAGGCATCTTTCCAAACACCTCCCCAGGGCCTCCCAAATCAATACGTCAAACATGGAATTCAGATGTCCTCCCCAGATCTGATGCCCTGTGTTCTGTCTTACTAGAGGTCCCTTCTGTCCTCCTACTCGTCCCGTTCAAATCTCATCCTGACTCCTTCACCTGGCACATCAACTGTCGGCCAAGTCCTGGTCACCCCCCCAGCCGTGCCTCCCCCTGCATCCGCACCACCTTGGTCTTCGGCACCTCTTGCCTGAACTGTTGCCGTGTCCTCCTGATAATTTCTAGTTCTTCCACCTCTGCCCCTTCTAAGTTGTCCTTTTATCACCACCTTCCATAGAGCGTGGGACCGATCGCACTCCCTCCCCCCTGCTGCTCAACTCCGGTCACGGGCCTCGGGCCTGCCTCTGACCTAGGCACGCATCAGGGCTGGGATCTAAGCCCAAGCTAGTAATAAAATGAGAAGGGGGATGGGGAAACTTTGGGCTGGGTCCCCGAATGTGTAGCCAGGCAGCGAAGCCTAGTAAAAATGCTCGGTCATGGCATCACCTCCGCGACGTCGCCCCACTCCGTGTCCACCTGATCTCAGCGCACGCCGCCCCCCAGCTCCCAGGGCCCCCCTCCAACACATGCACAGGCACCCTCCACTTCCACGCTTTCACTTTCACCCAGCTCCTCCTACAGACTGTCTCCAGCTTCTGCTTCTTGGAAGCTGTGTGAGGACAGGCATTTTTGTCGTATTGTTCATTGTTGGCATCAGGAAGGGATGCTCAATAAACAAGTGCTTAATATCAGGTCCTCCATGATGCCTTCCCTTCGTGTTGTAAGTCAGAACCAATCATTCCCTATTCCCCACCCCCAGAGCATTCCATTTGTACCTTCGACCTTCATTCTAGTGCTTCCTTCTGCCCTATATAATCTTTATGTGTGTTTCTGTCCTGACCACTACAGTTGGACCTCGAGAGGGTAGACAGACGTCTTCGTCGTCTTTACAGCTCTGTGGTGTCTAGCTTGTGTTTTGTGCCCCGTGATGCTCGACAACATGAGCACGGTTCAGTCTGATGGCCTGACATGCCTTATGGTGTGACTTCTTTCCTGTGGACGTGAAATTATCAGCTCCTAGTCTTAATTCCTCTTTTGCCTAGCACAGGGCTACATACACACCAGACTGTCTCTAAATTTGTGTGGGCTTGTTGATGAAGTTTTAGACCAAGTTGGGTGGTCAGGCTAGACCATGCATTTCTCTTCCTATTTTATTTGCATGCCTGAACTATTATTATCTTTTGCCTCTTTGGACCAAAGCCTCTTGTCTGTTGGCCTGCCTCATTGATGCCTGCATCATCCATCACCACCACCCCCCCTCCCCAACCTCTTCCAGACCTTTTTAGTCAGCTCCTTTCATGTTGCTGCAGTCTAGGGTGTGTGTGTCTTTCCTCGGTTCCCATAGTAACCCAATGCTTTGTTCCAAATGCTGAACTCTGACGTGAGGGGAGATAAAATACAGTGCCCCGGAGGAGAGCTTCTTTGAAGATGGAGACTGAGACTTGTTAACAGGCTTACAAAAATAACGTATAGACTTCGTGTTTACTTCCTTTGAGGAGCTCAACGTGCGTTACGAGAATTCTTGAAATCACACTCAAACGTGCTTGTGAACTTGGAGAGCCATGGGCACTATGTTACCCTCCGCGGATAGCTTGGAAGCTTGAGGCAGGGAGAAAGGAGGCAGCTTACCTGTGAACAGGCTGAGGAGCCAGCACTGGGCCTGAATCATTTATTAGGACCGCGTGCCCTGTGGGGTTTGGTTTTCTGGCCTGTTTGTGCAGTTCTGTGATTGGGTATGGGTGAGTTGGTTGATTTACCAGTGAGGAGAACACACGTATCTGTTTCATGGCCCACTCGCTTGGTTTGTTTTCTAGTAGAATACCTCCATGGTGAAGCAATAGGGAATTTTTATTCTCATTATCAGCATCTCAGTCAGCCTGGGAATAAATATTTTTTAATTGGGTTGGTTTGTTTGTTTTTTTTAATGAACTTAAGAATCCCCAAATGATGACATTCTCCATGTCACGTCTCAGACAAGTTCCTTCTCCAGTGGCCCTTGCCAAGGCCACTTTTTCCGCTCACCGCTTGGGGAGTAGGACTCCCAAGAGCAAACTGCTGAACCTCTGTCTGCTCACCGTCCAGGCCTCGTCTCCCTCCTTACCATGATGATAGCCAGTAGCTACTCACTGAGGACTCCCAGTAGCTGTCACTAGGCCCACCTTCCCAAATCAGGATCTCTGACTCCAGTTCTTTCCCAGGTCTGAGGAGATTTTCACAGTGCCCGACACACACTTAGGTACACAGTAATAGTTGCATGAATGTATTTCACAGATGCACCTTCGTATCAGCATGCCCCCAAACCATATTATTTACCGTCCTCACCCCGCTCCTTCTTTTCTTCAACCTAGCATCCCTATTCTGGTTATTGGCACCAGTTGCCATCTAGAGATTTTACTGGAAGCCCTGGAGAATCTTCGACTCCTCCACCTCTCCCTGCCCTCCCCTTATATCCAGTCACCCCTCACGTGTGCCTTTGTCCAGAAGCCTTTGCCACCTCACAACTGGCTGTTCCTGGCCTCCACTGACTATCTCTCCCTCCACTGCCACCAGAGGAATTTCTCTAGAACACAACCTGATCATGTCAGCCTCTTACTTTCAACCCCCTTGTAGGTCCACCTTTGCATCTAGGATCAGGTTCAAAGTCGGCATGGCATTCAAAGCCCTTCCCAGTGTGGCTCCAGTCAATCCAGTTTTCTTGTTTAAATTACCACTACTGTCCCCTCAGTATGTGCTTCAGATTTTATTACATGAGTGAGTGAATATGGAGGCCAATAGACCTAAGTGCTATCATCTTGAGGTCTGTCAACCTGAAGACCCTAATCCTTATTGTTTATCCCAGAATTGTTCATCTAGCCAATAGATCTAATATGTGTCAGGCACTGTGTTAGGTGCTCAGAACATACCAGGGGGGAAAGTGACAAAGATCCCTGCCTTCATGGGGCCTATATTCTTTCAGGAATTCAGACCATAAACAATGAACACAATAAATGAATTATATAGTATGTTAGAAGGTCATAAGTGCTGAGGAAGGAAGGAAGGAAGGAAGGAAGGAAGGAAGGAAGGAAGGAAGGGAAAGAAACAAAAGAGAGAGAAAAAAAGAAAAAGGGGAAAGAAATGGGGGTGGGGGAAGTGGAGTGAAAAAGTAAACAGGGTTTGGAGAGAAGGTCCAGTTGAGAAGATGAGATTGTTTATCGAGTCGGTTCTTCATTACTAGGCTATCTTCCCGGGTTCCTGATATTACCGTAGATTACCGTCATGTCCCCCACCCCAAAGGCAGGGAACCAGATAGCTGTTCTGAGCAGAATTGCAAAGTAACAACAGCTTCTGTTTGTTGTGGGCTTACTTTGTGACGGGCACTGTGCTGAGCAGTTCACAGTCTTTTCTCCCTTCATCTTTACAACAGCCTTCTGAGATTCTGCTGTCGACCCCATTTAACAGTTGAAGGATCTGAAGATTAGAGAAATTCAAGCATTTGCCCAAGACCATGAGCTAGGAAAGGGCAGAGGTAGTATGATTGAGCACACAACTAGCCATTTTGGCTCCAACCGATGAATGAAGGTATTTGAGGACCACACCTTCTTTGGACGTTTCAAAAACCCAGTAGCCTAAAGAGCCAACATTGTTCATTTTCAAGGATAAAATTTAGTGTCACAGCATGAGAGGGAGATGCAGAGGGCACTCCGCACTCCTACATTCAGCACCTGATTCGTCTCAGGCAAGTGGCTCTCAACCTATAGACATTCTCTGAAAATAATTCCAATGTCTTGCAAGCTTTTATTGCCAGAGCAGTCTTTCCTTAATGTTCATCGTTGGTCTGCTAATCCAGTTTCCTCTCATTGAGTTAGAGTTCAGCTTTTCTTCAACTGCCTTGTAGTCTTTCTTTGATATACTTGAACCAACTTTCTTCTCTTCCAGATTGGTCTCAGCTTTGTCCATGTTCTATGGCGATTGTCTAGACACTGGAAGAATCAATCCCTTAAAGATGAAATCCTGGGTGTTTTTACATCAGTAACCCTGTAATCAACGTGCTGAATGCTTGCCCAGCATGACTAACCGCTTATAAAAGAGCAAAGCGTGACTCAGAGAACCCCACCAAAAATAATGCATTTGGCCTAATCTTGGCCTGATGCAGATTCAGACTTTTGAGTCATAAAGCTCATTAGAATCGGGGACATATTTGACTCTAATAAAGATTTCAGTGCAACCCAGATTTAGAGTGGTATATTTAGGGTAGGCCACAGGATGAATTTTGGAGCGTAGGCAGATGACGTAAGGAGGGAATAATCATCTTGAAAAGGCAAGCTTTATTCCTTCTCTGTCCCCACCTTCTGCCATCAAGAAAAAGCCTGATTTAGGAAAGTCTTTTTACTTGCTAGAAAAAGAAGGCTTTCATGATTCGAACAGGAGAAGGGATTTATTAGAAGTGATTTCTTTACTTGGGGCATGCTTACAGCTTGCCAAGGAGCCTCCCAAGCCTTCCTCGGGTCTCTGCCTTTGGTCGCTCTGTGTTTTTAACAAAGCTGCTACCTGTCACTGCTGTGATGTGCTCCCTCCTCAAAAAGGATCTGCTGGGGAAGAGACATTAGCTTCAGCTCCACCCTAGCTAACGCCCCTGTCTCCTCCTCCTTCCCCAGCTAGAGCCAGAGGGGCCCAGAGGAGTGGCTGCCTGGGCGGTAGAGAGATCTAGAGAGAAGGGCGAAGGCACAGCCTGTGGGAAGGTCAGCCTACCCTCGCTCGGGGAGATTCCAGAAAGGAAAGGGAAGCTCACACTTAGCACTTGACTCCTGTGTTTCAGGCTCTGCATTAGTTTTTCACATCCATTACTCTATTTAATGTTCATAACAACCTTGGGGGGAAAAGACAGCACATCTCCATTGTACACACGAGGATCTGAGGCTCAGAGGGGTCAAATCTCCCCATCTAGGAAGTGGCAAACGTCTTACTGCTCTCACGTGCTTGTCATAGTAAGAGCGGCCAGTGACTTCTTTTTTTAAAGACTCCCCCCTCTCTTGGAGACCGCGTGCTTTTTTAACCAGCCCCTTGTTCTTCTACCCTAGGCAGTTTGGTGGTTATGCCAAGGAGGCCGACTATATAGCACACGCCACTCAGCTGCGGACCGCCTTGGAGGGCACAGCCACCTGCCGGAGTGACATCTACTTCTGCACTGGGTACGACCCTCCCATGAAGCCCTACGGACGCCGCAATGAGGTCTGGCTGGTGAAAGCATGAGTAATCCTCTGAGTTAGACCTTCCTGGACGTGTGTTTCTGTGTCCGCTTCCTCGGGGGAGAGGGAGGAGCAAAGCTGCCGGCTGTATCTCCAGCTTAACCAATCTTCCTTCCTTCAGAGCCCTTCACTGCCAGTTTTCTGAAATCAGCATATTCCATCCCTGCTCTTTTTCTCGTGGTGGGAAATAATACAGCCCAGGTAGGCGGCATCCTTCTGACTGACTTAGAAAGCTCTGTGGTAGACCAGAAAAAGAATCAGCAACGTTTTTCCAGCTATCTAGGGCACTCAAAACTGCTTTTTAAAAATTATTGAACTTGTATTTTTGCTATTGAGGGGAAAATGTAATTTGTGCATGATCTTTCATCTGTGGTCCTTACAAGATCTTTGTCTGAAAATAAAGATCTTCGATTCAAACAGCTGATACCGATCCTAAGTATAGTTATTTCCACGACTCCAGAGTCTCATAAATAACACCGTTATGAGTACTGGTGATGATGTTTACTGTTACAGGAATCCCAAGTTTTGTTCCAGAATATAAAGCCAAAAATCCCGGGGTAGAAGTACATGTGCCATATGCTTGAACGTGTCTACATCAGAGACGTTCACTTTGACTGTGTTGTGATGATTCTACAAGCGTGAGTTGACGATCCTTTTTGCAGCTGTGGTCCACGAAGGGTTCCGGGAGTCACCAAAGTAGACCAATGAGAAAAATCATCACATTCTATTACACATCCCTGAAGGCAGGAAATTTGCTTGGAGGATGTGTTCATGGCGACGAGCTGAGGTTAGAAAAAGCGCAGGTCTGGTTTCATGAGCTGAAGAAGAACGTGCGGTTTGGCCTGCGGAGAAGGACCGGGCCCCTCGACCCCCTGCTTCCGGGGGCTGTGAGGGGCAGGCGGGAAAGCGACTGACTGGAACAGAACGTGTGGGTGAAGCAAGAGGACAGAAGAGCCTGGTGGGTCATGGGGCAGGTACCAGGGCCCTGCCCTGTCAACAGCCCTCCCGGGGACAGCTGGAAAGGTTTTCTGGGAGAAACCCACCTCGGCACCCATCAGAAAGTTACAACGTGAGCAGCGAGGAAAGAAACCAAAATGAGCTTGGATCCTCACCAGGATAAAACGGGATTTGCTAAGCAAAGGGGGAAGAGCTATGCCACCGCCTTTCTTGGCAACCATTCAGAACGGCCATCTCTTCTGAGGGCCGGGCCGGGCCCCTCTCTGAAGACCAGTGAGAGAGCACCCTGGAGCCTTGGCCACCTGGAAACACCGTGCTGCGTGCCTTACGTGCAACCCCACGTACCCCACGTACACGCTCTGGGAGGGAGGAACTGTGGTGACCCTCACACACAGCTGAACGCCACAGGCTCACACACTGAACTCAGGGCCAAGATGCCAGCGCGGCCACAGGGGCCTTAGGTCACGGCAAGGCGTTTGAACTTTACCCGGAGAGAAAGGAAAAGCACGTGAATGACTGTGAGCAGGGACACGACACCGCCGTGGTTTAAAGGGAAAATTCTGTGGAAAGGAGACCGGAAGGGAATGCAAGCGGAGGTGTGAAGAGCAGTCACGAAACTCTCAGAGGACGGGGGCCTAAGGTGGGATGGTGGCGTGGGGGTGGGGAGAAGCGGGCAGTTGGAGCGAAGCAGGATCGACAGGACTTGGAGGCGACCGGGTGAGTGAGGTGAGGGAGAAGGGGTCCAGGGCAGTGCCCAGGATGTTGGCTGGAGCGGGGTGGATGGAGCTGCCACTCTCTGTGGCAGGGAGCCCAGGCGAGAAGCAGGTGACCGAGAGCAGCGTCCACGCGATGGTCGTGCGGGAGCACCTGAGGGAGGCTGCCTCCCAGTTGCACGTAGGACATATGTGCGGAGGCCGTCAGTATACAGATGGAGTGGATGAACTACGGACTCTCCCAGGGAAAGGCTGCGGAGGAGAAGCGAGAACCTAGGTAAGCATCCAGGGGAACCCCATGTTTGGAGAAGAGCGGAGGAAAAGAGACTGACAAAGACATGGTCAGTGGTGCAGGAAGAAAATGGGAAAATCAGCAAGGAGGACGTGGCCAGCGAGCATTACTACATCAGGAAGTGCCACTGAGGCAACTCTGTCTCCACCGGGACCATCCTAGGGCACGTCACCATCTTTCTTCCCTGGACTCCCGCAGCGGCCTCCTGACTGGTCGCACCTCCCTTTGGTCCGTTTCTATACAACATCCAGAGGGACTTCGCTTTAAAACTCTCACTTTGCCCTTAGACTGAAATGTATGTTCCATTTCATGTCCTGCCAGGCCTTGTGTGATTTGGCCCCTGACCACTCTTTCCCCTTCCTTTCTTTATAATATCTTCCTTCTATCCTCCAGCCTTGGTGAACTTCTGCTTCCTTGAACACAGCGAGCTCTTTATCGCCCCCAGAGCCTTTGCACTAGCTGTTGTGTCTGCCAGAAATCCTTTCTACCTTCTTTTTCAAGTGGCTGGGCCTTCTTCTCTTCCCATAGGCCCTAACCTAACCCCCTCATCCTCAAAAGTCTATAATGGCCCCTCTGTCTAAACTAGGGTGCCCCACAGTTTTCTATCTTAGCATTGTATTTATGTTTTCCTTCTTAATGCAAGCCAATATTTGTGATTTGGGGACTTACTCTTTTTTTCCTCTCTCTTTCTTGATAATAAGGAAGAGCCGCATACCTGGTTTGTTCTCCATTATATCCCCTGACCTAGTTCAGGGTCATCATTTAGGGATGGATTTAACCTTTAAGTAACAGACAACTGAACCAACAGTAGCTTAAACTAATATGTTTTTTTTTTCTCACATAGCAAGAAATCTAGTGGTAGGTTCATTAGCTCAATGCTTACATCTCTGCACTTGCCTTGCTGTTTCCCTCATGACTGCAAGATGGCTGGCACAGCTCCTGCCATTGCACGTTCATCCATGTTCAAGGTAGGAAAAATGGGAGAGGAGGAAAGGCTGTATCAGTAGTATCATCTAATTTTATGAGTAAACAAGCAGACACTCCCCCAGCAGATTTCCACTTATATCTAATGGGCCAGGACTGACATAGAGCCCCCATACCTGCAACAGAGATGGGGTAAGTGTGTGTGTGTTTAACTTTCCAGCCTCTGGAGTGGGGAGCAACAAGGGAAAATGACATTCAGAATGGCTTCAGAGTAGCTAATCTACAGGGGTTTCTGCAAGAGGACAGTGAGTAGGGCTGTTTACCTGGAATCAAGAATTTGGGACAGGGAGAAATGAGAGACAGCTGAAGAGATGGGTGGAGGCCAGATTGCAGAGGATCTTAAAGGTTTTAATTCTACATTCTCACTTTTTTTTTTTAAATGTTTATTTTTTTTTTAATTTTTTTTTTTTCAGCATTTATTTATTTTTGGGACAGAGAGAGACAGAGCATGAACGGGGGAGGAGCAGAGAGAGAGGGAGACACAGAATCGGAAACAGGCTCCAGGCTCTGAGCCATCAGCCCAGAGCCTGACGCGGGGCTCGAACTCACAGACCGCGAGATCGTGACCTGGCTGAAGTCGGACGCTTAACCGACTGCGCCACCCAGGCGCCCCTAAATGTTTATTTTTGAGAGGGGTCGGAGAGAGGGAGGGGCAGAGAGAAACGGAGACACAGAATCTGCTCCAGGCTCTGGCACAGAGCCCCATGCGGGGCTCGAACTCACAAACCGTGAGATCATGACCTGAGCCGAAGTCGGACACTTAACCAGCCAAGCCACCCAGGCGCCCCCTCTACATTCTCACTTCTGAGCTGGTGCAAATGGCTTCGCACTTGGCTGCCTTCCTCTGCTGGTGGTTCCTGTTCCCCCCATCTCTCCTCTCTCCCCCTTTGAAAGCCCAGAAGAGTGGAGCGCCATCAAAGTGCAGAAGGGATTGATTTTCAGTCCCCCTACCCCACAGTGAGGACATGGGGTGACTGAATGGTGATACAGTGAATTAAAAAAAGAGGGACAGGAGCGAAGGAAATAAAATGTTTATCTTCAGTCTGGATTTAACAATGAAAAACAACCACAGAAACCAGGGTTTCCAATTGCCAATCTGTGAACTAGTGAAGGTAACATCTTTTCCTGACTCCCATGTACTTCTCGTCTGTATCTTTCCCAAAATAGAACTTTATGAAAAGGCCCTCTGGCCCCATCTCCCTCCTTCTCTCCCTGAGGTCTGGAGTAGAGCATATAGTTAATATTTGGGATTATTGTGTAATGAAGTTGGGAACCAGGAAACCGTAGAGTACAGATATTAACAAATTATCTAAACTATGCTCAGGGTCTGATGCTTAGGACCACAGTCTGGAACTGCATATATAAGGATGCTGTCTCTGCCTTGAGCCAGAAGCCATCTTCCTGTGGCATTAATACCCTTGTATGTTTTGTGAGCACCACCCAGTAAGCTTTGTCCTGTACATAACCCAGCACGATACCTCACTCTCCTGCTTACGCGAGTGCTTAATGGCTGTCAGGTGATTGTGGCTGTGACTACAGTGGAACATTTGGCTGAGTTCAGGGAACTGGTCATCACTTGTTTAAGGAAGACCTCCTTCATTTACATTTGGCTTCTTCACTCTTGAGTAAAATTACTTTGATCTTGAGCACAGTAATTAAAGCTTCATAGCATTTGGTTGAATGCCATGGATCATGCCTTTGATTGAATTTATATTCTTGACTAGCTCTAGGCTTTCTCTTTAGAGATGTTTTGTTTCGCTAGCAATCATCATTCTGGAGAAGTTTGGGGAGAGACCCGAGCGATGTGCACAAATGCAGAACGGAGAATCCATCTGTGTGAGGTGGAAATGCCAAAGAGGACTGAAAGTGTGGCAGGAATCGGTACGGGCTGCACAGAGCAACCTCGTAATCAAACTTCAGATAAAACTTGAGTTAAGTTTTCCTTGGCAATGAGTTCATTAGACCCTCATCAGAAAGTCATGTTATGAGCTGGCTCAAACCCAGCTTCTTTTCATGTCTTGCCTCTTCTCTCCTGGGCTCCTTATCCTCCAATAGCATGAGAATACATGCTGGTTCTCCAAAGGTACCCCTCACTTTCCCCACTCCATGCCTTTGCTCACGCTGCTCCCACACCTAGAACCTCCCCTTGCCTCCCTATCCATCCTCTGCCCATCCCTCACATCCCAGCTGAAGTGACTTCACATTCTTCCCTGATTCCCCCAGTTACACCCCTCTTCCCCATGTCACCCCCAGAGTATAAGGATATGTGCACGGTGGATGCTCAGTCTTGCTAATGTAGATTGTTTTGAATTTTTAAATGAGAGCTATTGGTAACTAACATCTATGGAGTGTTCGTCATGTCCCAGGCATGTCCCTAGGCAAACTCATTATGTGAATTATTTGTTCTATACAACAACCCTGTGAGGTAGTCACAGGCGCCGCCATTTCTACCCCATTTACAGATGAACTGGGTCAGCTCAGGAAGGTTCATTAACATGCGCCGGGCTGCACAGATGGTACATGACAGAGCTAGAATGGGAGCTCAGGAAGTTTGACTCCAGGACCGAATACTCCTAAACATTCAGTTCAACATCTGGCAAGAAGGAAAGGAGGCCAGGAGGGAATATACTGGGTGGACGCTCCCTCCCTGTATAATTTATTCTGAGGCTGAGCCAAAGTGGCAATGATATAATCCCTGTATCCCTAGGGTACATGGCATGGCCTGAAGTTTCGGTGAACCAAACTCCAGGAACTTAAAACTCCAGAAACAACACAGATACCCAGCAGCAACCTATTCGCTACCTGTCAAACCAGCAGCCTTGGTCTGTCCCGTCTCTCTCTCTCCCTCTACAGATCAAAATTCAGCTAAAAGAGGGGCGCCTGGGTGGCTCAGTCGGTTGAGCGCCGACTTCGGCTCAGGTCACGATCTCGCAGTCCGTGAGTTCGAGCCCCGCATCGGGCCCCTGTGCTGACAGCTCAGAGCCCAGAGCCTGTTTCAGATTCTGTGTCTCCCTCTCGCTGACCCTCCCCCGTTCATGCTCTGTCTCTCTCTGTCTCAAAAATAAATAAATAAATGTTAAAAAAAATTTTTTTTAATTCAGCTAAAAGAAGTTCATATACCACCAATGCAAACATAGGACTATTGCCCCTCCTTAAACAATGTCTACAACATACTTTTGAATATATCATGTGTGTCTGTAATCATGTTGTCTCCACTCTGATTTTAGAGTCCTTTCTTATGGGCCACCAAATGGGGGCATTCACACAGGGTGTTTGCGGGGTGAGCGGAGTGTGTTTCATGAACGGAGAGGCCTCAACCAGAGGCAGAGCCCTGTCAAGCCTCAGCCATTCTAGAAACCAAGAGGAACCTTCAGCACTTGGTTGTGTCTGCAAAGGCCCCATGGAGGAAACAGAGTTATTGGAGTCTATGTAATTCTTAGGAGAAGGGCTTGGTGGTCGTTGGACAATACTGTCCTTGATTCCTTCCCTCTCACAGAAAATGAGGTGTCCCACTGTCCGTCGAGACCTGTCCTGTCACCTCTGCTGGGGCCAGGTCTCACTTCCATAAGAATTCTGGACTATCTTACTCCACCCTTATGATTTCAATCTTTCCCTCTTCACTGGCTCTCTCCTCTCCAACGTATGATCATCTCAGACCCTCCAGTTAAAACAGAGAAACTTCCCTTGGTCCTGTCTTGTTTTCCAGGTACCATCTCATTTCCTCCACAAATTGCCTTACAAATTACTTTACACACAGGGGCACCTGGGTGGCTCAGTCGGTGGAGCATCCCAACTTCGGCTCCAGTCACGATCTCGCAGTTTATAGGTTTGAGCCCCGCATTGGGCTCTGTGCTGATGGCTCAGAGCCTGGAGCCTGCTTTGGATTCTGTGTCTCTCTCTGTCTTTCCTCCATTCACATTCTCTATGAAAATTAATTAATTAATTAATTAAAATAAAAACAAATTACACACAGAGTATTCATTTCCTTGCCTCTCCACTCTGTTGATAGACATTTACATTCTCTGAAAGTGATCCTCCTTCACAAAGTCCAGCAGGCACATTTTGGTCTTTATCAGGGTAAATGGCTCCTCTGTACCATTTGATAGAGACACCACCTTCTCCCTTGCATTCCTCCTTTGACACCTGTGATCTGTCATTCTCGAGGTGCACCTACCCCAGACTACTCCGTACTGCCTTCACTCCCCACCCTGCCCTTAGGTTGCTGTGGTTCTCGGGGGGGGGGGGGGGTAGAGTCGGGTAATACTCTACCCTCTTTCTGCCACATCAGTTGCTCTGCACACCCTCCCAAGGGAGCCCATCCATGATGTCACAGATCCCGTGCCTGGGTTCTGTGACCATCCATGTGCCAGTGACTCCCAAGTGTTCGATTCCAGCCCAGACTTAACTTTTGTATGCATCCCATCTCCTTTCAAAAGGTGGCCTGCAGGCATGTGGAACTAAGAAATGGGTCCATTGCTAAGACCTACACTGAACAGACCCCCTCTCAGTGATGCAAAAACATAAGACCTTTGAAATAACCACTTGTGGGGGGTTAATAGGTAATTGACAAGGCCTGCCCTTTTCTGGAGTCTCTTTCCAGTAGGAAGAGAGGTGGGTGTATTCATTTATTCTTCAAGTTACACCTTCGAGTGCATCCATCTCCACATTTGTCAGCATAGCTCATCAATTCGATGTGATTTCTTGAATGCTGATAGGTAGGCTTGTTTTTGTATTCTCAGCTCCCAGCAGAATACCAGTTCTTAGCAAAGGCTCAGTGTCTGATTGCAGGATGGATAAATGAAAGAATGTGCTTCCCAATTTATGCAGCTGCTGAGAGACAGCTGGAAAGTGAGGGTGAAGGGGTGTCCCGTCTCCCTGTCCTCCAGCTTGGTACCAACAGGAACCTGGCACATGAAGAAAAGGACAAAAAAGCAAAAATAAATCTATAAGCTCCAGATTGCATTTATCCAACAGACTACCTGACATATTCACACACACAATTCACAGGTACTTTGGACTTGATGTGTCCGAAACTGAACTCTCGGTCCAGCCACCAAGACCTTTTCCTGTCTCAGTCTTCCTTGTCTAAGTAGCACACCATCCCCCTACTAGCTTGAGGCAAAAACCTGGAAATCTGCCTGGTAAGAGACAAACCCTTAGTTGGTGGGTGGTCCTCAAGCAGCTTCTCCCTCTCCTGTGTGGCTATCGTCTGATACCAGAGTATTCCTCTTGCCAACAAGGCCATTCTCCTTGGAAAGCCCCCATTTTAACTTGACCAGTTGGCCAATTGTTTCTTGTCTCCTCCCAACTTCTCTTACAGGGACTGGAGGGGTGGGTAGGGAAGAGTGGAGGCCCTCTCCTGGATCACCATTCCCACAGTGCCTCCAGGCAAGCTTGGCCAAGAGTGACAGTCCAGGGGACCATTGCTGACTGCTGCTGAGTCCTCGCTATTAACCATGCTTTAGCTTATGTTTATAGCTTGTGGTGTTAGGCTCTCCTCTTGGGCGTAACACATTCCTGATTCCTTCTCATCGCTCATTCATTTCACAAATATTTATGGAGCCCCCACTGTATGCTATATGCCCACTGTTGTGGGCGATTAGATTCATCAGTGAAGGGGCACCAGCGTGGCTCAGTCGGTTGAGCGTCCGACTTCGGCTCAGGTCATGATCTCGCAATTCGTGAGTTCAAGCCCCGCATTGGGCTCTCTGCTGACAGCTCAGAGCCTGGAGCCTGCTTCCGATTCTGTGTTTCCCTCTCTCTCTGCCCCTCCCTGCTCACTCTCTCTCTCTCAAAAATAAATAAACATTAAAAAAAAGTAAAGATTCATCAGTGAACGAAACAAAGATCCTTGCCCTGTGGAGTTGGGTATGTAGGTAGTAAACAGTAGACATAATAAATCATTTACTACCTTATATTTTAGAAAATAATGCTATGGCAAAATTAGAAGGTAGAGCTGGATAAGAAAATAGGCAGTGTTAGAGGATGGTGTGAAATTTTTACTAGTGTGGAAAGGCCCCATAGAGAACAAAGACTTGAGGCAGTGAGCGAGCTAGCCATGTGAATATCGGGGGCGGGGCGAGAGGGACGGAGGGGGGGTGAGGGGGGAGCACATTCTAGGCAGAGGAAATAGCCAATGTGAAGCCCTAAGACAAGGTAAGCCT
Organism: Lynx canadensis; assembly: GCF_007474595.2. Classification (NCBI taxonomy): domain Eukaryota; kingdom Metazoa; phylum Chordata; class Mammalia; order Carnivora; family Felidae; genus Lynx; species Lynx canadensis. The sequence goes on along the minus strand of NC_044309.1, from coordinate 46,478,424 downwards.
GTGTGACTGAGGCCAAGCTGGCAGGTCAGTGGGGCTGCAACAGCAAAGGCCAGAGCACAGAAGGCGAGTTCAGAGAGGTAATGAAAAGGGCTGGTCTGTCAGGCCTTAGAGGCCACTTTATTTTATTTTATTTTTTTAATTTTTTTTAAACTTTATTTATTTTTTTGAAACAGAAACAGAGCATGAATGGGGGAGGGTCAGAGAGAGGGAGACACAGAATCCGAAGCAGGTTCCAGGCTCCGAGCTGTCGGCACAGAGCCCGACACGGGGCTCGAACTCACAGACTGTGAGATCATGACCTGAGCCGAAGTCGGACGCTCAACTGACTGAGCCACCCAGGCGCTGCTCAGAGGCCACTTTAAAGCGTTGGCTTTCCCTCTGCACAAAAGGGAGAAGACCATTGCAGTATTTTAAGCAGATACATAAAGCCGTCCTTTGAAAGAATCCCTCTGCTGCTGTACTGATTACATACTATAAGAGGCACAGGGTCGGGCTTGGGGTGGGGACAAGAGCAGAAGCAGATGGCCAGCTAGGCGTCTTCCTTCAGCCAAGCAGACAAGGGGTGATGGTGACTTGGGCCAACGGGTGACACCGAAGTGGTGGGAAGCGATCAGAGTCTGTATGTATTTTCAAGGCAGAACCAATAGGATTTCCCATTAAATTGCATATGGGGCGTGAAAGAAAGAGAAAAGTCAAGATGATGCCAAGGTTTTGATTTGAGGAACTAGAAAGATGGATTTGCTATAAACTGAGATGTGGAAGGGGGACCGGTGAAGCAGGTTGGGGGTTTCAGGGGCCCAGTCTTCCTTTATTCTCTGTCTCTCAACCACCAGCAAGTCAGAGATTCCTCTTCCAAAGGGTCCCTCGAATCCCGCTGGCTCCCACCTACCTCCCCCACCAGCCCTAGGAAACCGACAGCCACCATCACGGCCCGTCTGGGCTGGAGGTGGCCTCCTGCTTCCTGTCCTGATCCTCTCCGATCCACGCTCCTGCCCCCAGTTCCTAAGCGGGTCAGTCTGATGCCCAAGCTGCATCGCATCACTAACCTGCTAACCGCCCTTTAGTGGTTTCTGTTGCACCGGACTCCGTTCCCTGGGTCCCAAGCGCCTGCACCATCTGATGCTCTCACCTCCTGTCCCACTCCCATCCCTTGCTGCAGACACAGTGGCCTTCTTTCAATTTCCCAAACACTCCACTCTTTGGCAGCCTCGTGCTCCTGCTCATCTTACCTCGCTTCCTGGATTGCTCTTCCTCTTTCTGCATGGTCCTGGCTGGCTCTTTCCTGTCCCGTCCCATCCCATCTCTGCTTCAGTGTCCCCTTCGCTGAGAGACCCTCCTAAGCCACCCTAACATAGGCACTCCCCACTCCCATTTTTCGCTAGTACAGGCTCTTTTATAGTACTGTCCACAACCAGTAAATAATGTATATTTATATATTTTATTTGCTGTCTTACTGCCTGTTCTCCCACCAAACTGCAGGCTCATTGAGGCCAGAAACATGTCTGTCTTCTTCATCTCTATGTCCGCGGCATTTGACACAAGAAGTAGTTACAGATGTTCCATAGCCATGTGTGGGTATGGGAACAAATGAATCATATTAAGTGTAATGCAATAGAAAGCTTAAATGCCATAAATAAAATTACCCTCGGAATAGCATCTATATCCTTTAAAATACAAGGCTCTGGGCCCCTCCTCCTCTCTCACCTGTTCATGCCCCACCCCCCACTCACCTACTTGTCATTCCTGGCCTCAGCCACTGTGCATACAGGCTGTTTCCTCCATCTGGAGCCCTCTGATTCCTTGTTTCACGTAGCTTAGCTTGGCTTACACATGTCTTCCTCTGAAAGGTCTTCTCTGATTCCCCCATCGGGTGTACCCACAGATTATTTACTGAATGCCTAATGTTTCCATTATCTGCTCACTCTCCACCCACCTCAGTCTATAAGCAACTTGAATACAGCAATGGGCCCTAGGTCTCATTAGCTGTGACAGCTCAAGCGAAAACAGATGCTCAGAAACAGTCATTAGAAGAATGAATGAGTGGGCCCCTGGTGTCTCAGTCAGTTAAGTGTCTGACTCTTGGTTTCAGCTCAGGTCATGATCTCATGGTTCTTGGGTTCAAGCCCCACATGGAACTCTGCACTGACAGCACAGAGCCTGCTTGGGATTTTCTCTCTCTCTCTCCCTCTCTCTCTCTCAAAAATAAAATAAATAAACTTTAAAAAAAGAACAACAAATGAGCAAATGAATGAATTAATGCCGATAATACATTTCTAGAGAGAGGCTCTAGAAGTAAATAAATGGACTACCTTCCTCTGTAGACCTAACATTTGAATTTAGCATCATAGTTTGCATGTTGACAATTAAGTTATGAAAGTCCTTTAAAATTAATAGTATTCCTAGGTTCAACAGTCTTATTTAAACTTTCACAGAGTTTATATCATCATTTTGCTTTCAAGACTCTTTAACCCAGCCCACACCAAATTATCACAGAAATCACTGATGTTTTCTTCTTTAAGTATATATACCCACAGGAAAGAGGAAACATTTATGTAAGTTCAGAGAAATCGAGAAAATTGTCTAGGATCAGAGAGCTAGTTCATAGCTGGTATCCAAACCCAAGTCGGATTCCAGGCCAGTGCCCATTTGATGAAACTAGGATTTTTCAAACTTTTTGTTAACCCCAGCCCACAGTCAGAAATACGTCCTACATTTCAACCCAGTAACAGCACATGCACGCTCCCACACACTGATGAAACAAATGATATGAAAATATGAAATGATATTTCCCATTACTACCAATGGTAAATAAAAACATAGCAGAGTTCACATTGCATACGATTCTATTGATATTTACACAGAAGATAAAAATCCAAAATTGAAAATAAACAAAAATTTAGACATGATTTTTCTTTAGTGAACAGATGTGCTTACCTGCTTGTAAATTCATTCCAGTGGAATACCTGAGGACAAATGTAATAATTCCAGCTGCTGGACAAAGTGTATACCTGAGGATATACATCTAATACACTGTTGAACCTGGTTCTTTGCCTTTTTTAATCCAGTAAAAGTTGAAAACCCTAAAAATTCACCCAAATGTGTTGTTGTGATTGGTAATATAGTAATACTCTCTATGTAGAACTGGAAATTTATTAAAATCTCAATCTAAATAACAAACATAATACCTCTTAATCATTCTTCAGTATCAGAATGAAATGAAATTACTTATTCTCTTTTCTGTTCACGAAGGTTAATTCAATTATTGATTCAGAGTTATTGACTCAGATTCAGTGAAAAGAAAATGTATCTTTTATTCAACGTTTTCCCTGCAAGCTTCAGATTTTCCTCTACAAAGGAATGATTGGGACTTTGAGAGAAAAATGAAGTAACAGTATCTCTCATTTTATTTCATTCAAGCTGATTTTATAATGTTCCCTTCTAGGGGTGCCTGGGTGGCTCAGTTGGTTGAGTGGCCGACTTCGGCTCAGGTCATGATCTCACAGCTCGTGAGTTCGAGCCCCGTGTCGGATTCCATGCTGACAGCTCGGAGCCTGGAGCCTGCTTCCGATTCTGTGCCTCCCTCTCTCTCTGCCCTAGCCCACTCGCAATCTATCTCTGTCTCAAAAATAAACATTAAAAAAAATTTTTTATAATGTTCCCTTCTATGTGTTGCAATAATGTCGGGAACATACAGCAGCTGGAATTATTACATTTTTAAGGAAAATTTAAAGACTAGAATGAACATCGTTTCAATGGAGTGCTGGTCGCTCTGATCGTATGGGGATGTGGGCCTGAGGCGTTAACTAGACTACACCCCCACTTACCCACCCAAGTAAAACATGTCAGTTTTCATTTGGAGCACTGAATGAAGTTTCAACGCACTTCAAAGCTTGATGACAGGAACAAAGATTTAGAGGTTAGATGTGAAATTGGCATGTGTTTCAGACCAGGACAACTACAACCTTGAAAAATATATGCACTTCTACTACGCAAAAAGCGTATTTGTCACTGGGACATCTTTGTCAATGGGTTATACAGAGCCTTCTCTCAGGATCCAACAGTTTATGAAAGTTACATTTCTCGTGTGGGCAGGCACTGGTATTGTCCACAAATTTTCCATAGGGATTCATTATTTCCAATATTAGCTAAGCCAACATTTGCTATCTTGCTGAGTACCGTGCCGTTTTCCAGATGCTCATTTTTTTGGTCATTTGACCACTCAGTGGGTAAGTAGGTAGGTATTCACCTCTGGAAATGAAAAACAGGAGAGAGTAGCACATTGGCAAGTCGGGGGGAAAAAAAAAAAACAAAGACCAACCCAGCTCTTTTAGCGTTGATCTCTCTAAACTTGCCAACTCAGACGTGATTCTGCAAATCCACTCGGTAGTAATTGCCAATGTCACCTTTGCCTTCAAAGTGGATTTCGTCACCCAGTACTGACTTGGCTTTTTTAGAACTCTGTAGAAATAAACATTAAGCTATAGAAAACTCATAGCGATGCAAACAATTCTTACATATAGACATGTACATAAGTTCTGTTCAGTGTAGTGTCATGGAACACCTGGAGCAATAGGATCCATTTCCCAGATGGCTTTTCCATTCCCATGTCTGGTGCTGTGGTGTGGATGGCTGGAAGACGGAGCTGGTGCTGTTGACCAGCGAACCTACCCGTGGTCTCTTAGTGGCTTGGGATTCTCAGAGCATCACAGCTGTGTAGCTGTGTCTCAGGAGAAATCATCTGGGGATCAAGTATTCCAAGGGACCAAAGCAGAAGCTACAAGTCTCATTTTGACCCAGCCTCAGAATTCACACATCATCACTTCCACCATATTTTATTGGTTACAAGAGAGTCAGCCAAGTGAGATCTCCCCTCAAGTGGTGGGGAATTCGACCCCGTTTCTTGACTGGAGGAATGTCCAATAACGACAGCCATCTTTTAAAACTGCCCTGTCTTTTGGAATCCTTGAATGTGTGTGACATGTTATAGTTTTCTTCCAAAATTGTTAATTAAGGATGCCCCCAAATCAGCCTAATATGCACTTTTACTATCCGAGTATCATGTCCAAAAGGACTTGCCAAATGAGATATTTTCCCAGTTCAAGAAATCTAAATCTTATTTCTGAGTTTATGTATCATGCTTTGCTTAATGTTGTATCTTATGGCGACCAGAAATTCTGCCATGTATAGTAAGTAGATGTGGTCAGCTCCAACATCTGAACAAAATATTTCTACAGGCTTTGCTCACTGGCATCTCACTTGGTTTCAATGAATCCATGAGGTTCAAGAAATTTAGGTGCCAAAGATTCATGGTGAATAAACCATGATTGCTAATCAGTTTTTAATAACTCTGATATTGTTTCTGCTCATATTTGTTGTCCAAGCTTGTAATTTCTTTGCAATGTTTCCAGCTTAAATAAACCTTGAATCAACAACATATTGTTCCAACTCAGAGATTATATTTAATCTAGTTATAAGTAAAATGAAATGTAAACAACTTAAAAAATCTTCCATAAAAATTGTCTTGTCACTCGTATCTGATATAACCAAAAGTGTTGGCAACTTAGATCAGTGATGTTATCGAGTTAAATCACAAAATTTATAGCAGACTATAATTATGCTAAAACATAGCTTCTCTATGCTCTGCAATAAGACAGATTTGATGAGATATTATGGTATACAGATCTTCCTTGATTTACAACGGGGTTACATCCTGATAAATCCATCTTATGTTGAACATAGAGTACATTTAAAATGCATTCAATACACCTAACCTACCAAGCATCATATCTTAGCTTAGTTTGCCTTAAGTGTGCTCAGGGGAGCCTGGGTGCCTCAGTCAGTTAAGCGTCCAACTTCAGCTCAGGTCATGATCTCACGGTTTGTGGGTTCGAGCCCCGCATCAGCTCGGAGCCTGGAGCCTGCTTCGGATCCTGTGTCCGCACCCCGCCCCGCCCCGCCGCCCCTTCCCTGCTCACATTCTGTGTGTCTCCCTCTCAAAACTAAACAAACATTTAAAAAAAACTTTTTCACGTGCTCAGAAATTTCCATTCGCATAACGTTGGGCAAAATCATCTAATACAAAGCCTGTTTTATAATCAAGTGTTGGCTATTTCATAGAATTTATTGAATACTATTCTGAAAAACAGAATGCTTGGATGGGGGCAGAGTGATTTTAAGTGTATGGAGGTGTTTAGCCTCATGATCTTGTGGCTGACCGGGAGCTGTCGGCTGCCACCACCCAACATCAGGAGAGAGGATTGCTCAGCACGTAGTTAGCCCGGAAAAAGATCAAATTCAAATTTGAAGCTCAGTTTCTACTCTTTGGCACCACCATAGTCCAAAAATTGGAAGCTGAACCCCGGTAAGTCAGCAGACTGTAAATTTCATTAAAAATTATGTGTCAAGTCTGTGGTTTTTGCTAAGCTTTGCGTGTTTAATTAAATCACATTTAGGTGATTTTCATATTTAAGGTCCTGCCTCTACTTTTTCCTTTTTATAATGCTTAGTCAACATTTTTCTCAATGTTGCTGTGTTTACGCTTCCAGATCCAGCAGTTAAACTTGACATATCTCTATATTTTGCACATCATCTCTTTTCTTCTAATGAGGATAAAACAACCCAATATGAAAGCGATGTATACTGGTTCAATTAAAATGTTACAGTAGTTGCAAACTGCAAAAAAAAAAAAAAAAAAAAAAAAAGTCGGATAATTTCCTTTCCAAAAACTACCCTGCTCATTCATAAATGAGACTCAGTTGAGTCTTGACACTTTGCTGACCCAGATAAAACATTGTAGGTTCCTCGCAACTAACTGCACATCCTATTAATATACAATTAAACTGTACAGTGGTAACATCCCGATATTATATGCATTAAATTGACCATATATGGGAAAGTTTAATGAGATGCCCAAAGCCTGCTATGTAATTTGCAGGGCCCAGTGCAAAATGAAAATGTGGCACCCTACCTGGCCATGGGTAAGTCAGTCCCCCCTTTCCAAGAGCCCACCACCTCAATCCAAGGGGAGAGGTGACCCCTGATGGAGTGTGCCAGCAGTCATGGGGCAGGAACAGAAATGGGGAAGCCAAGTGACCCAGGGCGCCTAGTGGTGGTAGGGAGTAGGCGACAAAGAACCTGTCTCAGGGAAGCAGAGAGACAATGGGAGGCAGGATCACGCCTGACCCCAGGCTCCAAGCTCTCAGTGCCTGCTCCATTGTCTCATCTGACTTCACGTTCATCACACAAAGACAAAATTAAGAATTTCGAGATGGTGGCCACAAGGCGCTAAATTTGAAGCATGGGATCCTTCTGAATGGGAGTCCCTGAGCAACTGCCCTGGTGGCACCACCATGAAGCTGGTCCTGGAGATGCCAGTGAGCAAAATGAGCAGGTAACCCAGTCCTGGCCAGCACCCCGCGCCACACGGCCAGCCCTCGCCTGGCTGCAGGGTGTGCTGCAGGATGCCGAGCATCTGACGTACTCTCGTAATCTATTTTTTTATCTTTCTTTCTTTCCGGTCATGACCCATGTGTCATGTCTGAGTGCTCCTCTCTTCCGAGGCCTGTCCTCCCGAGGTGGGAAGTGTCAAGGGGACAGCCAATACGGCAGCAGGAATGTGCCAGCAATCAGATGGCCCTGGCCATCCCCTCTAACATTCCATACCTTCGGTACCTCCCTTCATCTCTCTGGGCCTCTGCCTCCTTGCTATGCAATTTCTCATGTTATACTATTGGCTTCCTACTTATTAATTATTAATGAGAGGGTGAGCCTAGGTGACCTCTAACATTCCCTCCAGGTCTGTTTCTGGAAGAAAGAGACAACACAAATCGGTGTTTGGCAAAAGGCGTTTGGCCTCTTGACTGTTTTGTCTTCATTTTTATTGGACTTGTTATAATCAATATACTCTGATTCATCAAAGCCACATTTGAACTGTTTGGTGAGATGTCGTTGCTGCATAAAAGCCAAAAGAAAGGAGATGTGAGTAATGTGGACGTGTGTAGGCAAAGAAGGCCCTCGTTTCCTTAAGGCCTGGCAGCAGATGGGTTAATTCCATGACCCCAGATTTTAGAATGGCAATAATTAGTACCTGAGACAAGCTCTTTTATCTAAGATTCTCAAAGGGCTTTGTGGTCATTAACCCATTAATTCACCTGCCTCAAGCCATCAGGAGCTCAGGAAGAATCTTCTTAGAAGACAAGCATGCTGGAAATGGAAACATCACCACAGTGAGGAGTGGCCATGAGTAACTAGCTGGGGGGGGGGGGGGGGGGGGGGGGGAGGGGAAGGGTCACCAGAACAGTTCTCTTGGAAGAATTAAATGGGAAATCCTCTGCTGTTCTACAGACAGCAATGTAACTACTCACGAGGCTCTCTGAGTGAATTCTCATGGATGTCCCATTTCATCATCTGGAAAAATCTCTTTACCTTTAAAGTAAACTTTAGATTAGCTTTTACAGTTTCCGACAAACCACAATTATGCCTAAAGCAAGTAAAGGAGAGGACTCTCCTCCCTGGAATATTCTTCTCTCAAAGGCGGGGGTGGGGGGGGGGGGAATGGCTCTTTAAAGCTGAAGAGTCTCTAAAGATAGAGCACCACTTCAGAATGAATTTGTCTGGGGTTTGTTAAGGTCCTGACTTGTTTGCTGGTAGTTTCCCTTAAAAAGCTTCTGCTGGAAAACCACACTGCTAAGACCTGTCTTCACAAGGTCAGGAATTCTATCATTAGACTCTCCCAGCTGAACAATCCACCCATCACCTAGGGGGCATAAAATGTGGAGACTGACCCCCCCCCCCGCCAAGCAGCTATAAATCTAATCAAGGGGGTGAGGCCAATACAAAGAAAATAAATTAATACATTTATTATTTATTACTATTTTGAATTCATTGATTATTTTATTTATTGAAAATCGATTGATGCAAATAAAATGGACAGAAAATATGGTTTTCACTAATTGTGAAGAGCACAGACCCAACCCCAGCATGCCTTGGAGTTCATGGTAGGAGGTGAGTGGTGAGGGCTCCAGGGATTAAGGGAGTCAGGGAAGCTCACAGAGGAAATAAGAGATAAATCTTAGAGGTAGGGAAAGTATTTGGTTAGGGAACAGGATCAGCAGAAATAAAGCAAAAGGCAATTCAGGTCATGGACAACATCTAAGAGAAGGCAATCAGACCGGAGTTTGTTTCTTTATGCACAGTGGGAAAACCAACCTGGATAAACCATAGGGCCAGGAGACCTGAAAGAAATACAGTTGGATGAGAAAGATAGGGCCAGATCGCAGAGTGACTGGAAACCAAACTAACAAGTACTGACTTGGGGTCTTTGGAAGTCCTCTATCAAAATGCAAATACCCAGCCAAAGAACCAAGGAGTAAACTGGGGGGTGTAGAGGTGCGGTCAGTATAGGCTGGACACTATTAATGTGTTCCATTATACACTGTCACAGGAGAAAAGGGATTTGTTACACCAATATTGGCTGGTAAATTCAACTGTGAGTTCCATCTTTGGCCTTGGGATGCCCTGATGGAATGAAACCCAGAACAGGTGTCTTGTGATAGGAATGAGGAGAGGAAGGACAACGGGAAATTGTACCAAAGGCTTCGGCATTGCCAGGAAGAACTGGTCAAGGTAGGGGCCCACACTTGTTGGACAGCCAAAGCCTGAGGAAAGACTTCCACTGAATAGGGAAGAGTCGTAGAGAAGACAAATTTCCCCTAATTCACAATTTTGCCAACCACTGGCCCTTTTAATGCACATAGCCCTTCTTTAGGGCCCAGTAAAACTCTTATTCATTAAATGGATACTATTTTGGATCTCACAACCAAAATCAGGATGTGGGGAAGAGTCCAGATGGCTCTTTAGGGAGGAGGTCAGACGGAGAATGAAGTGTCCTCATGTAAGGCCAACTGAAGGCCTCTTGCGGCTTCCTAAACACAGTGGAGTATATGGGGAGGAAGCCGTCTTTTCCTAAAGTCACCTTCAGGACCCTCTAAGGCCAAGGTGCCTCAAGTTAGCAATAGCATAGAAAATAATTGTTCTCGGGGCGCCTGGGTGGCTCAGTCGGTTGAGCGGTCGACTTTGGCTCAGGTCATGAGTTCGAGCCCCGAGTCGGGCTCTCAGAGCCTGGAGCCTGTTTCAGATTCTGTGTCTCCCTCTCTCTGACCCTCCCCCGTTCATGCTCTGTGTCTCTCTGTCTCAAAAACAAATAAACGTTAAAAAAATTTAAAAAAAAAAAAAAGAAAATAATTGTTCTCACCAAAGAAAGCTCTGGAGAAAAGTTGCCGTGAAACTGGAATAGGTGTGTCCTTCCGGTTCTTTTTATAGGCACTGCAGGAACCTGAGTGAGGGCCTTCCGCCCATTTGGGGAGAGATTAAAGAAGCTGCGATTGTCTCCTTCTTACTCATTGGCAGTTACAACCTCGCAGCCACTATCATCTCAGCTTCCAGCGTGGACACAGAGAAGGTAAGTGGGAATGAAGGGGCCATGTCCTTAGCTATAAACCAGGATTGCTCCAGCCATCTGGCTTGGGAATAACTGAAGGGGAATAGAGCTAGAAGTATCCAATTGCCAAGTACTTTTTTCCTAAAGAATGTGTGGAATTTTTTTTTCCTGGGCAGCCTCAGTGACGACATAGATGTTGGTGCTCAATGGTCCCAAAAGGTAGTTGAAGCAGGGACCATTTTGCATAAGTCTTTGATGAACAAATAGTAGGTATTTAGCAATAACATGTTCTGTTGGATTGACTTACGTTAAAAGAAGGAAGGGCCATTAGAATTACTAGGAAGAATGATCTGCCTGTCTCCCTCAAGCAGTGCATCAGTGTCTCGAATGATCCGATGATCCATTAACGTTGACAGCGCTCGTTCTGGAGTCCGACCTAACTGGAATCTCATCAACCATGCAACCTTTGTCCCATACCCTATTTTGTGAAAATGATCCTGCCTCGGGTTTCAAAAAGGCTTGGTGGTAACTGACTTGAAAATGGATGAAGCATCGGGAAGTAGACATTGTTCTGCTTTTCCCAGCAGAATGGAGCCAGGCGAGATTTCAGGGTTTGATAGTTTGGGGACGTTTTATCCAGTATGTCCAGGTGTCTTCTTTTGGGAATGAGAGACCTTATAGTGCCCAAACAGGACTACCCGACGGGCGCTCTTATGGGCGGATGTAGTCAGAAATTTGTCTCATCTTTCTTCCGCAGGGAAACAGAAGTCCATTCTCGTGAGGTCCACCTACAAGTCACCATGTATGAGGACTGCGTCAGGTCCACTGAGGACTATTATTTCCTCTGTGACAATGAGGGGCCATGGAGCACTGTTCTAGAGTCCCTGGCAATAATTGGCATAGTAGTTACGATTATCCTACTCTTGGCGTTTCTCTTCCTCATGCGAAGGGTTCAAGACTGCAGCCAGTGGAATGTCCTTCCCACTCAGTTCCTCTTCCTCCTGGGTGTGTTGGGACTCTTTAGCCTCACGTTTGCCTTCATCACTCAGTTCAATCAGCAAACTGCCCCTGTACGCTACTTTCTCTTTGGGGTTCTCTTTGCTCTCTGTTTCTCATGCCTCTTGGCTCATGCCTCCAACCTGGTGAAGCTGGTCCGGGGCAGAGTCTCCTTCTCTTGGACAACAATTCTGTGCATTGCTATTGGTGTCAGCTTGCTGCAGATAATCATTGCCACTGAGTATGTGACTCTCATGATGACCAGGGGTATGATGTTCATGCATATGACACCCTGTCAGCTCAACGTGGACTTTGTTGTGCTCCTGGTCTATGTCCTCTTCCTGATGGCCCTCACATTCTTCGTCTCCAAAGCCACTTTCTGTGGCCCATGTGAGAACTGGAAGCAACATGGAAGGCTCATCTTCGTCACTGTGCTCATCTCCATCATTATCTGGGTAGTGTGGATCTCCATGCTCCTGAGAGGCAACCCACAGTTCCAGCGGCAGCCCCAGTGGGATGACCCTGTCATCTGTATTGCCCTGGTCACCAATGCATGGGTCTTCCTGCTGCTGTACATCATACCCGAGCTCTGCATTCTCTACAGATCGAGCAAGCAGACTTGCCCTTTACCAGGCAATGCCTGCCCAGCCCCAGCCTACCAATGCAGCTTCAGAGTGGAGAACCAGGAACTCTCACGAGGTACTTTCCCAGGGGACTCAGGGAGTAGGGAGGCTTTCCTGTGGGAAAAACAGGAGAGAAATTGAGAAATAGGATGAACCAAGAGGGAACAATTTAGATGGGTGACTTCCTATTTCCAAAAAGGAGGTAAAGATACCCGGAATCAAGGTTAGACTTTTACGAAAAATCAGTTCTTCCAAAATACAGAGATTTATGGGGGAGAGGCCAAGACAGAAACGAATCAAAGGCCCTAAATAAAGAGGGTGTGACTGAGTGCTCACGCTGGGTAAAGACAGGCACCCACTATAAAGTGAGTTAACTAGCACCAAATTAGGCTTGGACCATGCAGTTGCATGGCATACGATGCTAAGTCCAGATGTTTGGGCCATCAGATGCAAAAGTCAATCCAGGTAACATGTGATTGACATTTTTTAAAATTTAAGTCTTGAAGCTAATTTGCCCAAACATCATAATAAACTGATTCATAGGACTCATCACTTCATTAATGTCACAAAGCCCAATAACTTCTAAATCTCTACTTTTCAAACCATTCACTGCTTGAAAGCCTTCAAAGTTTGCAAAAAGTGACCGGGAGAGCCATCGAATCAGAATTCTAATAAAGGCTCAGATATGTAATCATTAACAGAAATAAAGCAACTTGCTTATGTGACATTTTCAAAAAATTTCTGGTCAGATTTTGTTTTTATCTTTATGTAAGACCAAGCCACCTGTTTATACTTGGTTAATGAATAAAATAGATTAACCATGACAACAAAAATGCTTGGACCCTAACAACCTGGGAGATAGTGGCTAATTTTGGTTGTCTAGAAATATGTCAAACCCCATTCATTCCCTTCTGAAACATCTGGCCTATTATTCATAACCCAATATCATAGTTTTACATCAATTTTTGTGTCTTAATAGGCATCTGATTCCTCACAATTTATTTCTAATGTGCAAAATGATGTTATTTTAAATGTTGTATATCACACATAATGTTCACCAGGCTCAAAAAAATTAATAGAAGCCTTCCCTTTAAGTGCATACACTTTTTTGAGCTGTCATCTATGGCTAATTACACATTCAAATTAAATCCTGTTCAGAGAGATGCAGCCATTCATTCTTTTCAGTTCAGTTGACCGAGAGTCGGAAATTGATGCTATACATCCTTCCTTTAACAGTTTTTCCTTGCTTGTTGATGGTGCGTCATCAGATCACTAAGGTTTATGGCAGAATTGCAGAGTCAATCCCTGAAACTATGTCTTGTAGTTCTCACCAGAAGATTAGATAAAATTTCTTGTGTTGTTTTATTGTCGTTGTATATTTCCAAGAAACAAAAGCCGCGAGATAGACAGAGAGGGGTTCTTAGAATTGTATAATACCCCAAACATACTGGAAGTTGTAATGATCAAGAGTCCATACCCCAAAACACAAGTGTTTTAAGTGTTCTAAGGAGAGTTTGGTGAAAGACCAAGGGCTTGGTACTATCTTTGTTACTCGAGCATGGTTAGAAAATCCATTTCTGAGCAGGAAATGCCTGCCAGTGACAGTCACTGTCAAAGCAGTTTGTTGTTTTGTTTGTTTTTATTGTAGACAGAGAGTGAGCATGAGTGGGAGAGGGAGAAGAGAAAGGGAAAGAGGGAGAGAGAGAGAGAGAGAGAGAGAGAGAGAGAGAGAGTCTTAAGCAGGCTCCATGCTCAGCTCAGAGCCCAACACAGGGCTTGATCCCATGACCCCGGGATCATGACATGAGTCGAAATCAAGAATCAGACACTCAACCAACTGAGCCACTCAGGTGCCCCCAGTTTGATGTTTTGTTAAAAATAATAATAATAAATCAGTAGTGTAGTAAAGGACATACAGATTGCTCTCCACATTGGTCAGAATAACCAGAAACTTAAACTGGGACAACAGAATCAGAATCTAGGTCACCTGGAAAAAATTACAAATATCAAAACTTAGAAGAATAATTAAAACTCAGTACAAAATAGAGGATTCCACCAAGCTCAGGAAAACATACCAGTAGACACAAAATAGATAAGAGCCAGACTAGAAGAGTACGATAACAAGAACTTGAGAAACCCTACTACCTACGTATTATATAGGTCACGAGCTAGCAATAGGCAAGCAGCTTACCACTGCCTTTGTTTTCCTTTGCTCAAGAAACACAGTGCTATATAAATAGACATGTGGTCAGCAAGAACAATCAGGCTGTTGTGCTGGGCGTCAGTCAGCCAGTCGCCAACAAGAATACCCATTCTAGTTCTGGGATCCACCAATGAGAAGTGTGGGGGACTTGGGGAGGCTGAGGGAAAACCACAAAGACAATTAAAGGGTTATAACATCAGACCCATGTGGAAAGGTTAAGACAATGGGATAGACAGTAGTTCTTAAGGTGCCTTCCTCACAGACCATGCCAGTTCTCTCTCTAAATTCTGTATACCAAAACATGACATTTTGTGTGAGCCCATGAGGCATGCGTTTGTCATGAGACTCTTCTGATTAATACTGCCTGTAGCTGTGACTCCAGTTACATAATTATTTGATTGACCACAGGGTTGTGAGATGAGAATTATTCATCTGAAAGAAGAGAAAGACAAGAGGAGATTAGCAGGGAATTTCACAAGTACGAAGACCTCTCTCCAAGAGGCTGTTGTCCTGTTTTCTGTCTCCAACTAAAGACAATCTGTAGAAGTGAACTCAAACCAAAGCACAAAGGATTTAGATTAACTGTGAAAATAAGAGTTAGTAGACACTGAAATAGATCAGCAAAGGGGATTAAGGACTCTATTTCCCTGGGATTCTTTCAAAAGAAGATTAGGCTTTATCTCTCTGAAGTGGCTTATGAACTTAATTCCGAGATCTAAAAACATCCGGGTGGAGAATAAAAATGCACTCAAGCATGTTACCACAGGACACCAAACAAATGGTTATAAATATTCTTTGCCCTCTATTATAAATGCATTCCTAGAAAGCTGTATATTGATTATATTTTTTAAACCAGTTGTCCTTTTAACTGAGATTTTTTTTTTTAACGTTTATTCATTATTGAGAGACAGAGGGAGACAGAGCATGAGCATGGGAGGGGCAGAGAGAGGGGGAGACACAAAATCCCAAGCAGGCTCCAGGCCGAGCTGTCAGCACAGAGCTCGATGCGGAGCTTGAACTCACAAACCACGAGATCATGACCTGAGCCGAAGTCAGACACTTAACCAACTGAGCCACCCAGGTGCCCCCCTTTAACTGAGAATTTTAAATGCAATATAATTTGTGGAGATCTTAAATATAGAATATCAGCCATCAAAATTTTTTTGTGAAGGGAAAGCTCCTGTTCTAATTATTGCTTACTTCATCTGCCCTAGTTTACTTAAGGTATTGTTATATCAAGTTTGCTATAAGCAAGGCCCATGTATATATATATATATATATATATATATATTTTTTTTTTTTTAAACATTTATTTACTTTGAGAGAGAGAGAGGGCGCACACATGCACACGAGCATGAGCAGGGGAGAGGCAGAGAGAGGGAGAGAGAGAATCCCAAGCAGGCTCCACACTGTCAGCGCAGAGCCTGACTCAGGACTCCATCTCACAAACCAAACTGTGAAATTATGACCTGAGCCAAAATCAAGAGTCAGACGCCTAACCAGCTGAGCCACCCAGGCACTCCAAGACCCATGTATATTTTAAAATATCACATTATTGTGGGCATTTTTTTCTGTTCATTGTTTGAAGGTGTACAAACCTAGCATTATTCTTTTTGAAGACTTTAAGATAAAAACAATGAGTCTATGCAGTGTAAAAGTGGTTCAATGACTGTAAAATGATGTGAACCAAGAGAATGTTCCCGCAAACGTAAGCCCATTCATTGGGCTGTTTGCCTTATAGTAAATACGAGCTTTTGCTGGACGGCCCTTTTTTTTTTTTAATTTTTTTTTAATGTTTTTATTTATTTTTGAGACAGAGAGAGACAGAGCATGAGCGGGGAAGGGGCAGAGAGAGAGGGAGACACAGAATCTGAGGCAGGCTCCAGGCTCTGAGCCGTCAGCACAGAGCCCGACGCGGGGCTCAAACTCACAGACTGTGAGATCGTGACCCGGGCTGAAGTCGGACGCTCAACCGACTGAGCCACCCAGACGCCCCTGCACGGCCCTTTTTGACAATTCTCAGCATGTTTTTCTTCAAGGCACCCCCCTTCCTAGGAGAAACCCAATTTCAGTGGTCCCAAGTGGTGTAGTTTCTGTTTGCTCTTTCTCAGGAACAACTCTCAGAACTGCTGTTTTATCACCTTCAAGAGCTACAGGTTACAGAGTCGTGGTATAAAGTAGGGAAGAAGACAGTGAGTCTGGGCAGGATTTGTCTGGTCTGAGGACGGATAAGGCACAGGTGTGACATTCCTAAAGATCCAGAGAGCGTGACATAATTGTGCAGCATGGGGCAGCAGAAAGAACGCAGAATCTGGATGCCCTGGCTTGAGGCTCAGCTCTGCTTCCTGCCAACTTTGAGACCAAACCAAGCTCCTCAACGTCTAGAAGCTCAGGCTCCTTGCCTAAATGATGGCTATGATGTCTCTGCCTCCTCCCTGTATAAACATAAGGTCTTCCTTACTCAACTCAGATTTCACAGCATGAAGTGGCTGCAGGATGAACAGAAAGAGGAAAACACTTTGGTGTTTTCCTTTGGTAAATCCATGAACAGCAGCCAGTCCTGGAGAATTCTGGAGAATGAAGCTTCTCTGGTGTCTAGTCTAGTCTGATGAGAATGTTGGGTGAATGTCGGTCCCTAAGGAGCTGAGTGTGAAGGAGTCTCGTTATACCTCAAGGAACACAGTTAAACCGAGAATTCAGTTCGTTCTGCCATGAAGGAAAGAATAGCATTTCATATTTCACAGGGTCCGACCCTCTAGAAAAAAATGACAGTGGGAAGACAATGTCAGAGCATCACGTATGACCACACCACCAGCACCACCGTGGGTAATAATATGCAGAGTGCAGCAATATGGTGTTTTCGATGATCATGCCCTATTCCAAGGGTCGTACACATATTGAGTGACTTAATCCTCAAGACAATCCTACGAAGGACGTTTGCTATTATGATCATCATGATCTCCCTTTTATTCGCATCAGGAAACAAAGGCAACCAAAGGTTAAGAAACTTGGCCCCAGGTCACACAGCTAGCGAGAGAGCCCCTAAGTGTGAACACTGGGGCATGGCCATGTCTGTGACCATCAAACAACAGATACATATCGCGCAAGGGCCTGACCTCGGAGACAGACAGACACAGCTCAAAAGTCTTGTTGAGGGGACTGACATTAAACACATAACCACGCATGGGATTATTCTATGTCCTGAACACACGTACGCCATCCATAGCCAACCTTCCTCATAAGCTTTCAAGCACTCTTTTTTAAAATCATAGATTCAGGGGAAAAAGAAAAAGAATCAGTCTCGACTGAGAATTCCTTTCTAAAAGGCCAAGAACCTCTTGGCAAGCCCTTGAGTCTCCTCATAGTCCTCATGTGCTGTTTCCACGTGAATCTCTGACACTAACCCAGCCCTTCCCTCCTTTGGCTTTCAGCCCGAGACAGTGATGGAGCTGAGGAGGATGTAGCATTAACTTCATATGGTACCCCCATTCAGCTGCAGGTAAATGTGCTCATCTACAATCACCAAGGAGGGATATAGCAAGCCCACCTTCCACAGGAGAGCTGTCAGGCTTCATTTCCAATGTCTTTACTGACCTGAGAGAGGACAGGCAGGGCAGGCTCGTCCCTCCAAGTCTGTGCAGCTTGAGTCATCCAGATACAATGCCTTTGTCTCTGCCCGAGCCCCTCCAAATCCCCATGGCCCCTCCATTAACGATGTACTCCAATATAGGTGAATGTCGCTGGAAAGAAAAGGCAGCTTGAAGGGTTCGTGTGAGGGTGAAGAGGAGCAAGCTCGCTGCTTTTTGCCTTGGGGACAACAGGGACTTGTGAATATGAATGAGGTCACATCTGCTTTTAGTATCTATCAGTTGTCTAGATGATCCCCTGAGCCCCGCTGGCTGCCTCTCTGAGTCACCGTCTAGCTCCCGCAGCTCAGGCTGCCCCCAAGAACTGGGTTAGGTCCGTCACCACCATCACCAGATGGGTGTAACCGATTTTAATTCTTTCAGACAAAAGCAGAGGGAGCGCTACTGAGTAGAAGGGGAGGCAACTTGCATTTGTGTCACCATGGCTTGAAGGCACACAGATGCAGGCAGCCAAAAATACCACACTGGGACACGGTTCTTGTATTTTGATCCCCGTAACTGAAATCTGAGGGTGAAAGTCATGCTCAGATTGTTTGTTTGATGGACCGTACATGGCAACTCTAACTAATCCTAATCCTTCTGGTCTGTTATCTGAGACTTTGCCTTTTCCTGGAATGGCACACAGCCCAGGATACAGATAGATCGTTTGCCGTCATTAACCCTCTGGAGGGCATTTACATGATGAGAAGATCTTTATTATACCTTCTCCAAGAATTTCTTGGATGACTTCGATGTCCAGTGACCAGCTCTTCAAGAATCTTGCAAAAAGATTCTTGTTACTGGCTAAGAAGGAAGATGGTAAAACAAAGTTCTGATGTGGGTAGCCTCAATATTTTTTTTCTTTATCAACAAAGGACTGAATGAAGCTGAAATGGTATTTCAAACGTAGCTCTGGAGAGTATCATCCCTTGTGTTGGCTCAGAAAGTTGACAATGACATTTCTTCTTTTCCAGACTGTTGATCCCGTACAAGAGTGTTTCATCCCACTGCCTAAACCAAGCTCCCAGGAAGATGCAGAAATACAAAGTCCATAGGAAACATGTGCAGTGAAAACTCAGAAGATCATCCCAATGGAGCCCTGATGGGTTGCTGGGTAGTCCTGAGTCACACTATCAACAGAGTATGGGCTCATCCTTCCTCCCCTGCTTCCTAGCCCTTTCCATCCATCTGGGACCCATCATCAGAAGACCACACTCTCAAGCAAAATTACAATCTTGCTGGCCACCCTACCTTGATTATGTGTCTCTTTCTTCCTTCGTGCATTTGAAAGATTCCCTTCCTTAGGAATGCAAAAACAAATTGGCACCTCTTACTAATGGGGCCAGAAGACCTTGGTCTGAAAAAAATAGGGCCATATTAATGTGACAAAATATAGAGATCCAGGGATGCCTGGGTGGCTCAGTTGGTTAAGCGTCTGACTCTTGATTTCAGCTCAGGTCACGATCTCATGTTCGTGAGATGAACCCTTGCATCAGGCTCTGCACTGACAGCCAGGGGCCTGCTTAGGATTCTCTCTCTCAGAGAGAGAGAGAGAGAGAGAGAGAGAGAGGTCAGTAGCAACTTACTACTAGATTGATCCTCTAGTCATGTTTTATAAAGGGACCCTAAATGAGTAACCCAGAATTTGCAACAAAAATTATAGCAAAATCCTCAGGATCCCCACAATTGGGCATACTAAATAACACAGACATTTCATGGGCTTGCAAGCTGTCAGCAAACTGGCAGCTTTCTCCCATGGTTTTAGCACCCCATGACAGCGAGTATGGTGGCAGATGTGGCTGAGGTCAGTGACCTGCTTTGATGAACCACTAAGAGCAAAGGAAGAACCACCCTAGTTGATGCTTATAAAGGATTTTAGGTGGTGCATATAAAAAACAGAGTCTGCCTGTCTTGATGTTTCTAATGGACTGATGCCTCCGCATTAATTACTTTGACTACATTCCTCCTACAGCTCCACATCCTTCCTGGTGGATTCTTCTATTCTTAACACCCATTTGTTGTACATAACAGGTATAACAGGACCAGAGGTGTGCCACCAGAAAACAGAACCTTAGAGAAAAAGAAAGACTTGCCCAAAGTCACACAGTAGTTAGTGGTGGGCCAGGTCTTTCGACTCACAGGCCACCCCTCTTCCCATTCTGTACGGCTTCTCCATGCCTGTATTTCTGTATTAACAAGTAAGCACGGACCCCCTGAGAACCAAATGTGATATCTCAGACCAGTGAGTGTTGAGGGCCTCCTATGTGAAAGCAATTTGAAGGATAGCTAAGACTCCATACATGAAAAAGAGCCTTTTTAGTAAGCAACATACAGCGTGAACTGCTCAAGATCACCAAGTATTTCCCAAGCACCTGCAAGAACAGGAACTGTTCTTGGATTGAGCCCTAAGCAGATAAGGCAGACAATGTTGCTTTGGCGGAGTTTATGGTTTTTGTAGGGGAGATAACACAACGCAGAGAATTTCAGGATCACAGCGCCCTCCTTTTACAGACAAGGAAAGGGACTTGGCCAGAATAACATGGCTTGCCAGCGGCAGAATTGACTAGAATCCAGGTTCCCCAGCTACGGTTCAAGGGCTTGCTCACCCTCTACACAATGTTCCAACATGTCATATATTTTTCTGCTGCCCTCAGATAGCTGGTCCTTTTTGAAATCTGTGCCCTGAGCAATGTTCTCAGAACAAACAAGTATGTAGGTAAATGACCAAAGAGTGTCGCCCTCTGCTTTTATCGGTAATAAAAAATTGAGGGAAAATGTTTAAACGTGAAGACTCAGACCTATTGATGAGATGCTATTTAACAAACCACGTAAAGAACCCAACTCGAGGGATAAACAAGCCACAACCTTACATCTGCTCTGGAAGAAAATCATCATCACTGATCCTCCTAGTTTTTATCCTCAAAATGATGACAGTGGCATCTTCAACATAATTCTGTCTTGTTTTGTTGTTTGGTTGGTTTGGCAGATGTTTCTGTTGAGTTGGCCAACCCATTTTAATAATAAGCCCATTCAAACCGTATGTGGTGGCTAATATTGTTTCCCCAAATGTCTTTCTTAAAATTAGTAAAAGTAAAATTGAACATCTTTGTACCAAATTTTGGACTACATGTTAGTTAGATTTGGGGGGTGGGGGTTCTACGGTGGCAAGTGCCTCATTCAGGCTGTTTCAGGAATGGCGTTGGATTGTGAGGTTACGTATGGCAGCAGGGAGACAAAACTCTCTGAGAGCAGATATAGCCACTCAGCCAGCTTCGTGGAGATGGAATACTGTCAGGCACTGGTAGGAGATTGTTGTCCCCACCCCAGCCCTGAAATGCCCCTCAGCCATTTTGATAATTTCCTCACTGTCTCCTTTTGAGGTGTTTTCATGTATCCACCCACTATGGGCTGACTGGTTCTCTCCCCAAGTATCATATTCAGACTCCTGAAAGGAAGTCTGAGTGGTCCAACTAACCATCATTGCTTCTGACAGGAAGCTCTTTAGAAGTGGCCCTCCTCTTAATTTACAGTCAGCTTCTGGACTGCCAGCCCATGGGTCTCGTACCCATCCTTGGTCCATTCAGCTGTGCCTGCCTTTGTCATGTGGGACAGACTTGGTCACATATGTCTGCTCCCTCAGCAAGAAGCTATGGGCAGGAAATTCGCCTCCAGGCAGCAAGGCATAGCATGCACCATGAGTGGCCAACACAGGAGAGATTAATCCAGAAAAGTATGAGTTTATGAAGTTAAAGAATATTTTAATGAAAGTACAATTTCATTTCTTTGAAGTTAATGCAGCAATTCACATAAAGCTAAAAACCCCAAAAGCCTTCTAAGTCAAGATCCATGAGGAACCACTTAAAAAAAAAATGATAAAACTATTTATGATTACCATATTGTACTCAATTAGTCAATTCAACAGGTATTATGTGAAGATTTAAACTCATTTACTTATATGTACCAGGTTGTATCATTTAAAAGGTGCTTATTCTCTTAGGTATTTTAGATAATCCTCTGCTGACTTTATTTTTCCAGAAGAAAGGGTATTGGTGAAAAACTTTGTTATAAAATATCTCCCTGGTATAATGTGGCTGGTTAGCTCAGTTAGAGCATGATGCTAATAAAATACCTGCCAAGTAGAGTTAATATATCCTTCATTTTGATGATTTTTCCTGACCTAAAGATCATCAAAGATTTGTTTCCCTCCACATTAAATTTCATGCTCTCCCCGTAAGCTTAAAGGCTTCCAGTTAGCATGCCTTATTTCAAGCTGTGGTCTCGTCAGGCTAAATTCTCTCACGCTCTCTACCATTATTCCTTCTTCTCCTTTTATTGTTTTTTTATTTGTATTTATTTTTTAGAGAGAGATGGCACAAGTGGGGGAGAGGGGCAGAGGGAGAGAGAGCACGGAACCCCCTGCGGCACTCAATCCCATGACCCTGTGATCATGACCTGAGCCGAAATCAAGAGTCTGATGCTCAACTGACTGAGCCACCCAGGTGCCCTTCTTCTCTCTTCTTTTAAACAGATGACCCCTTTTTCCAGGATTCTTTCTCCTTCAGATTGGCCAGATTCATGCCTTGTTATCCTCTTTTTCTCCTCCCACAATCAGTTCCAAGTCTACCTTTTCCCAGAAGCTTTCTCTGATAATATAAGGACCCAGGGGTGTCACATACCAAGCCCTTAAGTTGTGGCAGGATGAAGTTCTCTTTTTGCCTCAAGCTCAGATGGTAAAGAAGATATTTCTGTAGCATCTTCCTCAGATTAAGCCTACTCATCTCCTTTATAAGCACACAATTGATGAGCAATAAACTAGAAAACATATGTGTGCTTCCTTGGGTACAAAAGCCTGTGTATTTTTCGCGAGAAGAAGGCGCTTCTCAATTAACATTCAACGGGGGCAATCGTGAAGACCTCGACTTCTAAGGAGACATGCTTGACATCCCAGACATCTCCTTGGAGTCGTTGAAAGTGTCTTGATGGCTCAAGCCAGTTTTAAGCTCCCGGTCTTCTGTGAGAGATCATACTGGCTGCCTTTCACAGACAGATGAATTAAAATTAAGTTTGCATTTTAACACGTATCAGAATTTATTTATTCAAAGGGCTTCAAAGTGGAGGACTCAGGAAGCATGAGGATGCATCCACTGCTGACAACGTTATTAGAATGCTTTTCCTGGAACAGCTTTCAAGAAAGTCTCAAGAAAATCAGTGTGATTGGGTTACTGTGATAGTCCAGCTGTCAGATCGGAGAGGTGAGTTGAATGAGGAATTTCCAATATTGATCTCATCCGTCACTCAAAGAACTACCAAGTACGCTTCGGAAATGCCATTGGATATCTTTCTGGATTTTTCTAAAGAGAGTGGAACTATTAGAACTCAAGCCACATTTAATCAGTAGATAAATCAAATCCGGGTTTGGAAACGTTGCACCAGATCTCCAACAGGATGAATCCTCTAGGCAGACTGTTTTCTTTAATATGAAAAGTAAGTGGATTTTATTGACTTTTATATGTTCTCGGAGAAAAACATTCACATGTACAAGATTGGCATTTGGTATGAGATGTGTTCGCACTTTATTTTACACAAGTCCTTTCATTTGAGGTCAGACATAATTTTTCATTTCGACAGGACTTTCACATGATTATAGTCACAAGCTCTTGAGATAACTATGTGTCATCACAGGGCTCAAGATAAACTAAACTGGTAGGGATTTCAGTCATATCTGTTATTGCCCAATTACTATAGGATAATGGAGTACACGCAGTAAAGCAGATACAGAGGAAGCTATCCATAAAAAAGGTGTAAAACACAGGGAAAGAAAATAAATTATAGTACTGCATATATATTTTACTTGACGAAACTGACATTTTTAACTCACCAACATGTTCTTTTATGTGATATAAATGTACCAAGGGAGCACGATTTTAAAATTCCTTTTAGGGGCGCCTGGGTGTCTCAGTCAGTTAAGCGTCTGACTCTTGATTTCGGCTCACGTCGTGATCTCGTGGTTCATGAGATGGAGCCTTGCGTCAGGCTCTGCATTGACAGTGTGGAGCCTGCTTGGGATTCTTTCTTTCCCTCTCTCTCTGGCCCTCCCCCCCAACCATGTGCTCAGGTGCGTGCTCTCCCTCTCTCTCTCAAAGTAAATAAATAAAGAGTTAAAACAAAAAATAAAAAATAAATAAAATTATTTTTAAATTTTTTTTTAACGTTTATTTATTTTTGAGACAGAGACAGAGCATGAACGGGGGAGGGGCAGTGAGAGAGGGAGACACAGAATCGGAAGCAGGCTCCAAGCTCTGAGCCATCAGCCCAGAGCCCGACGCGGGGCTCGAACTCACGGACTGTGAGATTGTGACCTGAGCTGAGGTCGGACGCTTAACCGACTGAGCCACCCAGGCACCCCAATAAAATTATTTTTAAATGTGAAATTCACTGCTTAGTTATTCTGTTTTTAAGAGTCTATGGATGTGCACATCTTCCAAAAACAGAGCCCACCTGAACATACTAACAGGGCTGAACTTTTAAAAATATATTCTACGAAGGGAACGTTTTGTCGTAGCTCCCACCTGGACTTTATTGGTATGTAGAAGAACTCTGTGTAGACTTCATCTGCAATTCATTTTTAAATTCCTTAATGTCAACTCCAAATGGCATTACTCCCAGGGCAATTTCTGTCTGGAAACTTTCTGTCAGTCTGAAAAACTGAGCTTTTTGAGTTTTGATTTGAACTTACAGCTGATTCACATTTTTTAAAATGTTTGCTAGATCTGTTATTATTAGGGGCCTGTTTTAAAAGCAAATGAAAATCCATGGAAAAGAAACAAGGAGATGCCTATAGCAGGATAAGATCTTAGAATAGATGGATCTTTGGGATGACTGGTCCTTTAGGCTAATAATAATTTGTTTTTAAACAGCCCTTCACGTTTTAGCACTTTACAAACGGTTTTCACATCCGCTATCTCGTTTGATCAATTGGATGGATGAGGCAATTTATTTCAATTATGTATGTATATATACATTTATTTATATGTTTATATATTTAATTTTTATATATTCATGTGATAGTTATATACATTTAATTTTTATATATTTATATAATATGTATCATATATATACATATATACATATGTATATATATACATATATACATATATACATACATATATATACACATATATATACATATATATGTATATAAATCTTTCTAAGATAATAAGAATCTCTTCTAAAAGTGCATTTGGGCCACTACCACTCTGCTGTTTGTTTGGTTTTTTTTATTTAAAAAAAATTTTTTTTCAACGTTTTTATTTATTTTTGGGACAGAGACAGAGCATGAACGGGGGAGGGGCAGAGAGAGAGGGAGACACAGAATCGGAAACAGGCTCCAGGCTCCGAGCCATCAGCCCAGAGCCTGAGCGGGGCTCAAACTCACGGACCGCGAGATCGTGACCTGGCTAAAGTCGGACGCTTAACTGACTGCGCCACCCAGGCGCCCCACCACTCTGCTGTTTTTTACAGTATAATCTGAACTACATCTGTAAACTGCAACAGACACAAACCCCATGAGAATCCTTATTTATGAGCAAAGATGTCACTGAAAGATTTCCAAAAAAGACTGTGCTTTTGGTTTTTAGCTACAGTTGTTATCACCATGTTCTGATGTTGATAACCCATTTTTCTAAACACCAAAACAAATGCTAGGAGCATTTAGGAAATAAGGAAACTCCGTCAACTCTATGGAAAATGTCAACTCCGGTAGTCGTAAGTGCTGTTTGCCAAACGTTTTTCAAACTCTCCTGCCTTCCAGGCATATGGCGGGATTGCCCTTGTGAGGTTGGGTGGAACCATGGCACTAATTCTGGCCAATAAGTTGGAGCAGAGATAATGTCATTTGC
Organism: Lynx canadensis; assembly: GCF_007474595.2. Classification (NCBI taxonomy): domain Eukaryota; kingdom Metazoa; phylum Chordata; class Mammalia; order Carnivora; family Felidae; genus Lynx; species Lynx canadensis. The sequence continues at coordinate 46,452,640 of NC_044309.1, read as the reverse complement.
AAAGTCAAAGCCAGGCAGAGGCAATTAATTGCTGGCGCAGGGCCATCGGGAGTTTGATTCTTTTTCTTCCACGGTGGCAAGCTCCATCCATCTGGATTCCATGATGAAGATGTAGTCTAAGCAAGAAATAAGACTTTGGTATTAACTCACCCAGAGTCGGACTTGTTGCCTTAGCTGGCCCGGCACATTCCGACTAACTTAGCCATGAACCAGTTGTCTGGTGTCCTGAAGGGAAAGGAGTTACTTGTCTGGATGCTTTACTTTACCACTGATTGTTCTAGTGCTCTTCAAAGACATCCTTAGATTAAAGAAGAACCACCCTGTTCTTGACTGATATATGCCAGACGAATCTGCCAGCCAGGTGGCTCCATGGTTGTTCCCATAATTACAATTCACTGAGAAAGCTGCCATCATAAAAGCACGCAGAGGATGAGGTGGTGACTTAGAACACAGAGTCACTCTGAGAGACTGAGGGCAAGGAAGACTTCACAGTGGAGGTCAAAAGCTCGAGCTCTGTCTTAAATGGTAGGCAGGAATTCATGGGGCAGGTGATACAGGGAATGATACTCAGAGCAGCCACCAACAAGGAGTCTTTGTGCAAACCAGAAAAATGTGCCCCCTATGGGTGGATGAATTAGAAAAGGTGCCTCCCCACCCCCAACCCCAGGGAGGCAGCCTCATGCCAGGACACAGGGCTTGGTAAGCGGAACGAGGCTAAATTCCAACCCTGCTCACCATCTCAGCCAGGTGTCTCTGTGCGGTACAAAAATCAACAACAAACTACTCAGCTGACTGCAATGACCCAGATTTGCAGGGCATAAAAAAATACCCGTGTAAAGGTGTAGCTGCGAGGAAAATGAAGACACATCCAGAGAACCGCGAGGCATTCGTTATCGCTAGAGCACAAATGCACAACAGGGGCAGCAACCGGACATGGGGCTGGAGAGCTGGGCTTGGTCAACTCATACAGAGCTTCTATCCCAAAGGCAGGAATGTAGCCCTTGGAAGGAGGAGCTCCAAAGGGAGAAGCCCATGCTGTATTGAGCCGCGTTGGAAACTCAGGCAAAAGGCAAAATGAGCGTTCCTGTTTATACTTACCAAAATACCTCCCATACTTTGAACCAAATAGAAAATCTCCAATGAAAAAAATCTAAGTCCATTGCCTAATCTGTTCACACGCCTCTTGTCAACCCTCATAAACCCACGGGAGGGACAGGACAGCCACACAAGCCTGGGAACCACGGCCCGATTGGAAACAATTGCTCCTGTTGCGAAATAACGCAGGGTTGTAAAACAAACAAACCGCAACAGGCTGTTTTTATAAAATGTTGATGTGTTGTTTATCGTGGTCTTTTTTGCCTTCATTTTGATTTTCAAACATATTATTTACCTTGATTACCGCGGGTCTTGGTGCTCCCTTGAATTTTGTGCCCAAGGTAAGTGCCTTACCCTTCTCCCCCTGCCTCCCCCACCCCCAGCTGATCAGATTTGCCTCCTGTGGAAGGAAGTGTGTAACTCGGGGAGAGAGAACCCTGGTTACACATTAGAATCACCTGGGAAGTTTTAAAAGCTCTCCATGGCTTGGGACACCCCCGTGGCTCAACCATTTGAGCATCTGACTCTTGATTTTGGTTCAGGTCATGATTTCACAGTTTGTGAGTTCGAGCCCTGCATTGGGCTCTACACTGGCTGCATGGAGCCTGCTTGGGATTCTCTGCCCCCCCTCCTCCCCCTTCTTCTTCTCTCTCTTTCTCTCTCTTTCTCTCTGTCCCTTTCCCGCTTCACTCTCTGTCTCTCAGGATAAATAAATAAACATTAAAAAAAAAAAAAAAAAAAAAAAGCTCTCCAGGGCCTGACCTCACCACAGACCAATTAAATCAGAATTTCTGGGAGTGGAGCCCAGGCATGGGTATGTTTTAAAAAATCTTTCCACATGATTATGTTTTGCAGCCAGGGTTGCAAACCACTGCCTTAAACAGATATGTGGGATTAGATGCAAAGAATGAGGAAGGGGGAGAAGTCGGGATCCTGGCCGGGGTAACTAGGTGGATAATGATTCTGTTTTGTAGAAGAGGTAACCCAGGAAGAACACATGTGGGGGTGGAGAGGAGAGATGAGTAGTCTTGCATGAGCGGAGTTTGAAATGGAAATGCGCAGATGCACTGGAGGCCGTGGAGTTCTAATAGAGACAGGGAGAGACTTGGGAAGGAGCTTAGAGGCGAAGATGGAAACTGGGGGAAGGTGTGGTTGTACCAGGAGCATAAGGAGGGGGCCCCAAGTGGGGTCCTAGTGCTGGCAAAGGCCATTCCATCCCTAAAGGGATTGTCTCCTGATATCCCAGTCCCACCTCAACCACTGGGACATCACTACCAAGATCCTTCCAGAGAGAGGACCTGTCCACAGAACCACATGACACGCTGAATGAACATACTGAGAGTCTTCCTCTGGCTTGGAATTCAAAGGTTGAGGAGGCAGCAACCAGGGCTTGCCTGGAAAATTGGCGGATCTGCCAAAGAAGAACGAACGTGGCTACCTATCCAATGCCTTTCCTCAAACCTGCAGAATCAGACAAATCATCTGGGACAGTTGTTCCAAATATAAATTCTCCTAGTCAGACCCGGAGCTACTAAATCAGAACCTCCAGGAGACGGCCCTGGGACACTGCATTTTTCACAAGTTCCCGTGTGACTCTGAAGGTAGTGTGAGGTGCCTGGACGGCTCAGTTGGCTGAGCATCGGACTCTTGATTTATGCTCAGGTCATGATCTCCCCATTGGTGAGTTCAAGCCCCACATCAGGCTCTGTGCTGACAGTGTGAAGCCTGCTTGGGATTCTATCTCTCTCTCTCTCTCTCTCTGCCCCCCCCTCCCCGTTCTCTCTCAAAAATAAATAAATAAACTTAAAAAAAAAAAAAAGATAGTGTGAGTTCAGCAAGCACCGCTCTGTTAACAAGGGAGGTCTCCCTCCTTGCTCTGGTTTGTAGCAAAGAGTGTCCAGGCTTTCCCAACTTGGCCCAGGAAGGCAGGAAGTGATTGGCTTGATATGGCACAATCAATGGAAAGATTTTATGAGTCAGTCCTGTCACTGGAAACATTTAGCTTCCAATCTGCACCTCCCCTCCTCCCCTTGTCCAGAGTCATGTTCAGCCCAGACACACTCACCCCGTTCTCCTAAGAGAAAACATTGCCAGAAGCAGCTTACTGCCTTAAATTTAGGAAGATAAATCCTTTCTGAGCCTACCTGCTGGCATATGCTCATCGATTTCCAGTTTGGTTTATACAGGCTGGAAGGTCCTTGTTCATCTATTTGGTTCGAGTCAGTTTAGAAAAGTAATGCACTTGAAAAAAAAAAGAAGAAGATTGCAATTGATCTTTGGGGGGATCAATCTAAAATGGTTCTCTGATTTTTGCTTTGGGGATGCTTTTCTCGTTTATATTTGAAGTTGGTTCTTGTGTGGTTCTCGTAGGAAACAGCACTTTCCCAAGCTCGACAAAGAAAAGCCTCAGGGAAATAAAACTTGGATGTGATGAAATGCACTCAGCCCAAAAACTAAAGAATTTCCTTTCTTTCCTCCAAGCCTCAGGCTTGTAAGTAGCTTTTATCACTTTGGATTTAAGTGTTCTTATATGAAAAAATAAAAATAAAAAAAAATAAGAACCTCATGGTTGATCAGCTGAAATCTATCAAAATTATTTCAGAAGAAATGGAGACACCAGAACAGACCAGAGGGAATTTGACAGTGGTGTTCTCTAAATGAGATGTTATAATCCCAATTAGCCTGTGACAAGCAAAAAGACACCTTTCTCCCCAAAACTGTATTCGTTCATGCAACAAATGCTCCTATACGTGCAGACACTGTGCTGGGCCCTGGGAAATACAGAAGGAAACAAAACGAGTTCCTGTCTTCCTAAAGCACACAGAAGAGTAGGAGAAAAGCAGGTAAGCCAGCCAATAAATATAACTTCAAATTTTGAGTACTCGGACACAAACAGGCTGGTCCTCTGAAGACCAGCTCCGTGGGAGACCAGCATTACTCAACTGGTAGGAGGCCTCACAAAGGATGCCACATTGGACTGAGGTGTAAACGCTGTCAAGAAGAGTTTGGGGAGATTTGGGAAGAGTCGGGGCAAGACCTGAGCGGGAGGCACGTAGAGCTGGGCCCCTCAAGGGAAGGACTTACAGAAAAACTCATCTCTGAAGGGAATTATTGGCACCATTGAGAACTCTAACTCGCAGGGTCAGACCCAAGAAGGACTGGCAAACCAGACAGGAGAGAGGCAAGGAGTCCTGGAAGGGATCACAAGATGGAGAAATGTCAGTTCCCTAGACCCAGGGGCAGCCGGGCAGGGTTTGAGGTGACCAGAGCCCCAGACTGGCCATGTATTGGCAATGAGCAGCAGCATCCGCTTACCCCCGTGTGTCTTAAAATATTCGTGTCACTTCCTAGGTGTCCTAATAGGTGAATATGAACGAGAGGTCCTGCCTAAGGGTTTAGGCCAAACCTAAACCTGGTGAAAACCTACCTGGGATTAACCTCGTCTAGATACATAAGTTATCTCCTCAAATTTCTTCACTATATATAGGAAAGCCTTTCAGACTGGAATGCCTTTCTGGAAGAAAAGATGTTGAGAAAAGCAGGGATGTGGGAGGACATAGATAGCGAGGTAATGCTCTTTGATTGTCACATCACCCACCCTAAGGGCATATGAGAAAGGTCGTGGAAAGCCAGGTCACAGGGGTGGGTCATGAGTCCTCGGTCACAACACCTGGTGACATGCATCACTTCTCCACTTTGCAATCAACTTCTGTTTTGTTACTGATTTGAATGGAATGATTTTTTTTACTGGCATGATATATTTGCATACATAGAGTGAATAAGATTAAGGACAATGGTTTCACCTCACTGTGGAAGTGACTCTGTACCTTACAATTACATCTGATCTCTGGCTACACGCATAGATATGTTGTGTAGGTGAGTTGCACACGTGTAGGTGAGTTGCACACGCATAGATGTGTTGTGTAGGTGAGCTGAACACGTGCAGACACCCCGCACCCATACTAGGGATCTCCGAGACTCTCACAGACTGCCGGAAAAGATACTTGGAGAGCCAGAAAACTCCTTTTATCCTTTATGCAGAATTGATAAAGAACTATCTTTCTTGGGGCACCTGGGTGGCTCAGTCAGTTGAGCATCCAACTCTTGATTTTGTCTCAAGTCATGATCCCAGGGTCGTGGGATCAAGCCCCGAGCTGGGTTCTGCTGAGCATAAAGCCTACTTCAGATTCTCTCTCTCTCTCTCTCTCTCTCTCTCTCTTCTCCATCTGCCCTTCTTCCCCACTTGAGCACTCTCTCTCTAAAATAAAATTTTTTTCAATTATTCTAACGAAAAAGAACAATCTTTTTTCCTATCCTCTTATTTCCTCTTTAAATAACATGTAACACACACGTGCACACACACACATACACACACGTACACACACATACACACACATACATACCAGCTCCCTGGGTGGGCAAAGTTTTCAGGTTCCCGTTTGGCTACCGGGTGTGTCAGGAAAAGGAAGGAACAGAAGGCCCAACCAATGCCTTTGAAGAGGGCTATGGGACCATTGGGCCACCTGTTCTGCTGTCATTACCGCAGACAGCAGAGAGGCAGCAAGGGGTTGTGTGTAAGAGATCCCAAGGCAGCCCACCCAGCTTTGACCCTCAGCCCTATCACTTGGTCGCTATGTCACCTTAGGGCTCCCATTTCTGCAGGTATGAAGCAAAAGGGAGATAAGTAATCATAATAACTCATACGGTTTTTATAAGTATGAAATGAAAGAACCACAAAAAGAACCACCTTGTTCGCAGGCCAGGGTCCGCGCCTTTTGGAGGCTGCTTCTCCTCACATCATCCCCCTCGTTCATGATGCAAGGGCTTAGGGAACTTAGAGACAAAAATAACCTCTCTTACTAAGCCGTTCTATGACGCGGTTGCCCAGTTGCATGGACCGCTCAGGACACTCTGGGAATTGTCCCTTCATGTTTTCCTGGATTTCTGGTTCTCAAGGCCTTAACTTTCATTTCACCTCATGATACCTTTTTCTTCCTTATTTTGCCAGGTCCCTGATTTTCCAACCCTTCCTTCCTACCTAGGGGCCTTCTCTCCCCACCCTTCCCTCACTCCCACACTCCCTCCCCAGTTCAGCTTTGTCTGCCTCCCCCTCTGGCAGCTACTTAAGTACACTCAGATGCTCCCTCTGACCCGCTCCCTGGTTCCCAAAGTGTTCGACGAGTTCACGGGTTTATGACTCAGATGACTAAGCTCAGGCTATGCAAGCACAACCCACAAACCTTTTTGATTTTGCTGAGAATACAAACCATGAGTTTCTTTCTTATGCAATTAATCGCCCTCAAAGAACAACATGGACCTGTTTTTTTTGTACTTAAAAAATGATAGCTAGGGGCGCCTGGGTGGCGCAGTCGGTTAAGCGTCCGACTTCAGCCAGGTCACGATCTCGCGGTCCGTGAGTTCGAGCCCCGCGTCAGGCTCTGGGCTGATGGCTCGGAGCCTGGAGCCTGTTTCCGATTCTGTGTCTCCCTCTCTCTCTGCCCCTCCCCCATTCATGCTCTGTCTCTCTCTGTCCCAAAAATAAATAAACGTTGAAAAAAAAATTTTTTTTAAAAATGATAGCTTTTGTGTAAAGAACTCCATCGGGCTATATTTCAGGCATTGACTGCATGTTCCTGAGGCAGGGGGTGCACGCTAGTTTCTACTAAGTTCAAGTCTCTTTGCAGAGGAGTCCACAGGATTGATCATCGTATCACAATACAGCGTTATTAAATACAGATGCAAAGTATTCGCATGGTCTCTTCCATTCCAAAGCAAAGCTGCGAGGAATTGTTCTGTAAAATAAAACTACCGGCCAGGGGATGGATTATGGCAACCAAAAATAACACACTTACTAACAGGTGAGGGTGTGTCCGATGAAGAGCATTTTCCTTTTCCCCTGAGGGCTGAGGGAGTGTTTGGGGTTGCAGGTGTGGGAGAAGAAAACTGCACAGTAAAACCGATACCCCTCCACGGTCCTTAGAATCCAGTGCCAGGAACAACAACATGCCAAGTAAAACTCCAAAACTCCAACAGTTCCAAGACTCCTTGAGCCTCCTAGTCCAGCCTACTCCCAACACGGGACGCCCCGTATCATCCTCAACAGAGCGTCATTGAGCTTGAATACATCCAGCAGGAGTTAACCCACCGCTTTGCAGGAAGCTTTTCTGGGAGCTGCATCCCTGAAATTTATAACCATTCGGCCACCTGTTATGCTGTCGTTATCAGAGGCAGCGAGGGGTTATGCGTAAGAGATCCTGAGACAGCCCAGGATCTTTGACCCTCAGCCCTATCACTTGGTCGTTATGCACCTTAGGACTTCCATTTCTGCAGGTATGAAGCAAAAGGGAGATAAATGGTCATAATAACTCATACGGTTTTTATAAGTATGAAATGATATTATACAAACAGAGCCCTTAAAATGGAACCTGGAACAGAGTAAGCTCCCAATAAATGTGACCTGTGTCGAGGATAACGTAGCCTGCAGAAGTCTTGCCCTCTCCAGGTGAAATAGCTCCATTTCCATCAACCGTGCTGTATATCATGTAATTCTAGAAACAGCTCCCCTGTTAGAAGCTGCCCAATTACAGTGAGACGCGCAGAAATGGATTTAATAATCTGGGGTGGGGTAACATGTCCCCAGTTCAGCGAGAACAGCAGCTGCCCTGATCCAGACTTCACAATTTTATCAGTGCTGCCTTTGATCGCGTTGGCTTTTTGCCTGCTGAACCACATCGCCAGTAGGTATCTAAGTCTTTCCAAACAATATTTATGTAATTTATTTGGGAGGTATGAATACATCTACATTCATTAAACTAAATTCTTGGTTTGGGATCTTCATTCCGGTCTTTTGCAATACATTTGTATTCTCATTTTTTTATTCAGTCTTTTCCTAATGTGTCGCGTGCAAAATTTGATAAACCCATGCTTTTTTTTTTTTTCAACGTTTATTTATTTTTTTGGGGACAGAGAGAGACAGAGCATGAACGGGGGAGGGGCAGAGAGAGAGGGAGACACAGAATCGGAAACAGGTTCCAGGCTCTGAGCCATCAGCCCAGAGCCTGACGCGGGGCTCGAACTCACAGACCGAGAGATCGTGACCTGGCTGAAGTCAGACGCTTAACGGACTGCACCACCCAGGCGCCCCATACCCATGCTTTGTTTTTAACCGGGTGGTTGATAAAAGTGTTACCCAAACAGATCGAAAGACAAAGCCCTGCGGGAAACCGCTAGAGACCTCCATCTCTAAATGATCTCTTCTTGAATGTTTGCCTTATGATTGCACCTAACTCTATTACCATTACCCCTGCCTTTTTCCATCTTGTTCATAAAGATATGGTGCCAAAATCAATATACGCTCTTTTTGCTTCAATTTCTTATGGGTAAAAAATGTTGATCTGGATTTATTCCTTCTTAGGGAAAGAGAGAGAAAGTAGTTTTACGTAATCACAGGATACGGTGCTAGTCCCCTCCTACCACGCCGCAGAGCTCAGGGCAAAGCTACATGGGTTTGTCAGAGGTTTTTTTTTGAGTTGATAGAAATCCCGCAGGAATGATAGACAATAATATGAACTGATGCAGCTGGTACACATGCAGTAACCAAATTCCATCAAAATTTCACCTTTTCTTTTCCAATTTTTTTAATGTTTATTTATTTTTTGAGAGACAGAGCGAGAGCAGGGGAAGGGCAGAGAGAGAGAGGGAGACACAGAGTCTGAAGCAGGTTCCAGGCTCTAAGCTGTCAGCACAGAGCCTGACACGGGACTCGAACCGACGAACCTGAGCTGAAGTCGGATGCTTAACCGACTGAGCCACTCAGATGCCCCCACCTTCTTTTCTCTTGAGATCATCATGCTTGGATCTGGTGCTTGAGACACGTGGGTCAGGTCACAACTATAGAACTGTTACTTTCAAAGGTTTTTCAAGGGCTGCCTCAGAAATGTGCCCTCAGGAACTACACGGGAGTAAAAGACTCCAGAGGGCTGGGACAAAGCCCCCTGAGGGGACAGATAACTCCATACAACCAGGAAAACAGGAAGGTGCTGGGGATGGGTTTTGACTCAGTATGGGAGTCAGGGAAGAGGAAGAATTATCACGCTGGCAGGGAAAATGAAGAATCCTGCCTGGTCTTACAAGTCCTCCTCTGACACTCTACTTTCCCAAGAGGCAAATGTTCCCTTGGCTTGGGGCTCGTCGGGGAGTGACCTGGGGTTAACCACAATATGCCCATCGTCACCCCCTCCTTCTCTCCACGGCTTGCATGCAGAAGGGAGAGGAGACACTAGACAGGAAGTCAGGGGAAGAAAAGGCAATTCGGGAGGCAAAGTAAAATGAGAAGGAAGCTTAAAATACAGAGTGACCATGGCCGTTTTCTTGGATTCTTTATTCAAACACCCACTTTGGGGCGGGGGTGGGGGGGGGGTGGGGGAAGGGTCTAAAACTGGCCACGCAAGTGTTGCCAGTAGACAAAACACAGAACCCGAAATCTGGCCCCGGTCGTATTGAGTCCACTAGGCCTGAGTTCTCTCCTCTGCAAAATGAAGGCCGGGGGGCCCAACTGAAGAAGGTCTGTGACCTCAAACGCCAACATTGTAGGCACTGGAGTGTTCCATTCTGAAGGGTTCAGAGAGTTCTAGCAATCTGGAAGTGGCAGAAGTGAGGGTCAGGCACTGATACGCTGCCACACAGACCCATCTGTATACCTGGAACGTCCTGAAGCCACGGCTGGGGCGGGGGGGGGGGGGGGTGGGGGGACAAAGCATTGTCTGCCCTGGATGGAAGAGATTCTAGAAGACGACCACAGGCTGGACCATCCCATGTGCAAAGCCAACAATCTACAACCCGGAGGCCGATTTCCCAGACCCCAGGTTTCAGCAGTCCACACTTGAGAAAGATTTTTCTGACCCTCCAATTCCAAAGTACTTCCATGCTTCAGATCGGGGCTGGAACAGCAGCAAACCTGCAAACCCCGATAGCAACAGAAGGAAGTGGGCCAGGAAGGAAAAGATCAGCTGGGCACAGTTCGGCTCTCAGCAATAATGACAAGGCTAGAAATGAAGGAAGGAAACCCAGAATGCATGGGGGCAGGGGACCGGGAGGGATGGGCTTTACTGCTGCCTTTCCAGGGCCAGGCTGTACTCTTTGTTTTGGCACGCATTCCCTGACAAAAAGTCAATGTTCTCACCACATAAATATTCGTCGACATTAATAACAACAGCATCTGACACCGTTATCGGTAAAGGTGCCAGATTGCATGCAAATGGGCTGCTAGAATACCTTGGAGAGTTTCACAAAACTAACACACCGGGCAATGAACGTCTGGCAGAGGACGTGGGTCCTTTAATGATGGTGGGAGGGAGGACACGAACAGCTCATACATACAAGCCTTTTAAAATGGGACGCATTTGCCTCAAGCCCACTGAATGTCGCTGGTTCTGCCTCTGCGCCGGACACTCCCTGAGGCTGATCTCTTGAGGTTTTACCGCCATCAAGTGGAAGCATGGGGTATGGCAGCGGCAGAAGAGCCTCCGCGTGACGCCAGAGGCAGAGAGGAGACTCTGACAGTGAAAGATGAGAGGAAGGTTGCTGAGTTTCACTTCATTATCACCCATTTAGTTCAAAGGAGATGCCATTTTGGTTCCCTGCCATCAATCAACCGGCGTCACTCGAGGCCCAAGCTGGGCTAAATTTGCACCTTCTATTTCAGCCCAGTGAAGATGGAAACCTACAGGAAGTCTTTGAAACCCTCTTGTCCAATATCGTAGTAATTGTCAGGTGCCCAAACCTCCAGTTCCTGTGATGTCCCTATTTTAACAGAGGAGTTTAATTATGGCCTGAACACGTAAGACCTGAAGACAGGGTAGCAGCCACGGACAGGGTTTGACAAGATCTGTTCGAACGGGAAATCTACCTGCCGACAAGAAACAAGGATTCGGCGAGGTGATGGTCTACTTGTCCAAACTCTGTATTTCTTGGGAGAGAAGCCAGCAATGGGCACCATTTCCATGTTTTCTCCTGTTTTTGAAGAGGCTGACATGAGGACTGCCGTCATGGGATTACAAAAGCCCGGAAGATCCTTGCCCCTAACAAGAGAGCAGATCCAGGGTATTCTGTGGCTTTGCCTTTCACTCAGCCCCCTTCGCTTGGTTGATGGGCTAACGACCAGAGGAGTAAAGAAAAGAGGGAAGGGAATATGTATTTCTTGAGTACCTACACCGTGGTAGATAATACACGTGAAATTATATTGTCTTCACCTGACAACAACCTCACTGAGAAAAGATTAACCTCTTAAGAAAGATTAGAATGGTCTAGAAGGATCCATCTCATTATTTGTAATTCCCCCTTTTCAATACAAAACTAGGCTGGTGATGGGACAAAGCCATGTGGGAAACCACCAAATCTTTGTGGAATGTAAACATCCTTAATTCAGAGTGTCATTAATTCTCCAGCCTCACCTCACCTCTTCCCAACAGGGTTTTTCCTTCTGATGAAAAACGGAGCATCAGGCTCTTAGGAGATAACTCCCAAACTCAGCTACGAATTTCTAAATGTCATTCCGTTTCTGCATATGGGGATTTATTCTTTTTCCTTCACCAAAGAGTGTTTCCTATTGCCCCACCCCACAGAGCTGCTTCTCGAGGTAACTAAATAATAACTGTTAGTCACTATGCATTTTCCAAGGGATATTATGAACCGATTGTGTCAAACAGGGATCTGAATTCATCGCCTCCTACAATTAAACCTCCTGTGGATCGGGAAGCTGGCCTTGAGGACTCCTCCCGGTCCTACTGGGGCCACCAAAGCCAATCCCAGGGTTGCCATTCCTCTGCCTTCCTGGAACAAAACCTCAGAGTCCGTGGCCGTTCTTGGCTCCCCCTCTCACCCTTGCCTCTCACCCAACGGAACTGAACCTTGAACTTCAGCTCCGTGTCTTGAGCTCCACATGAAGAAGACAAGAGCCTGCCGTCTCTCCTTCAGGTCCCACCGCAGCTCTCAGTCAGAGTTGCCACCGTATCTTTATTGCATCTCCAAGTGAGGAACAGTGAATAACTTATTACACACGGAACACTCTCCTTTGGAGGACAATGTCCACTTGCGGGACACAGGTGGTGAACACAATGCAGAGCTATTTACAGAAGCTGAGGAGCAAGGCGCCGAGAGAAGGATCAGTGCCAGGAGTTTATAGCAAGAACAGTGCACAGATTCTCCTGCCAAAGAGAAATCGGGCTTCTCCCCGCTGGCAAGCTACAGAAGAGGGAGTTCTGGTGAAGCGTACAGGGGAGCTTCAGTCTGGGGATGGACAGCATGTTTGGGAATGGTGACCTGTGAATTGGTGCTGCGGACCCACAGGGGTCCTGTGGTAGCACCAGAGATGAGAACGTTTAGGGTGACCTTGAGCCTCTCCTACCCAGGCGAGAAGGGAGGGTGCCAGTGAGTTGGTCTCCAGTGTAGATTTCGGCAGGGACAGGCCTTGGCTGTTTTTGCTCAGATTTGCCATTCTGCTCCGGGCCAAGCAGTCCTCACAAAACCCGTCTTGAGTTAGAAAGGCTGGCACCTGCAGCTAACTGCGCCAGTAAGCGGTCAGATGAGCAGAGCTCTCATCGCTTGTGAAATGACTGGGCACAGTGAGGGGCACACCCTGAGTTTGCCTGAGATTCCCTCCTGCTTAAAAGACGGATCCTAAGTATGGGACGAAGGAAAAACCCTAGAGTGCTGTGACCTGCCATCCTGTTAGCCCCCCAGCAACTCCGGAAGGGAAGGAAAGCTCATCCCAAAAGGTTCTGTACGGTTTCCTTAGGCGACTCCGGGTGTAGCCCACATCCCTTTGAACACCCCCCTGGTTGGCTGACTTGCTGTGTTCGCCCCACTCTTCGGAACAGCTAACTGCCGCCTTTCCTTCCTTCATAGTCATTGTAAGGGCTAGTCCGAGTCTGGGCCCGCGGAATGGAGAAGTCCTTTTGGGAGGTCCGATTCTGAAAAGGCAGCAACCATATCGTTAAACCCACTCCAATTCCCGGATATTTCCAGAGAGCTCCAATCTGGGCGGGAATCTAACTCTCTCCCCTTCTCCCAACCCTCCCCCTGAAGCCCTGCATTCCAGGGTCCTGTGCTAACCCCTGAGGCAGATCACGGGAAAGGAAGACACCGCGCCCTTTCAAGGCGGCCTTCCAGGGGCCATGAGAGTGGCTACAGCCCGTGTTCCCAAAGGACAGACATTCCAGGGGGGCTGACGCTGCTGGTGTAACAGGAGAAAGAAACCATTTACCTGCAGCTGAAAATGGGTGGCGTAGGGAGCATAGAGCGTATCACCTAGCTCTTCAAGGCCTGAAAGAGAGGGAGAGGGGGGATTACAGCGTTAGGGTCCCCCCACCACATCATGCTTCTGCCTGTGCCTACCCCAATTCGGTCATTTATCCAAGCGTCTATCTTCCCGGCAGACCGCGAGTTTCATGTGGGGAGAGATTGTGATTGTTCCAAGCCCAGGGCCAAACACAATATTGGTTGAATAAATGAATAACCAGCAACATAGGGTCACTAGGGAAGCACCTTTCCCAAAACTTTCACGGGTGGCGCACCTCAATCCAGGACCACTTGAAAAGCACTCTTGAAACCAGTCTTTTCAGACAGAGAGCTGTCCAAGCGCTGTCAGTTACCTACAGTGAAGCTCACTACGGATTTACCTGCTTCCTTAACCACCAGCAAGGCAAGAAAAAAAAATTTTATTACTTTCTTTGGGAGGGGGCAGAACTTATGAGCAATTGTTTTCTCGGTATTTGGGGAACACTGGAGGGATTTAAACTCTGGAACAGAAGAGTAAACGCATACAGTTGTCGTGAATACAATTTAAAGCAATCCATTTACCTGTTCCAGGTTACTGAGATTTCCCACCAAGTGTACCTATTCAGTTTACTCCGTGAACACCTCAAATACTTTCTCTGTGTTACTGTGGAGAATATAAGGATTAACCAGACGGATTCCTGGCCTGAGGCTGACACTGGAGAGCAAGGGATATACGACAGCTACACAAATAGCTATGAAATGAGACAGACTCTGATAAGAGCATTTCAAAGTTCTACAGCATGTGGGAGGAGTGAATAAGGAGACTGGGCAATGTGTGCTCTGGAAAAGGGCAAGAACAGGGCACAAAGGCATGCCTGGAGCCTGGACACACAGGCAGGGAAAGGCACTGAGTGACTTGGTTTGTTTGGACGGAGAGCACAGCTTCCATGGTTGTTGGGTTCTCGCTGGGAAAACCCTCCCTAAGTCAACATGGTGGATCTTAGACAGCCAGCAACGTCTGCGAGCAGGAACATGTGGTAGCCAGAGAAGTATTTTAGGGGAGAGGAAGGGGACGGGTGGCCTACAAAATGGATGGAAGGAAGGATGAAAGGGAGGAATCGCAGTTAGGGAATGATAACAGGGAGTCCAGGAGCGCGGTGACAGAGTGAAGCCGTGAGAATGGACAGGAGTGGATGGGTGCTAAAACATCCCCTCCAGCCACCCCTGTTTCCCTTTGGCCTTCCAAGTGCCCCGGAGAGGAATCACAGCTCCCGTGAGAAGCACCAGGAAGCTGTGCACCTCGGGCTTCAAGAGCAGAGGAAACTGTTAGCTGAACCTAAGAACCTAGCCTTGGAGGTCCCTCACTCCTCTCCCAAACTCATCCCCCCAGAGGTCGGTGTAAACCTCAGGGACTCTTGATTAGGCCCAGAGAGCAGTGGACACCTCACAGACCAACGGATAGGTCCCTAAGGGCAAGGGCAGTCTCTAGCTCTCGGTGTAGCCTCTTTCTGTTGTGAGAACAACAGAACACCTGGTTACTCGTGACTTCAGGCAAGAGCAAAATCATTGGATTCTTTTATGTCAGATACAATCTCTTCCCTCCCGTGGGCCCAGAGACACACAGTAAGATGTGGCTGTGCAGGATAAATCAGAATCCTCAGTAACTTTATGGAGATTTCTGCAGGTTTGTGGTAAAAGGGCTTTCTCCCTCCTCTGTGCTCTGTGCCTACTGCAAGGAATCATGGCTTGGCTTTCTGCATTCAAATCTATAAAGGCTTCATGTTTCTGGAAGGAACACCCAGCTATCCTTCATAAAGAACAAAATCTCGCCTACAGGTCTCTAGGGATGTTTCTAGTCATTCCTTTGCTCCAACTTATTTTGACTCAGAGAAACCCACAGGGTATTGTATAGAAAGTACTAGATTAAAACTCCAGAGGCCAGCTTCTAGTTCTACTAGAACTCTAACCAGCTGGATGAGCCTTGGGGACCCTGTCTGTTCTGTCAGGGGT
Organism: Lynx canadensis; assembly: GCF_007474595.2. Lineage (NCBI taxonomy): Eukaryota > Metazoa > Chordata > Mammalia > Carnivora > Felidae > Lynx > Lynx canadensis. The sequence goes on along the minus strand of NC_044309.1, from coordinate 46,437,259 downwards.
ATGACATGGATAATCGTGAATGTTCCTTACAATTACAATATCCTATGATTCTGGGGCGCCTGGGTGGCTCAGGTTAAGCGGTTAAGCGTCCGACTTCGGCTCAGGTCATGATCTCACAGTTTGTGAGTTCGAGCGCCGCATCGGGCTCTGTGCTGACAGCTCAGAGACTGGAGCCTGCTTCGGATTCTGTGTCTCATTCTCTCTCTTCCCCTCCCCCACTTGTGCTCTCTGTCTCTCAAAAATAAATAAAAATGTAAAAACAAAACAAAACAACAACCAATATCCTCTGATTCCCTCCCATCTTCCTACAAGGAATTCTCACCCAGCTGTGCTCTGTACCTTGAGTGATTTCCTCTTGAGAGTAGGCTCTGTTCTCCACACCATAGCTCTGCTTCATGAGCTGAGGTTTACAAAACGCATCCTCAACAGGGTAATCCATGGGGTCCCGTTGCTTCGTGAGCAGCTGAAACTCGGGCGCAACGTAAGCCAACAGGAAAACCCAGCCATTGGCAACCAAGGCTGAGCTGAGGATGGTATCATCCCACTCGGGGCCAAGGGCAGAAATCAGGAGCAGGGTGATCCACGTCACCCAGATGGCAATGGAGAGAACCATGGTGAGGAAGACGTGGACCCCGTGTCTCTTCCAGCCAGTGAAGGATCCACAGAAGACGGAGCAGGACGTGAGGAAGGTCAACGCCATCAAGAAAAGGACATAGGTGAGCAACAGGACAAAGTCTTCATTGCGCCGAGAGGCAGAAAGCTCAGAGAAGATGGCGACATTGGTCCTGTTCATGGTGAGGACGATGTACTCGATAGCAATGATGTCCTGCACCAGGCTGAAGCCCACGGCCAGTCCCAGCATCACCAGCAAGGACAGGGGCTTCCTCCCACGCACCAGCTTCGTCAGGTTGAAAGAATGAGCCAGCAGGCAGGAGAAGCAGAGGGAGAAGAGGACGCCGAAGAGGAAGAAGCGGGTGGGCCCTGTACTGCCATCGAGTTGGATGATGAAAGCGAAGGTGAGGCCGAAGATGCCCAGCACACCCAGCAGGAAGAGAAACTGGGTCGGGAGCACTTTTCGCCTGTTGGAGTCCTGCACCTTGCAGATGAGGATCAGGAGACCGAGCATGAAGGCCACCGAGGTCACAGCCCCCACTGCGGCCACCGCTTCTAGGACAATGCCCCAGATTTGAGTGGTATCACAAAGTCTGTGGTACTTGGCGTCCAGGCTTGAGCGGCAACCACTAGGGGATGTCGTGGCCATTCTGATCCTGCATAAACGCAAAGTTGGGGGGAGGGGCGGTGAGTCTCCTAACAAACTCGGACAGGCACAGGGGACCCAAAAGATTAGGGAAAACTTTTACATGTTTGGCCGGGGTTTTGCCTCTGAATTCGCTACATTAGATGGAGCTACTAACTTTTCTCCACCTCTCATGGCAAGTTCTACAGACTGATGGAGGGAAAAGACAAATCTCCCCACAATTAAACTATATTAATATGTACCCTGATGCCAGACGACTCAGTGCTCTGCTGAGGAATTTCAGGGTCTCATTTCAAAAAAATATGTCACAAATACCTTGCCAGGGATCCTGATACTTTTGGCTAGTATTTTCTCAGGAATTATCGAACATGAAAATCTCTAAGCTTAAAGCTTTAATCATAATTTGCCAGTCTCAAGGTCTTCTCCACCTTTGCCTCTGTTTCGGACATTTGTAAGCATCCCATTCTTTCCTGGTTAAGAGGCGTTATCTGAACTGTAAATTTCTCTACAGAAGGCCAAACATTCCCTTCACCACCATGGGATCCTCAACTTCAGCTTTGCTGTCACATATTACAAGGGTTTTTCCCCTCCTTGAGGTTTGTAAGGATGGGTCTACTCATTCCAAAAAGCGATAGAAAGAGTCTTCTCTGTCAGAAAGAGTTCTTTATTAACTATCTGTAAGGAGGGACATGGACACAAAACAACAGTGGATAATCCAATGAAACATATCACGAATAGCTAATGCTCATTTTTACTGTGGATCAGAAACTCTTCTAATCACGTTTCGTATATACTAGTTTAATTTCAAAGCAGCTCTAGGAGGTAAAAAAAAAAAAAAAAAAAAAAAAATAGCCCTGTATCACAGATGAAAAAACTGAGGCAGAGACAGGTCAAGTTACTTGCCCAACATCATATACGAGGAAATAGCAGAAGCAGCATTTGAATATAGGTCAAGTTCTAGGATCTATGCTCTCTACTACTGCAGGTACCACCACTCAAGTGAGTTCTAGTTGGCCTTAAATGCAAACTGAGATATTGTCATTCTCTCTGTCTCTCTCTCTCTCTGACCTCCTCCCCTTTTTCTCCCTTATCAGATGCCCCATAAACCAGTTCTGTTTATGGTCTTGATTCCACTTGGTTCAGCCCCATACAGGCTAGGAGCTCCCAGGGGATAGATGATCCACAAAGCAGGTAATCTGCTCACCCACTCAAAGACAATCAGAGTTGACTGGCTATATAGCAGATTACTTCCTATATATCTCTCCTTGACCTCCCAGGTCTGCTTCCTTCTCTGCTCCCACAACCTTCATGTCAATTTCAGACCCAGCTGATTTCCCAAACCCCATGAAATCTAATTCCTAAGAACTCAGGGCACAGTGGGAAGATGAATTGAGACATAGGAAGAGAGAAGGAGTTTGTACATTTCCCAAAAATGTATGGTTCTCAAACTCCAAAGTCAATGTCAAGTAAGATGCTGAAATTCAAAAGTGCTAAGGCTTTAAAGTTTGTCAAGAAAATTTTTTCTGAATTATCTGGCTGTTTATTAGTTTCTAGGACACCATTACTTTTGGTTTGTTGTATGCTATTTGTGCACGATTTTGGGGGGGGGGTGGGGCTTTAGTTTTTCTTTTCCTGATAGGATTGCTCACTCAACAATGAAGAGTCCTGAACTGACTAGAAGAGAAATATGGTTGGGACAGGGAGCAGAGGACAGAGGTAGGGGAAGGGAAGGCTCACTGAGAACCACCCCCCCCCACACACACACACACAGAAAATCACCCGTGAAAGATCTCGGCTTCTGCTAATGCCAAGTAGGGAGAGCCTGTGAAGAAAGGAATTGAAAGAAGGGAAGCCACTGGCATTGGGAAGCAAGAAAAGGTATAAAACATCCGCTGGATCCTGCTTCTTTCCTTGTAGCAGAAAAAACAGCTCAGAATTTCTTCACCACATGCCCATACACGCTTAATAGACAAGACTTCTCTGGCCCTTCATGGCTCTATGGGATTATGTGATCAACCCAATGGAAAAACAACACCCTCCCTTCTCCTTCCATTTTATGTCCTCATGATCAAACCACAAGTCAGAGAACAGCACAGTGAGATATAGAACAGGCCACTGTTCACTGACTGTCCAGGGCAAATGAGCAGCTTCCTCAGTGTAGACAGAATTCCAACATCTGCTTCCCTTAAAGATACAAAATCTGGGGGCACCTGGATGGCTCAGTAGGTTGAGTGTCACTGCACTCTACCCCATGGAAATTATACCACAGTCGCCCCTACCGTGCAGAGCACAGAGCAAAGGATGGGTCTTCAGGGCAGTGCAGAATACGAAACGGGAGGAAGAAGGAAGGCAACTGAGCTTAGATATAGGCAACTCCTGAAACACAAGGACCCGAAGTCTGATCTGCCTTGCGTACCAATGTCCACTCCATGGAGGTAGGGAGAAAGGAGGTGCAGACCCCACTTACTGGTCCGCACCATGAATATGGAAGAGAAAGAACCCCCGTTGAGTTCAAACACGGTGCACACAAGGGAAGGGACCGAGGCCATGTGCATTTCATCCTCACTCACCTCTCCTCTCCTCTCAGATCAGTCAGAAGGGTGCATCCAGCAGGAAAGGTATCTCACCCTCCCAGCCCTGCCCCACAACTGTCCCTTCCCCACTCTTCAAGGTAGTGCTGTCCCTTGATGGTAGTCATCATAATCACGGAAAACTATGAAGGACTTTGGGCCTGATGACTAACTCTTATCAGAGACTGATGAGGTGTTTGCCTGAAGGGCACCTGTGGTGCTGGACAGAGGAACAGTGAGGCAGAAACCTCCCGCCCCCAGCTTAGAGCTCCGGGCCCCTCCCTTGTGGTGGCAGCTTTCCGGGTGGGGGATGCTGTGTGGGGGCCTCCTGGCATCCACAGACCAGAGTCCAACAAGAGCAATGGGCCATGGGTGTGGAAAGGGGAGAAACCCTATGTCCCTCAACTTCGCCTCCACCTCCCACCCCCAATCACGCACGGGAGACGGAGAAACAGTCCCTGAAGTACCTTTAAAACACTGTTTTTAAAGAGATGCTGAAATTTTCAAGCATACTCACAAAAAAAGAATAATATGGTGGAGACCCCTTGGACTCATCCCTTGGTTTCACAAATTACCAATATATGGCCAATTTTGCTTCATCCACATCCCCACCCACTCACTAGATCTTTTCTTAAGTTTATTTATTTGTTTTGAGAGAGGGGCAGACAGAGGGGGAGAGAGAGAACCCCAGGCAGGCTCTTTGCTATGAGCTCAGAACCCAATGCGGGGTTTGAACACCCGAACCATGAGATCATGACCTGAGCCAAAATCAAGAGTCAGACATTTAACCAACTGAGCCACTCAGGTACCTCTCACTAGATTTTTTAAAAATTTATTTATCCATTTATTTTAAGGTAGACTCTACATCCAACGTGGGGCCCAAACCCCCAACCCTGAGAACAAGAGTCCCATGCTCTACTGACTTGAGCCAGCCAGGCATCCCTCACTAGATTGTTTTTAAGCAAACCGCAGACATCATATCCTTTTATACTTAAACACTTCACGTATCTCTAAAAGATAAAACTCCTTTTTAACTTAACCACCCTTTAAAAATTAACAATAACCCTTTAATATCAAATATCCAGTTAGGGTTCATATTTCCCAATTCTCTCACAACTGTCCTTTTAAAATTTTTCTTAGTAAATACGTGTTTATCTGAGTGACTAATTTTTTTGGAATTATCCTTACTTCACCTCCGTTAGCCCTCCTCCACCTCTTCCCCTGCACGACAGGCATTGCGCAATGGGTCTAAAGTGTCCTAAGTACTTTGAATTTGGTCAGAGGAAAATAAAACTCACTTGCCTCATTAACAAGCAGCTCTGTATGGGGAAGGCCCTGTGTCACCCAGGGAGTGGCCCAGATGAGGAAAAGACACCAGGAAGGTGGCTGGGGGAAAGGACGGGGTTCTGAGAATCTACGAAGGACTTCTAGAAAGCAAGGTTTGAGGGGGAAAGGGAAGCAATGAGCATTTGGGAAAACAAACTGCCAGGAGCTAGAGAGGAACCTCAGGGTGGGAGCAAGAAAGAGAAAATGGAATGAGACCACGGGTTATTTGGCCATCGCTTGTAACCAAAGTCAAGGGCAGAGAGATTTGGGGTCCCATCAAGAAAAGACTACCTCCTACAAAGTCTGAATGGGGGCTGCAAGGAGCCATTTACTCTTGGACAGCTCTGAACAGGGAGAGGACGTCTCACCACTAACTCATTCTCAGCAGGGGTGAGGCACGCCCTTATGCGCTCTACCCATTTAACCCTCACAACCACCTTCTGCTATAGCTCATACCCTCGTTATCCCTGTCCTCCAACTGCAGCCACTGAGACACAAGTCAGCTGGCTCACCAAAGTCACACCGCTAGGACAAGGCAGGGTCAACTGAATCCAATTCTGAATTCAAACCAGAATTCTAACTCCAACATTACACCCGTAGAGCCCTATGTCTGGTAAGGACTTTAGAGCCAGGGGGGACCTGCCATTGGCAAGGTTGGGGGGGGGGGCTCCATCAGCACTCGGGCAATGCGCTAGGCTTTGAGCACGGATGAAATCCACCGAGGCACGCGGCCTGCCCTTGTGAGCTGCTCCAGCTGTTCAAGTTACGCATAATACCCTCAGATTCCTGCACACTGACCACATGCGCTCCACTGCAGCAGGCAGGGCAGGAGAGAAGGCCGTGGAAGAGGAGAAAGAAAGGCAGGAGGCAGTGCAGGGGGCTCCCATCGGTGAGCCCAAGGCAGAGGCACCAAAAGCCAATTTAAGATCCACCTCAGAGCTGGGAAATGGCCTGAGAAATCCCCATCCCACATTAGCAAACCCAACATTCATGTCCTGCGGGTGACATCTCTTCAGGAGCTCTTGAATATTCCACTCCTCTGACCCCTCCACCTGGACCCCTTCAGAAGACACCCCCCCTCACGCTCCAGGCCTGTCCTCTCTGAGCTGCTCTATCGGCAGCCATGGGGGGAAGAGCCATAATCCTGCACAAAAGTATAAGGCTCTGCGTCCTCAGCCCTGCCTGCCTCTTGTGCTTCCCACCATAGCCCTGTTCACGCAGCCCTGCAATACCTATTGGAAAGTCTGTGTCTTCTTCCAGACTGAAAGGCTCTTTGATGGCAGGGACTGAGTTGTTAAGTGTTTCTCCCCAGTCTCCAACCTGATAGATGGTAAATGCCTAAGTAGGATGGACGAGTGTGCTCAGGGATAGAAGTGGAGTCCGCTGGGAGAGGAGGGGCTGCTCAGGGGACAGCGTGGGTGGGGTGCGTCGTACCTGGTTTCCTTGCTAGCTCCCCGTTCACTGTCCCGAGTCCCAACCTCCCTTCCTCCTGTCCTCTTCATGTGGGCTGTCTAAAACACACTTCGGGTCCGAGGCTAGGGGCTCTGGGCCATGTCTGGAACCGTGCTCCTATGTGAATGACACCAGGTGTCTCCCAGGAAAGTATGAGTCCTGAGATTTCCCAGGAAGCAGAGAGAGATTTACTAGAATCCAGCCCCACATTCCCACCCAACTCCCTGATGACTAAACCCTGTACTTGGCAGGAACATGGTACAGTTTTAAAGTATGTAGCCTCTGACCTGGGACACAGGAAAGGGCCTTGAGTCATAAGGGTGAGACCCCCTTCACTTATTACAGCTGCTAACTAAGCTAACAACTCACGGTCCAATAATCCAACAACACCTACCACGCAGACCTTGAAGTCGCCTGGCGCTGTCCTAAACCCTTCTGGAATGAGTCAGGGCATGAAAGAAAAAAAAAAAAAAAAGAAACGTTAAAGAGAAAAAAGAGAGGGGAAAGGGAGAAAGAAAGGAAAGGACAATAAGAGGAAGAGGTGATAGGGGAGGAAGAAAGGCAAGGAGGGAGGGAGAGAAGGGAGGAAGGGGGAGGCAGGAAGTCACTTCCGGGACTCAAGACCAAGCCCTGTCTTCACCCCGCCCTTTCAGAGAGAAGGGGTTTCAGCTGCCTTCTGTGTGGACACTATCTCCAGGAACCTCCCTCCCCTCCTCTGAAAAATGAGGGTGGGGTGCTGAACTCGATGGTGTGAGCCCACCTCCAGCTTCACTGTTCATCCCTCTCCTTTTAGACAATTCCCAAATCTCTTTCTCCCTCCCCCTCATTCTTCTCCTCGCCCCACCTCCTGTCATTAAAAGAACATGCCCTGCCAACTCCTAACCAAACCCCAAAACAGGGCTGGAGGTGACTGAGGGTCCGAGCGCAGGCCAAGCAAGGAGAGGGCCACCAGGCAAAGGCTCACCTGTAGGACGAGGCCACCAGGTAGCAGAGCAATACTGATCTTAGACCCGGGCCCGCTCTTGCCAGACCCAAGGCCCTAGCTGGTATGCAAGAACAAATGCCAGCATTGATGAGTCCCCCAGCTTCCCCAAGACTCCTTTCCTCTTTTCCCAGGGGGGCGAGAATGGGGTCTAGAGCTCCTGATGCCCAGACCTGGAAGGTCGCCCAAGCTGGTTGCCTGGGCCACACCCCCCTCCACCCCACCCCCACCGTATCTGAGCGTGAATAACCTGGGGCCCAGAGCCTAGCCAAAGCCAATCTTATCTTCCTCCTTATGAGGCATATCTCATTCTTTCATCTGAAAATGAAGAAGACAATACCTACCTCTCAGCGGTGCCTGGGGAATGATACCAAATAACTTTAGTGTTTGTTGAAGCTGAGTCCCCTCTACCTGAGCCAGGAAAATGTGTGATTTTCTAGCATTTTAATTTTCTCTCTTTTTCTTGAATTGCCTCATTCAATGTAGTGCAAGAGTCCCAATACAATTATGAATAAAAATAATGACTCCGGCCACATCCTGAGTTCCCCAGAGGCAGGCACCCTGCTGAGGGTTTATGTTTTGGTATGGATTCTCTCATTTACATGTTTTCACATTTATTGCTTCATTTACTATTCCTACAACCCATTTTATAGGTGAGAAGACAGACTCTTAGAAGTTACCGTGCCCAGTTTCACAGAGCTGAGAAGACTATCCCTTTATGAGTGGCCTTAATCATAATGTAATTTTTCATTTCATCTCGAAATCACGGTGATGAACTCTGAAGCTTTGCCCCCCAACTCCTGCCTCTCTCCACTTAAACCGGCTCTGAGAAGTCTCCACAGTGAGCAATACTACACTTGATCAACACGCATTTAAATGTCCACTCTGTGGGGCGCCTGGGTGGCTCAGTTGGTCAAGGGTCCCACTTTGTCTCAGGTCATGATCTTACAGTTCACGAGTTCGAGCCCCACGTCGGGCTCTGTGCTGACAGCTCAGAACCTGGAGCCTGCTTTGGATTCTGTGTCTTCTTCTCTCTCTGCCCCTCCCCTGCTCGCTTGCCCTCTCCCTTTCTCTCTCTCTGAAAAGTAAAAATAAACACTAAACATTTTTTAAAAAAAATAAATGCCTAAAAATAAATGTGTTAGGTACTATGCTAAGTCACACAGACCAAAAGTATGTCTACTGCCCCTGGGAGACCCAACAGAGTCACGGTGACATACGAAGAAGGAGTCACGGGCTGTGCGGAGAATGCTAAGTGCACATGGAAAACAGTGATCCATTCTACCTAACGGGTTTCTTTTTTTTTTTTTTTTTTTATGCTACAGAGACCAGGGAGGTGAAGCATGAAAGATAAGCAGCAAAGAGTGGGAGATTTTTAGGAAGGTAGGTTAGTTCCCAGATTTCTGGCTTAGGCAACTGCGTGGAGCCTAGAAATGCAGGCGGGTGAGGACCGATGCCAAGCGTGGTCATGTGGAATCTAAGATGAATATGGAACATGCAAGTGGAGGCATCCAGAAAGGACAACACAAAGTCCTCCTGAGAGTTTACTCCAGGCCACACATTCCTGCCTTCTCACAACAACCCTATTATTACGTCCCCTTTCTGCAGTTGAGGCACAGAGAAATTAAAATAACTTGCCCAAGATCTCATGGCGCGTAGAAGCCAGGCTCCAGGACCTGGTTGTGCTAACCCCCTCTGCACTTAGACATGCAAGTCTGAGGCTCCGGAGAGGTTTGGGCTGTAAGTACAGAGTGGGCCTAGAGGAGGTATCTGAAGCCTTGGGAGGAGAACAAGATCACACTGGGAACAAGTACGGTGGGTAGGGGGCCAAGGGCAGAACCAGGGGAACACCATCTCACCAACGCAGAGGTCAACAAAAGATGGTTTAAAACTGGATCAGGGATTGGGGCGCCCGCGTGGTTCAGTTGGTCGAGCACTCGGTTGATTTCCACTCGGGTCACAATCCCAGGGTTGTGGGACGGAGCCCTGCATGGGGCTCTGTGCTGAGCGTGGAGCCTGCTTAAGATTCTCTCTCCCTCTGTCCCTCTCCCCTGCTCATTCTCTCTCTAAAATTTAAAAAAAAAAAAAAGTTTTTTTTTCTAACGTTCAGGGGTTGGTAAAAAAACAATCATCATAATAAGCCTGAGTGGACTGGTTTCCCAGAAGCCAAGGAGCAGCTTCAAAAAAAAAAAAAAAAAGTGGTCTGTAAGGGGAACAAAGAAGGGAAGGCCTGGGAAGGGATCTTTGAATTAACATATTAGCTCCTTTTTGTCTGTTATAACAGATTCAGTTCCAGAGCTTCATGGCTTTTCTCCAACTGGTCCTCCCAACCCTTCCTAACTCCCATCCCCACCTCCATGCAAGGCAAACCAATCTTCCAAGAGTATTTCTATCCAGAAGGGGATTGTGACAAAGTCCTGCTTTTTGCCTCAGCACGTGCATTTGTTCTCCCAACCAGAAAGACCCTTCCCCTCCTCTTCACAATCCATTTACCATATTGCTTTGAAATATAACTCAAAACTTACCCCTATCTTGAGGTAATAATAATTTAATAATAATAATTTTAAAAATTATTAGTCCCATCTCATTCTAAATGTATTCTAAACTCTCATCATAGTTTTTGCGATTAAGTATTTCTTGGTACTCAAGTTTTTCCACATATATGTTTTATACAACGCATTAATATCAGTGCTGACTCAACTATCAGATAACAAGCTTTTTAAAGGAAACAGCAAACTTTCTATTTGTTGGTATTCTCCTCACTATATGCTCTGCACAGGGGTTGCTGAGCAAATGTTTTGGACTAAGGCTGGCCACTGGATATCTACTCAAAGCAAGTTATTTATTGGCAAGTGTGAGTTAATGGGGAAGAAGAATTTTGGAAGATGAATACAAGCTGATGCTTATCCTCATCTTTTTATCTAGGCTGAATTCTAAGACAAGGGTGGAGTCCCAAGGGAATGTCTCTGCCCATGATGAAGGATTAGTTACAAATGGAAAGTGTCCACAGGGAAATCTCCAGGATCCCCTGTTCTGGGTAGTCATCCTAATTCTGATGACATAAAAGTGATTATGGCATCAGCTTATGAATAACCTCTGAATAACATCACTGAATTGAGTTCCTTTTGTAGTAACTGAGAAAAAATAAGTTACCTTACCACCTTAGGCAGATCTAAACAAGCATAACCACAGTGTATATCCCAGTTTCTTTACTTTCGGGTAGTTCTCTGGAGACATTCCATACCATCTCCCTCCATTCTAAACAAAGCATACGAACTTTAGATTTCTGTGAAATAAATTGCTGGAATATAAAATACTAGAAATCTTTAAAAGAAAATAATATTTTGAGTGAAACTTCCAAATATTTTAGGCCCAGGATTTTAAGAAATAAAATTTCCAGAAAATAGGTGGATAAAGTAAAGTCCATACTGGTATACCAGCTCACAGCTCTCAAAGATGCCTTCTTCTAAATATTTTATATATAAAAATAACATATTCGTGTTCAATCCAACAAGTCCCAAGCTAAACTTATCATCCTTCCTTACAAGCCTGTATTTCTAAGCCCTAAGAATGGTATGACCACTCACTTAGCACCCTACTCGATCTAAAGATACAATATAGACTACCTAATGTGGGAAAAGATTGAGAGAGCAGACCATGTGGCCAAAAATTATATGGCAATAGCAAGCAACAATTATTACAATAAATGTAAATGGTAACTTTTTCATTTTGAAAAAAGAAAAAACAAAGGCAAAATGTAAATAAACACAAAAATAAGCAATAAGAAATAGTGTTTCTTTAGCAGGTATTATGCATCAAGTACATAATTAAATAGCTTGCTGAAGGTAAGAAAGTACATAATTAAATAGCTTGCTGAAGGTAAGAAAATTAAGTAAGAGTTGAAGTATTAATATCACACAAAGTTTAGTTAAGGCAAAAAGACATTGTAGGAACCAAAAAGCTTACTTTATAATCATTAAGGATACTCCACATTGAAGATACAACTATCATAAACTTTTATGCACTAAATAACATAGCACCAAAATACATAAAACAAAAGCTACTGGAAATACAAGGAGAAATTAAAAGAAATACTATAGTTATAGGAGATTTTAATATTTCTAGGAGACTATCATATTCTTTATCAGTCCTTAGCAGATGAAATAGAAGAGTAATAATACAATAACTTTTTATAAATGTTCTATGGACACTTTAATTGAAATAGTCTCTATGTTCTTATTAGATCTCCATTGTTAATCATATAATTCCGATCATCTGTATCTGTGATCAGCAAACGTTTTCTGCAAAGATCCAAATAATAAGTAGTTTAGGGTTTGCAGGGCTGAAAGCAGCCATACATAATGCATAGAAAAATGAGTATAGCTGTGTTCCAATAAAACTTTATTTGCAAAAAGAGGCAGTGAGCTGTGTTTGGCCATGGAACTAGTTTACCAACCCCTTTCTATATGATTGCTTCTGTTGAAATGGTTATGAAATATTTACAAAAACAGCATGTTTTAAACCACAAAAAAATCTGAAATTCTAAAATAAGAAACATACAGATTATGTATTCTGAACACAAAGCAATAAATACAGAAATAAAAGTAGAAACAAATACACCAAACTGCTCAGAAAATCTGAGATCCTTCAGATTAAAATACTATTCAATTCATTGTTTCTTAAGGTCCTAATATACCAGCACATCATTTCCTGTCCATTTCCTCAGCTCAGTCTGGGTTTTAAACAGAACTGAACCTGAAGGCAAACTTCCAAAATGAGAAGAATGAAATCACAGTCAAAATTCATCTTCAATTTTCACTAAGTAGTGGAATACTAAGAAGCAAACTCCAAAGAAGATTCCCAAAGGGACACATGCAGATACAGAGGGGCTAGAATCTCAGCCATGGGAAGGAGATGGGGGCCTTGCCTAGACCCCTTAGGAGGAACTCAAGGCCCAGGCCCTGGCCTCCTCACAGCTGCAGGTTCCCGCAGAGCCTGGATGAGAAATCAGTCTTCTGACTCAAGACTGAGCGCACTTCCCAGAAATGTCACGCTCATTCCTATTTGCCCTCTGAGCACACATCTGGCCATATCCTCAGAGGAGCCTTTCTGCTTCCCAGGTAACGCCGCTGCTGACTGTTCCTTTCTGTCATTCCATCCCTCTCCTAGTGATAGCCAGCACACAGACCTGGAGGGGGGAGATCTGTCCCCCATTCTCACCCCTCCCATGGGTCCCAGCCCAATGTATCTGAAGTGGTTCAAGGATTGGCCTTCAGGAGTGAGCCCACATTCGTGTCTGATTCAATTGAACCCTTCAACAGGTGTGGCCTTTACAAACCCTCTAAGGAGAAAATCAGCCTGGAAAGAAGCCAGGAACAGAAAAGCCTTCCAGTTCTTTGGTCCTAAGCAGGCTTTCTCTATTACTAGCCCTATGTTACCCCCACCCCCACCCCCCACCACACACACACACACCCTTCCCCCAGTAGATGTTTAAGGGAGTATCTTGGACAGCTTTGGGGCCATACCTGGGTCCTATCTAGTTGTTGCCAGAAAGTGGGCTGTTATTGGATATTCAACTTCCATCAGCCCCAAGGTTCCTGAGCAACTCAAAGGACAGCCAGGGAAGGAGAGCTGTGGGACTGACAGCCTGACACTCTCATCAAGAGAAGGGGTGGCTTCAACGATCGGCTTCCCAAAATTCACAAGGGTCTGCTTGTTGTGAAAGGAGAACACAAATCAAAACTTTTCAGTACCTGAGTGAAGTAGCAACTGTCACTATGTCCCTCCTCCTACCTCCCTCCACCCCCAGCTCCCAACCCTCCCCACCCCCAATCCCATCCTCTAAAATCGGTCTCCTTTTCTCTTCCCTAAGTGTGATCCCCAAGCTGCTCACGTGCCCAGCCAGGATTCCACCTGCTAGGAGTTTGTAAACGTGTCTGAGCACAAATATTATCCCGACTATTTTTTTGCTCTACGCCTCTTTCTCAGCCTGAGAACCTCAGGGCGGGGATTCTGAGTTCAGTTAGCCAAACTAGAGAAATTCCATTCTTGGGATTTCTTTTTCTCACAGCCAGCTGTAGTCCATTACCAGGAGTTCTCTTTTCTTGTATCCCACCCCTCCCAAAGCCGCACTCCCCCAAGGATTTAAATCTGGAGGCAGAGGGCGCCCCGGGCCGCGCGCGCCTCACTCACCCTTCTGCCCTGGCCGTGGCGCGTGAACTTGGGCTGCTTGTTTCGCGCGCGTCGGAGGCGGCACAGGAGCCTCTAGCTGCTGGAGAAGCCCGCAGGCAGCTATCCCGCCCTCGCAGCGCTGAGCGGTTATAAAGGCAGCCGTCGCCGGAGGGAGGGAACAAGCGAGGGGGTGAGCAGAGGGACACGGGGCGGGAGAGGGTCAGGGGGAGAGGACACGCCTATTCCAGTTCCGCGGCACTGCATGCTGTTATGAAAATAAAGTCCCCGTGCCAGGGTATGAACCAAAAGTCGCCTGACGTCAGCGGCACAGTCACCCTTGAAGCTGGGGGGGGGGGGGGGGGGGGCGGACAGGAGGAACCACCCGGGCCCCGCCTAGCGCATCCGAAGTGCTGCGGGACGCGCGCACGGGCAGGTCCCAAGGCCCGGGGGAAGAGTGGCCAGAGTGGACCTCTCGTTATCGTCCCGCAAGCTGTCACGTCCGGGGCGGGGGTGGGGGAGAGCCACACCCGCCCTCCCCGCCGGGCACCCCCCTCCGACAAGGGCCTGGGCCAGCCAGGTCGTGGCGCCTGGGTTAGCTCCTGGGTCCCACGGCCGGCGCGTGCGCGCGCGTGTGTGTTAAATAGGAAGGAGAGCTGACCTCCAGGTAGCCCTTCCTGCCGTGGTGCGGGAGAAGTTCGATTTCCTCACCTTTCCTCTTAGCTTAGCCTATCACTCTCCCCCACCAGTGCAGGATGGGAAGCCAGGCGGGGCAAGGAGGTGACCGCTCTCTCTGGAGCCCCAGCCAAAGCCAGGTCGAAACCAAGAAAGATTCCTCCGGGGTCCGGAGTCAACTCCGCAAACTCCACCTGTCGAACTGTCCTCAGATGAGCAGCATTAGTGCCGTCCCGGGGTGGAGACCTCACTATCTCTGTACTTCCCTAACTACCTCTCTAAATGCCTTGACCAGGCAGGTTGATGAGAACGGGGACGCCAGATAAAATTATGAAATAAAGGAATTTGCCTTTGGTGTCTGGTTCCGCCTCCCTCGCTGCCCACTCCTCTTCCATTATCAAGCCAATCCTACTGAAACTTGTCTTTGTTTACTTGTCAAACAATCCTTGAGTGGCTACCCCTCAGTGTCAAGGCTCAGGCAAGGCTCTACCCCAAAGCCTTGGGGGAGGGGGAAGTTCTGTGCTTTTAAGGTGCCCATTGGCACTCCTGGTTACTATGCATGTGAATTAACAGGAAGGCCTAGGGCTCCCCAGCTTTGTCCTCACACCCCAAGTTACCAGGGTCTAATGGGCTTTTAAAATGTGACTTTATTCGGTTTAATTTCACTCCCAAGAATCCACAGCCAATGTCTTGAGTCTTGGAACATTTTCCTTGAGGCCTGCAGCCCAGGGGGCTGCAAGGGCCACCCACTCCTCTCCCCAGACTCACAGGGTGTGGGGGCAGGGGAAGGGGCAACTGAGAGCCTGGTGGAAATGACAGTGTATTTTCGTGTGTACCATTTGCTAAGTGACACCTTCTCTCGGGACCTCTGTCTTCTTGTGTTTAAGGAGGAAGTTGGACTAGACCAGCCTTATCCAACAGATCTACCATTCAAGTGACAAATGCAAGCCACATATTAAAGTTAAATTTTCTAGCAGCCAAGGTGTGAAGAGCCCCTAGTCCAGGGAAATGGGGCTCAGCCACAAAAGGGGCTGCCCCCTCCCACGTTCGTGAAGAATCTGGTGCTAATCCGTTCCTAGAAGACCTGCTTCTGGGTCAAGGTTCCATACGCAGAGA
Source organism: Lynx canadensis (assembly GCF_007474595.2). Lineage (NCBI taxonomy): Eukaryota > Metazoa > Chordata > Mammalia > Carnivora > Felidae > Lynx > Lynx canadensis. The sequence continues at coordinate 46,421,712 of NC_044309.1, read as the reverse complement.
AGCTTCATTGCTGCAATCTACTGAAAGTCAGCCCTCCACACAAAGGTCTGTAAAAATAATAAGTAAAAATAAATACAAAATAAAAAATTTTCTAGAAGCCACATTAAAATAAGTAAAAAGGGGGGGACACCTGGATGGCTCAGTCGGCTCAGTATCCAACTCTTAACTTTGGCTCAAGTCCTGATCTCGCAGTATGTAGTGAGATCCAGCCCCCTGTCAGGCTCGAATGGAGTGTGGAGACTGCTTAAGATTCTTTCCCTCTGCCCCTCTCCCCCACCCCCACGGCTTGTGCTCACTCTCTGTGTCTAAAATAAGTAGTAAAAAGGGGGAATTGATTTTAATAATTTAACCCAATAGATCCCAAACATCATTTCAGTATAATCAAGCTTTTACAAAAATCTCAGTAAGCTAACTTACATTCTTTTGTTTCAAGCTAGGTCTTCAAAACTTCAGTGTATATATCACCCTTAGCACTTGGGAGTTTGGAATAACCACATTGCAAGTGCTCAGAAGCCCCGTGTGGCTAGTGGCAGCTGAGGCATTTTAGGACCCTGAATCACCATGCCTCCAGGTGAGGTTGGTGATGGCCAGAAAAAGCCGTCAGGTCCAGGAGGGAGTCAAATCAGAGAGAACGTGTCTTCGGGGATTTCTTCCCCTTTTCTTGTCTTCCCTGGGACAAGAAACTCCAGGAAACCTAATGCGCCGGGGCGTTTTGTTTTTCCTGTTGCTTTCTTGTTCTCTCGGTGACATCTGACAGGCTGCGCGTGTGAGGGCTTTGTGGGGAAAAGCTGCCCTTGATCGCCTGCACCCACTATTCTTCACTCTTTTAGTGTTCGTTTAAATTCCAGCTAGTTAACACACAATATAATGTTAGTTTCAGGTGTACAATTCAGTGTTTCAACACCTGCATCCAACACCCGGTGCGCATCTGGACAAGTGCCCTCCTTAATCCCCATCACCCATTCAGCCCATCCCCCATCCACCTTCTGTGGGTGGGACCATGAGTCTATTCTCTACAGTTAAAAGTCTGTTTCTTAGTTTTCCTGTCCCCCCCCCACCCCCATGATCTTTTGTTTCTTAAATTCCACAGTATGGAGGTTCCTCAAAAAGTTAAAAAACAGAACTACCCTTTGATCCAGCAATTGCACTACTAGGTATTTACCCCAATACACCCATTATTATTCACTTTGCCACTGACTTCAGAGTTCCCTCCTTGTTCAGTTACCACGGTGTCTTCTACTCCCTGCTTTTAACTTCTTTTTCTCCTCCCATCCCTTTATCAATTCGCCAGCCCAGCAGCCGGCCTGGACAACCCAGAACACAAAATTTAAGGAAGCACTTAGCCCTGAGAGTGAGTGCCTCCTTAAATTGTGAGCCCCTGAGAGTAAGACTTGCTTACCTCCTCTAGCCCCAGCCCTGTCCCAGTGCCCCAGAATCCCCTGGGGTCTGGTTGGGGGCCGGGGCAGGGGGAGGGGCGGGTCGTCGAAGTGAGTAGGAGGGTGGAAAAGCTTAGTAATTTTGAGATGCCCCTGATGGGGACAGGGTGAGGGCCAGTAGAGGAAATAATTCATTTAGTAGGTCTCTTTTCCTACTAAAACAGTCTGGAGAACAAGGTTGAAGGCCCTTGGAAATCAATAGAAGAAATGGTATAAAGGGTGTCTGGAGACTCAGGTATGACTCCAACTCTAGTTAGCCTCCTTTGAGTGTTACCTGGCTTCAAGTGACAGGTAGCATTGTTAAGGGACACAGAAGGGAAGCTCACATGACTGGAAATGAGGTGAGAAGAGAGAGCCTCATAATAAGGGTGCCTTGTTCCCCCAAAAGAGAGGCTGGTCTGATGCTGGGGAGGACCTTCGTTCAGCTGCAAGGCCGGCAAGGGGTCATTTTCCATGGGATGGGCCCGGGTCAGCCTCCGTCTGGGTGTCCCAGTGCCCAGTCCCTGCTGACACCTCCCTTCCCTACTCCACCGCCCAACATCGCCATGATCCCCACTCTTGATTGCAGGAACAAACCAGGAACAAGCAGCGCCCTGGTCCTGGCCCTTTACCAAGGGAATTGTAATTACTGTTTGGAATTCAGGACTGCTCAGGCCCAGAGTTTCCCTTTCTTTCCCTTTATTTCTTCATTCGCAAGATAGGAAGGTGCCACCCATTCCCCCTCCCTGGCCTCGATTAAATCTCACTTAATTTAACCTCACTGAAGCACCTGAGTCAGTTGGAGAAAAGGACAGGGGGATTTTGCTCTAATGGAATTGCACTAGTGACCCACAGCTCCCACTCTCCCTGTGAATAGTGGCTTTTCCATTCAATCGTTAAATGATACAGGAGGCATTGGAGAGCAAACTGTACCAAGCACTGTAGGGAATATAATACAAGTATGAGAAACAGGCTCCTTGGTCTCTGTCCCCTGAAGGGAATTTCCAAGTTTATTCAGCCATTTAGCAACGGTGGGTGATCTTGTGTATGGCTGGGGGTGGGAGGGGGACTCAAAAGATAACTGCCTCTACGTTGCTCAGTTTGGCAGGGAGGTAGCCCATAAGGAAACAAAAGCAATGCATTCTGTCAGGTGTCACATGGGTGAAATACCCAAGGACCACAGCTGGGCACAAAGGCCCCAGGTAGCGCCCCCCACGGCATTCAGCGTAGCCCTCACCCGGGGGAGAGGCTTCAAGGGTGAGTGAGAGCTTTTCACATGGAGAGGGAAGAGGGCTGAGGAACAGGGAGTGCGTTCCAGCGCGGAGGGAACAGAATTTGCCAAGGCACAGAAGTGTGTGACAGCTGTGCCCATTAGTAGATTGTGAGCACAAAGCGTGGGCAGTGGGGGATGAAGTGGGACAAGTAGACAGTGGCCAGACAGAGCGTGGAGTCGCAGACTCCTTTTTTTTTTTTAAAGTTTATTTATTTATTTTGAGAGACAGACCGTGTGGGACAGGGGCAGTGAGAGAGGGAGAGAATCCCAAGAAGGCTCCACACTGTCAGCACAGAGCCTGCTGTGGGGCTCACGCTCACTAACTGCAAGATCATGACCTGAGCCGAAGTCAGACACTTAACGGACTGAGCCACCCAGGCTCCCCGTCGCAGATTCATCTTGGAAGCAGAGGTCACTGAGGCGTGAAGGAGGGGACCGACCTGAGATGTGTGAGATGGACAAGCCACTCCAGTGGCCCTAAATCCAGTGACTTCTGTCTTTATAAAAAGGGGACGTGGAGACAGCAGACCCAGAGGAGACTGAGAAGAAGGCCGAGGGAGACGGGCAGAGCCCGCACTTTTCAACTGCCACAGGCCAAGAACACCAAGGGCAACGACAACCGCCAGCAGCTAGGAGAGAGGCGTGGGATAGTTCTTCCCTTGGAGTTCCAGAAGGAGTTCTGCCAGTACCTGGATCACAGACTTTTAGCCTCCAGAACTGGAAAGAATGAACTTCTGTTGTTTTAAGCCACTCGGTTTGCGATACTTTGTTCAGGCAGCCCTGGGAAATTAATACACCCCTGCAACATAGGCTGTCTCGTGTCTGCCGTGGGGTTCTGTGAACTTCTACGAGGAGCCTGCCTAGTGCCGCGGGAGTCTCAAGGGCTTCATGCCGAAGTGGCCTTGGTCTCCCCTTCCCACCGCCACCAGGTAGAAGGGAGAGAGGTGGAATGCGCACAGGGTAAACATGTGTGGCTCCGGAGAGATGACACTTGAAGCCTCGGAATGCAGCCTGCGGGGAACCAGCGCTCGTGTCTGCCTGCCTCCCGTCCCTAGTTAGGTGGCAGTTGGAAATGCCACGGTCACGGCCCAGACTTCCCCACTCTTTCTGGGGTTGGCTTGAATGTCGTGCTCCTACTCAGGGCCCTAATTCGGAGGAAAGTTATGAGCCGAGGCTGCCATGCTGACACCAGAGCGGCACTGCCGGTAACCCCAAGGCTGGATTAGAGAATCTCGTCCCATCAAGTGCCCAGACTGGTTAGTGGCCTGAAACCCAATGCAGCTCCAGGAGTCTGCACCTTCCACCCAGTGGATTTGCCTGACCTCTCCTTCTCCTCTCTCATTCCTTTCTCCCTCCTCCCTTGCGTTCTCCCTCCCTCCCTCCGTCTGCCTTCCTCCCCCCCTTTCCCTCTCTCCCTCTTTCTCTCTCCCAGTCTCCCTCTCTGTTTCTCTCTCATTCTCTCCCTCCCTCCCTCCCTCCCTCTCTCCTCCTAATAAGACCTGGCCTGAATCCCACTAATAGATCAAGAGCCCGTTTCCTCATCTTGAAAGAAGGGAGCCCACGACATCTAATTCACGGTGTTGTCATGAACATGGAATGGAATTACATCTCGCGCCTAGGAGGGATTCAGTAATACTCATTTACTCATTCTTGGATTTCTGGCACTGAAGGCAGGAAGGCTGCTCCTGGAGTCTGTACGTGACAGACAAGCAAACTGGTGATGCTGGCAAAACCGCCTTTCGGCGCCCTGCCTTTGTCAGGCTTCCCCCTCACTTCCAGTTACCCAAATGTTCTTGTACTTTCCGTATGTGGCTCGAGCAAAAAAAAAGAAAAAAAAAATCATTCAGACTAAAGTGTTACAGGACTGCCAGGATTACAGTACTTTCTATGTAATAGAATGGCCTGCTATTTTCACTCGGCAGTAAAAAGGAACAAACCACTGATACATGCAACACCATGGATGAATCTCAAAAACATGTCAAGCAAGAGAATAAAGGGTACCTACTGTATGCTTCCAGTTGTATAAGATTCTAGGGGCGCCTGCATGGCTCAGGTGGTTAAGCGTTGGACTCTTGATTTCAGCTCAGGTCATGATCTCACGGTTCATGAGTTCGAGGCCCTCATCTGGGCTCTGAGCTCACAGCACACAACCTGCTTCAGATCCTCTGTCTCCCTCTCTCTACCCCTCCCCCCCCCCCAAAATAAATAGATGTTTAAAAAAAATTTTTTTTTTAATTTTTTTTTTTCAACGTTTATTTATTTTTGGGACAGAGAGAGACAGAGCATGAACGGGGGAGGGGCAGAGAGAGAGGGAGACACAGAATCGGAAACAGGCTCCAGGCTCTGAGCCATCAGCCCAGAGCCTGACGCGGGGCTCGAACTCCCGGACCGCGAGATCGTGACCTGGCTGAAGTCGGACGCTTAACCGACTGCGCCACCCAGGCGCCCCTAAAAAAATTTTTTTAATTCTAGAACAGGTGGAATTTGTCTATGATGACAGAAAGCAGATCAGTGCTTGTTCATGACCAAGGGTACTTGCTGAGGATTCCCACGAGGGAATGTTTTGGGGTAATGGATGTGTTCTAGTCTCTTCATCATGGTGGTTGTTACCCAGCGGTATGCCTTTGTCAAAACCAGCAAGCTGTGCCCTAAAAAAAATGAATGCATTTTAGGCCTTTTGAAGAGGTTGATGCTTGGGGGCACCTGGGTGACTCAGTCGGTTAAGCATCTGACTTCAGACCAGGTCATGATTTCATGGTTTGTGGGTTCAAGCCCCACATCAGGCTCTGTGCTGACAGCTCAGAGCCTGGAACCTGCTTCTGATTCTGTGTCTCCCTCTCTCTCTGTTTCTCCTCCGCTCACACCCTGTCTCTCTCTCTTTCTCTCTCTCTCTCTCTCTCTCTCTCTGTCTCAAAAATAAATAAAAGATTAAAATTTTTTTTTAAAAAGGTTGATGCTTAACACTAAAAAACTCATCCCTGAGAGTAGAATTCTAGGGCAAGTGAAGATAATAGATCCAGGCCACAGAGGGCATTTCAGGAGAACATCCTGGATTGACAAAAATCTTTCCAGGCATAAGCTATTTTGGAAATGTGGTTCAGACACCTGAATGTTTATAAGACTCTGTGATTACCCACACTCCCACCTGTTTGTTCTTCACTCCCTGATTTGAGACTAGGTTTAATCACACAACAAATATGTATTAAATATCTCTACATGCCAGGCACTCTCCCAGAAGGTAGGGCTTCCACAGTGAACAAGACAAAGTCTGTCCTCGTGGCGCTTACAGTTTAGTGAAGAGAATAATAATGAATAATAATAATAAGGTAATACATAATAAAATGATAATCAAATAAATAGAGTATGTTAAGCACAGTTGGGAGGAGAGGCTGGAGGAACCGATGCTACTTTACTCTCTGCTGTCGGCACAGAGCCCACTTCAGATCCTCTGTCCCCGTCTCTCTCTGCCCCTCCCATGCTGGTTCCCTCGCTCTCTCAAAATAAATAAATAAACTTCAGGAAAAAAAAAAGTTACTAGATTCTGAATACATTCTGATGATAAAGGCAACAGAACTCAGTGAATTGAATGTGGGATATGAAAGGGGGAAAAAAGAGTCAAGGATGATTCTGAGGTTTGAGGCTTTGGATATGCAGTTGTCCCTTGTACAACGTGGGGGTTGGGGCATCGACTCCCTCCACAGTCAAAAATCCAAGTATAACTTTTGGCTCCCTCCAAAACTTAACTGCTAATAGCCTACTGTTGACCAGAAGCCCTACCAATAACATACACAGTCGATTAACACGTATTTTGTATGCTATGTGTATTCTATACTGTATTCTTATAATAAAGTAAGCTAGAGAAAAGAAAATGTTACCAAGAAAATCATAAGGAAGAGAAAATACGTTTACAGTACTGTGTTTATTGAAAAAATCCTTGTAGAAGTGGACCCGTGTGGTTCAAAGTGGTGCTGTCCAAGGGTCAACTGCAGTTGAAAAGAAAATCCTTTTGGTACATGTGTTTTCAAGAAACAACTAGGGCCCTTATTACTAAATTATTCTCTAAACTAAATGACCATGGTTTGAAAATAAAAAATGAAAAAGTGTAGGCTACGAAACTGCTTTGTGCCACACCCATCTGGAAGAGGCAATTTCAAAAATATAAAGACTTAAGGGGCACCTGGCTGGCTCAGTCAGTGGAGTGTGCAACTCTTGATCTCAGGGTTGTGAGTTCAAGCCCCATGTTGGGCGTGGTGCCTACTTACAAAATAAATAAAATTTGGGGTGCCTGGGTGGTGCAGGCGGTTAAGGGTCTGACTTGATCTCAACTCAAGTCATGATCTCGGCTCAGGTCACGATCTCACGGTTCGTGAATTCGAGCCCCACATCAGCTCTGTGCTGATGGTGTGGAGTCTGCTTGGGATTCTGTCTCTCCTTCTCTCTGCCTCTCCCCTGCTTGTGCCCTCTCTAAAAATAAATAAACTTTAAAAATAAATAAATAAATAAATAAATACTTAAAAAAATATATATATAAAGACTTAAATATTGAAACTTCTGAGATGTAAATGTTTACGGGGTCGGCTGTGAGATGAATATTTGAAACTGGGATGATCCCATAAAGTGCCATAAACCACCAACTTTTTCTAACAGAATTTTAGAAGCACTTTCTCATTGATTCTCAAAAGAATCATGCAATTATAAATTATTTCTTGGTCAAGCCACTTGCGCCATCATGGCTGAGCTGGGTGAACAGGAACACTTGCAGAGTGAAGCAGTTGTTTGGTGACACAGTCAGATATTAACACTTAGAAACTCACATGAAGTGTGTCAGTCCCTAGAGTGGTTTAGAATAAGTCGGTCATTATTTAGCCAAGGGGGGAAAATGTAGCAGGAACATCAGTGATAACTTTTTCCGCATTGTTTTTATCCTCTCTGGTGCCATCTTCCACAAGTTTAAAGTCATCAGGGTTTTCTTCACAAGTGTTTACAAGCGATGACTCATGGAGAGTCCACTACAGAACCACAAATTCTCTCCTCTGCCTTTAACCCACAACATTTATCTCCCAGCAAATAAAAAAAGATGAGAAAACATTTCTACTCACATAGATTGGGACCACTCCAGAGTTTCAACTTAGGAAGACACAGAAGGCCTTTATTTCTAAAACTGTTTTCAAATTAATGAACTTCCCAAATGCCCCAATCTCCCTATGTCCCTGATTTGGTAGGCTTGGCTAAGACCCATAGAAGAAAAAGGACTTGCTCAAAATTTACTTGATGAGACAGTGGAACTGAGAAAAAAAATACTCCTACCAAGATAAGAAGGTCAGTAAATAACGTCCATTCTCCCGAATGCGGGAGAAATATTTGGCTTTCCAATACAAGTTGGTCTGAGGTTTTGAAAATACATATATTCTTTAACACAGCCTCCATCACGATTTCCTGAGTCAACAGAAGTAATAATGAATCACCTGAGGGGAGAAACTGGTAAGAACCAAATGCTGATTGAAGGCCTATTTTGTGTCAGAGCCCCTTTCAGCACAAAAGCACTAAGGAGAACGATCCATGCATCCATGCGTTCTCTCAATAAACTCATACAGAACAGCTATTATGTGTCAGGTGTGTGTAGTGTTTCAGATGAAACAGAGTCAATGAATAAAAGGACTTTATCCAAATCAATAAATCACCTTTGCATCAAAATGCCCTCAGTCTCCTCTCTTGAGTTGGAAAATCAGCAGATTATCAACAGATGATCACCTTATCGCCTGTTCCTTTAGTTGCTAAGTTTATTCAGTGTGTTGGTGGGGGACCCCAAGGAACGTGGCCAAAAAGGCTGTGTCCCCTGGGTGGTGGGGTACAATGAGAAGGGTCCCCATCTGCTATCCAGTCCCAGGCCACATCTGAATTTGATTCTGGTCTCATGCCAGAGATGGTCCAATGGTTCCAGTGGACACAGGAGACTAATTAACTGACTAATTCCAAGGACAACATGGACCCAAACCAGAGTGAAACTCCTGTGGAAAGATTCTGGGCTGGCACTCAGGGCACACCCCAGGGCCCGCCAGCAGGGACAAACTGCCGTGGCAACTCCCAAGCCGCCCTAGCCGGTGGCAGGTGGAGAGCAGAACAAGGATGCCATTGGGCCCATCACTTGCCTGCCAGCCATTTCCTTATTTCTCTTGTGCTACCCAAACCACAACTGTTTGAAACACCCTTTCAAGAAACTGATGGGTGTGACCTTGGGAGGGAACAGTGTAAATAGGCACTGACAAAGGTGAGTATTGAGAAAAGAAGATGATTTTAAGGGAAAATGGGAAAAGACACAGCCACCTTGCTCTTGTTAAAGATGAGGGCCCCAGATGTCTCTGGATAAGAGTTTCCCCAAACTAAGGCTTGTCCTAGATCCCCTGGGAAAGAACTTCTGAAGTGAGACCTAGAAGACCTAGGAAAAGTTTATTTTCCCATTGTAAAGAAATATGGCTCTCTTCCCACAAAATAACTGTGTGTGTGTGTGTGTGTGTGTGTGTGTGTGTGTGTGTGTGTGTTACATACATCTGTGCTATACAATGTTGAACTATTAATATTTGGGGGTGTGGGTAGCACTTGGCATAATGTGTTTGGCCCACAAGAGACATCAGTAAACAACAGCTGTAGGTGGGAATAACCTTGACCAATGATAATCCTGAAGTTCAGAGAGACAAAGGGACATGGTTTAGGTCCCAAATCTAGTTAACTGGGGAGTCAGGACTAGAACTCAGGTCTCCAGACTCCCCTTCCAGGCAGCCAGCTATTTAACACCCTAAACCCACTTCATGACTTATTGAAGGAGAACAGGACAGTGAACTCTTTTACATTCTGCATTTTTAAAAATCTGCATTTTTACTCCCCCACACACAAAAAAAAAAAAAATGGAAGAAATTCCCTTGATATTCTCAAAAACCACCAGCATTCCCCATTTTCTGTAGTGCAGGGGCTCATAAACTGAGGTCCATGGACCACACACACACACACATACAAATACGCGCACACACACAAACCAAAGGTGGATTTCAAGTTGAAAACCCCTCTCCACTGTCAGAAATGCATGCGCATTTTCCTTGAGAAAATGTCCATAGCTTTTGTCACATTCCCAAAGGTAGTCATGGAGGGATCAAAGGTCAGAACCACAATTAGCCTATGTCTCCTCACACCGTACTTGCCAGTGCAGATCAGGTTTTCCCTGGCTCTTTTAAAAGGGTGTCTCTACAAGTGACATAATGGGTACAGCAGCAATAGACCAACAAAGTTCTGGCTGAGAAATCCAGGATCAGCCTAAGGGATTAACATTTCCCTATTTTGGCATACGATTGGAAACATTTTCGTACAACCAATAATTTTTTCTCTCTCTGTAAAATACATCAGAGAATATTCATAAAAAGGAATAGTTTCTTTTTCCTAAGTTTATTTATTTTGTGAGACAGAGAGCGTGTGCTCAAGGGAGGAGCAGAGAGAGAGGGAGACAGAGAATCCCAAGCCGGCTCTGCGCTATCAGCACAGAACCCAATTTGGGGATCGATCTTACGAACCCCGAGATCATGACCTAAGCTGAAATCAAGAGTCAGGCGCCTAACCAAATGAGCCACCACGTGCCCCAGGAATAGCTTCTTTTTAACCAGTACTATGAATTGGATGTTTGTGTCCCCCACAAAGTTCCTATGTTGAAATCCTAATTCTCACACATGACAATATTTGGAGATGGGGGTCTTTAGGAAGTAATTACGGTTAGATGAGGTCATAAGAGTGGGGCCCTCCTGATGGGATTAGTACTCTTTCGAGAAGAGACACCAGAGAATTTGCTTGTGCTCTGTGTGTGTGTGTGCACAAAAAATTGAGCTCATGTGAGCACACAGCGAGACGCGGTCTCCTGCCAGCCAAGAGAAGAGGCCTCACGTGAAACCACCTTACCGGCCCCTTGATCTCAAAATTCCAGCCTCCAGATGTGAGAAAATAAACTCTGTTGAGTAAGCCCCCCAGTCTGTGGTGTTTTGTCACACAGCAGCCTGAGCTGACCAATACGAGTTTAGTTCCTTGTTCATGACAATGACCGCTGGCATCCAGAGTATTCCGTTTCCACAGCACATGGGCTTTCTCTGTCTCATTTTGAATCTTTACAGACACCCTTCAAAGCAGATGCCATTTTCCTCATTTTACAGATGAGGAAACTGAGGGGTAGGTGGCCCTCATGTCGTTGGACCTTCAGAAAACAGAGCAGCGCCCACACAGCCCAGCCCCCAACCCCAGAGGCAGCCCGTCCTTCCTCTGCATCCCTCTGCCCTGGCCTCTTGGCCCAGCACATGACTGACATTGCAGGGACACTGAGGCTGTGCTCTCTGCCATGTGTTCCCCAGCGAGCTCTGCCCTGGCCTCCCTGCTGGCCTCGCCCTGCTGAGCTCATTTGCAGCTGGTGTTGCCCTGCGGCCCTAAACAGTCTGCTTTTTAGACATTTGGACATTTAGGTTTGGCAGGGGCTGCAGATCCTCCCTTAATTTCCCTTTCCCAAGTGAAAATAGCTGACCAACTGACTTCACTGGGGCCAGGCTGGCATCTCTTAGCAAATGTCTCCATTCACAGCCTGTTTTCCATGATTCATATTTGGTGCTATTATTGTATTTCTACACATCCTAAGATGCGTAACAGATCTGTCAAATGGTTGTGTCTTTATTTAGTAAATAAATAAATAAACCCCCCATTCCTGGGGTTCCAGCTCACCTGTCATGTTCAGGGCTTCTGGTGGACAAGGCCAGGCTAGTCTAGGACAGGCTGGGAAGGGCATGCTCTCAGCCCCGGGTCTCCTGCCCCCAACCCCACTCCTGCCAATGCCACATCCTTCTCCATATCTCCTCTGTTTTCTGAACACCTTCCCACTTCTAATCTGCTCTTTTGTCTTGTTCTGTTCTAAGCCAACACCTGTTGGGCACCTTCTTATTCCAGGCACTGCATTACGTGTTTTATATCCATAATCACAATCATTTTGCACTCCAAGAGGCTGATAAACACATTCATGGCAAGGGATATAGGACAGATAAGGTTTAATAAGTTACCCCTGGGGCACTTTGGCGGAAACTGGATCTACACCAAAGCATGAGGCTGTCACTGTGAATATGAAAGTATTAGCAAGCCAGGTAAGGAAGGAAATGCATGGTTTGGTTTAGTTTGGTAGCCTGGAGATGCTTTCCTGGAAGACCCTGAGTCATGTTATCAGGTGTTCATTCACCTGTTCCTCTTTTGCGAGACTGTTGGCAAATGTCAATACTCACTTTGATTCAGCACAATGGTACATATGAAGTACCTACTATGTGAGGGCCTTGTACTACTCTTGCAACACAAAGATCTCTACGCAAAGGAGGCCCCTGAACTCCTAAAGCCACAAAAAGTTCATGAATGTCTCTTTACAATTTTCAAGAGAGAAGTTTTGTATCTTCCTGAGATTGTCAAGGTTCTTCGATGCACTAGAGGAGAAGAGCGGCTGCTTTACAGAGTTAAATTATAAGGCAAGCCCTCAGATCGTAAGATATTTTGTCAGAAAAAAAAAGTAAGAAAATAAAAACAGAACTAATATATAAACACACACCTAAATGAAGCCCCCTCTCTCTGTTACCATCTGTCATGGAGGCATGCCATGGCCATGTGGAACAGAAGGACCCTGTAGCCACCTTCACTCCTTCCTCTGATGGTCACATGGCATCAGTCTGGACTCTAACAAAAGGAGTGGCTAAGTTATTCTACCTGAGGCACTTGGCTGAACTAGAAGGCCAGGAACTGACCCCACTCTGACCCATCTCTTATTTAGCCTTGTCCATTTGGTGTTCATTTATTGTTACTCCTTATAAATCAACTATTTATTTTTCTTGGCTAGGTTTCCCTTCAATGAAAGGAGTTCTCAAGATAAACAATTTTAAGTACACACACACACACACACACACACACACACAGACATTCATATTGTAACTGAAGACAACAGACCTCTGGTTTAGCCATCTGGTTCATTCATTCACGTATTCAATCAGTATTTACTATCCTACCTGGAACCAGGCTCTGGAGTTAAGGACATAAGTAAATTAAGTCCTGTGTTTAAGGCCCTCACAGTCTTAACAGGAGAAACAGACGTAGAAATACAGGATTGCAATAAAATGTGAAGAAGTAAATAAACTGGGAATTTAATAGAAAGAGAGCAATTTCTCCTGGAGGGTTAAGGAAAGCAGGAAAGATTTCACTGTAGAAGTGAGCTGAAGAATAAGTAAGATCAGACATAACAAAGAAGACACTCAATATGTGTGTCTCTCTACAGGGTTGTTCTTCAGTCCTGCCTGCGTTCACTCAGCAAATACTAATCCAGGGGGCCTGGGTGGCTCAGTCGGTTGAGCGACTCTTGATTTCAGCTCAGGTCATGATCTCACAGTTTGTGAGTTTGAGCCCTGCATTGGGATCTGCACTGACCGCACAGAACCTGCTTGGGATTTTCTCTCTCCCTCTCTCTCTGCCCCTCCCCCACTTACTCTCTATCTCTCTCTCTCAAAATAAATAAAAATAAACTTAAAAAAAAAAAAAACAAATACTAGTCTAACACCTATGGGAGCTATGCACTAACTTCCCAGCCTTCAACTCTGTGATGGTAATAATGCATAGTCAAAGCACCCATAGGGTGTGCCCTCGCCCCTTTCACCAGACTGTAAAAGATAATTTGCATTGCAAACATCCTGGTTAGGGTGGAGGGCACCTTATGAGCAGGGGTTTGTGAGAAGTTTGTAAGACAAGGTAAAATCTACTTTCACGCCTGGCTAAGTGAAAGCCAGCCTTTGACATGAGCTACGTCAGGAAGGCCCATCTAACCCCCAAATCTCTTGCCTGAACCCTGTCGATCTGCCCGAGGGGGGGGGGCCATGAGCATTAATAAGAGTCTTACTTTGAAATGCTAGCGTGCCAAGAAATGGCCAGCACATGAATCTGGCTTTTACTGCTCATACCTTGTGTGTAAGTATAATGCAATTCTCCCGTCTGCATAGTTGCTAGCCATCTCCCTGCTTCGGAGCCCGCTTTGCCTGCACCTGTGAAAAGCCAGCCATATGCAGTACTGATGCCTGTCCATGGCGCTGAACCAAAGTCTGGTGACCACTGACGGGTGCGGGTACGGGCGCCGGGTGTGAAAGCTCCAACTTCTTGGCTCCAGTTGGGTCAGGTCTCCTTACCCCACTCCCCACTTTCAGGCAGCCCAGGCAGAGACCGACCACCCACCTTCCTCAGCTCCCTCCTCTGCCCTGTCCAGCCATCCCACTGATCTCCCCCTGGGAGCACTTCCACAGGGAGCCCGAACTACAGCTTCAAACAGAGGAGGCACTGCACCAGGAAGCCAGAGAAGGAAAATGGAAAGGCCTGGAAAATAAATCCCCAATGCTTGACCGTGTTGCCTTGGGAAGGCCCTTTGAGGAGGAACACAGAGGCCTGAGGCAGCGTATGTGCAGGGTGACTGGCAAAGCACCAGTGTCCGGGGTTGTTATTATTGCTACTCTTCCACGTTCCTCTCTAGGCCTGTAAGCGGCCGACAACCACGGCTGCCATCCACGGCACCCTGGGACCAGGGCCACGTGCACGCTTTCTCGTTTAATCCTCACAACGACCCAGTGAGGCAGGAATTACTTGTATTCCCACTTTACAGGGAGGAAACTGAGGCTTAATAAGGTTAATAACCGGCCCAAGGCCACAGACCTGGGGGGGGGGGGGTGTGGAGCTAGGACCAATCCCAAGTCTCTCTGGGCAGAGACCGGGCTTAACATCACCAGGTCAGTGGAGGCTGATGGTCGCTCTCCAGGGGTCTCTGTGGATTGAAACTACATCTCTGCCACAGAGGACAGCCAGAAGGGAGGCTCGGCCCCACAGGTCTAAGGCTGCACTCCCCAGTGGTGCTCGCTACGGCACCAACCTCCTCCCACAGGGCTTCTGAAGGAAGCCAAGAAGTCACATTTCTCCTCACACAATGTTTCTGATGATATCACTCCAAGGAGAGAAGAGGCCCCTCCAAGATCTGTTCTGAAAGGGGGCACAGCAACCTAGTCTTCTCAGGGAGACAGCCCTGACTTGAACTGCAAGTAGGCTTTATCACCGACTCTTTGTTCACTGAACATTTCAGTAATGGTGATCTCTGGAACCTCAGCTAGGCATCAGCTTCTGTGCCAGGCCCAGGGTTACCAAGATTAAAGTAGAAGCCACAGCCTCGCCCTTACCCTCAGAAAAGGTAGCGGCCTACTTTGCAGAGGACATAGGTAGGTAAACTGGGGCTACGATGTAGGAAGCGCTGAAAATGCGAGGCAGCTCTGGGTGGGTTTGGCACATAAGCGCTTATGCAGTTCTTTAAAAACTGTAAGCTTTAATTCCTCAGCAGTAAAATGTGGATAATAGGACTTACCTCTTCGGGTTGCTGGAAAAATTAAACAACAAATATATGTGGAATGTGGAATGGAGGACTGTTCCTGGTTAGCTCCTGAATACATGCCAACCTTCACAACATGGGGTGGGTGACTTAACACTTTCCTCCTCAGCTGCCCAATCTGTAAATCAGGGCTAACGCATCTTCCAAACTTCTGGCTCTGTCAATCCACAGAGGTCGCCTGAAAACTCTGAGAAGGTTTTCTGGAGACAAGGGACGGAAAACTGTCAACCCTCACAGGGCTTCCTGTAAAGCTGGGAGAACAATATACACCACATGTGTGAGTCAGTGCAGAATTATATGGCGCCTACGTTTCCAGCTGGAACAGGGGTAGATCTGGGAGTGACCCACAAGGACTGGAATAGTAACAAGAGGCTTCCACAGAGGTGGGACCTGAGCTGTGCCCTGAAGAACTTGTAGGACTCTGTCAATCAAGGCCCCGTATGGACCCAGGATCAACATGGGGTGTTGGTGGACAAGAGAAGAGATTAGAGTAAATCCTCTCAGGAGTCATTTAGAATATAATCTAGACCTTCTGGGTCCCCTAATTCAGCGCGTAAAAACACCAGGCTCATTCTCTGCCCTCAGTCCCAGCAGCCACCCTTGCCTCAGATGTGTCTTCTCAGGATCCCATTCCTCCAAGTAGTAGCCACTGGGGTCGCTTGTTCCCAGCTATGCTCAGATCTTCTAAGAACTATGGACTCCATAGCCAACCTGTGTCCACAGAGGATGTTTGAGAAACACAGCTTGAAAGGGCAAAGATGCCCCAACAGAGTAGCCAATCAGATCTTACTAGTGTTCCACTTGCCAAATAAACTAGGAAAAGCAAACACTCCCAGTCTGACCCAAAGGAGAACAAATGAGGCAGCTATGAGAAAATGGAGTGTGATCCTTTGAATTGAGTTGGAAAAAAAGCTCGCCTTCAAGGAAAATCACTCTCCTCGTGATTTTTCCCTTGGATGCAGTGATTTCTGGGGGAGCACATCTATTATTAGCAGTTTCAGGCATAAGCAATGGAACTGGAAACCATACCTCCCAGCTGAACCACCCCTGCCGAGTTACTTGTGACTACTTATCTGGTTCCATCAAATGGTACATACTAAACCTCTGCCTATATAAACAAGTAAAAAAGGCTAATTTCCTGGCAGGACATTCCTGTGTAATTAGTCAGCAACTGCAGTCCCTTCTCCGTCACTAACTAGCACCGTGACCTTTATCAGGTTCTTCTCTCTCCATCCCCATTACCATAAGCCAGGCCACTATGTCCCTCTCATGGACCACAGGAGCTTCCAACTCATCTCTGTCTCCCCCAAGTATTCCCCACCCTGGAGACCTTTAATATAGAGATCTTCCTAAAATCCCAAATCTGGCCAGCTCTTCCCTCCCCGAAATCTGCAACATCTCTTCTATTTACTTTCTCCGTACAACTTACAAAGTCAAGCTCTGGCCCCTGCTTCACATTCTAGACTCAAACCTCATCCTCCCCCATTTAGAGTCCTTTGTTCCAGCCATATTTAGCGGTCCATGTTTCTCTGTGTAATACTAACAATAAACAACACTTGCTGTTTTTCTATGTACCAGATATTATTCTAAAGAACTCTTCATGCATTGCTGATTAAATCATTACAGCACTAGTAGATAACAATTATGATGATCTCCATTTCACAAATGGGGAAACCGAAATCTGCAAAAGTTAAATAATTATCCAAAGTCACCTGGCAAGTAAATAGTAGAATTTGACTATCCCATGCTTATCATCCCCCCTTCTTATCTCCATGTCTGTATAAGGGGTTCCCTCTGCCTGGTAGGCCATTCCCTCTCTCTTCCTTTCTCTTCCCCACCCTTTCTTCACTTGGCTAACTCCAACTCTTCATCTGAGCATCCCCATGTATATATCTTCTCTGAGTTTTCCCTCCACAGACAGCCCTCTCGCCTCAGTAGTAGTAGTTAGTCTCCAAAGATGGCACCCAATGAATGATCCATCCTGATACTCCTGCTTCGTGTAGTTCCTTCACATACTGAATCTTAGATGACCCTGTGACTCACGACAGAGTATGGTAGATGCGATGCTGAGTAACTCCTGGTCCTCGGTAACAAAATGCCTGACAGCTTCCACCCAAATCTCTTGGAACATTCACTATGGGGCAAATCAGACACTATGTAAAAACTGTCTCATGCTGTGAGGAAGCCAAGGTAGCCACGTGGAAAACTATGTGGAGCTGGAAAGATGCCCCACCAATCCTCAGCTGTTTTAGTCACTAAAGGCCATGTACCAGATATATATAAAGAAACCATCTTGGATGTCTAGCTTGGTTGAACTCTCAGATAACACTAGCCTCAGCCATCACCTGACTGCAACTATAGAGAGACTCCAAGAGGGAACTATGTAGCTAAGTCCCATCGACCCACTGAACTGTGATTTGTTATTTTGAGCCACCAATCTTTAGTGTGGTTTTGTTAAGCAGTAATAGATAACCAAAGCAATGGGGATACAGTGGTGAACAGCTGAGTGTGTCTGCCCCCAAGGAAGTCTTAGTCTAATGGCAAAGATGGTCAAACAAACAGGCAAGTACAACATGGTGTGATGAGTTTGGGTGATGGAGAAAGAGTAAAGGAATGACAGTTCAGTCAGTTCAGTCCTTAGCACAACCAAGATGAAAATAGATGAAAGAAAGCAATACGGTATGGTTGATAAAAGCATGGGCTTTTGAGTCAGATGAAGTCCAAATCCTGGCCTTATACTTGCTTTCTGAGCTACTTAAGGAAAATTTCTCAAACTTTCTGAGCATCACCTTCATCATTTATAAAATGGGGATAATAATACTTAGTTTAGAAGATAGCAGTAAGGGTTAAGTATTATTTGTAATGTTTATCACGTAGCTTATTATATGGTAACATGCTATATAACATATATATCACATGTAACTAAATATAGTTAATTACCAAAAAAGAATATGTTGCAACAATAACCTCGACTTGTCAAAGCTCATGTCAAACTAAGGAGAAAATTCCCTCTACACATGGAACTTACCTCCATATTGTACATTTTATGACTAAATCGTTAATTATATTCCATTTACTTGAAAGCCCATATTTGGGGGAAAGAATGAAGAGGAAGATTATGGCTTATACTCTGATGTATACTAAACAAGAGACTAGACGGGGTACTCTTGGAGGGCAGGAAGCAAATCTTATTCATCCTCATACCCCATGCTGATCATAGCACCTGCTATATGGTAGCTGCTTGCTAATATAATTTGAATGAATGATTGAATGAATGAAAAAGAGAACTCCCAATTACTGAGCACGTACAAAGTGCCACAACTAGGCTGAGTATTTTACCTAGAATATCTCTTTGACTTCTCAAAACCACCCTATGACATAGGCAATATAGTCACTTCTGATTGAAACCACTCTCCAGCATTGAACACGTAGTTTAATACCACTTGTACCATAAACTTGAGGCTGATCTTTTTCAGAAAGCAAAAGTGTGGCTTGACCCAACTGGCTAGAGAGAAGACTCACTGCCACACAGAGCTTATCTTCCAATTATTACATAACTATGTGAATACCCTTCGAAAGCTAAAATAAGCTGGTGAAGGCAACGTAGCTGATATAAATGCCCAGTAACTAGAGCAGAATGAGGGCCGGGCATGTAGATCCCTTCAAGACCATAAGTGAATTTGCAATTTATGTACTCCAGGAATCCCGGTCTGGGAGATCAAGCTAGATGTCAGGAGACAAAGAACCTCTCTACAAAAAGAGAAGGCTCTGTATTTTAGCTCCCTGCCAAAGAGGGGAATGTACCTATGTCAGTCTGGGTCCAGTCAGGAGGCAGAAACCACACAGTAATTCCAACAGGGAAAGTTTAGTTTTAAATTTAAAGACTTATGAGACTGTGATAGGAGCATGGTTATCAGATGTAAAGAGAACTATAAAGGGTACTTGAGGGCTGAGGGAAAATATCCAAGGAAAGACAAACTTGAAGGGGAGACCTCGTCCCAAAAGCTGGGCTTCAGATTTCATTGGAGAGGATCTGGTTGCGGCCTACTGGATGGAGGAGAAGTTTACTGGGTTGCCCAGGCCAGCGCGGGTCCACAGTTGCTGCACAGACAGGAAACAACTCCTCAGGGCACACGCAAGCTAAGGCTGCTGGACAGGTGTGCAGAGGGAGTTGGCACACCACTGCAGGACTGAAGCATGCCAAGCCACATCAGGAAGGCCACAGGAAGGTGGTCACTGGGCCTGCATCGTCTCCAAGAGACTGCACATTCTGAGCACACAGCTAGGACACAACACCGCTGTCCTTACAGATCCACACCACTGACCACCCATCTAAGCAAGAGCAAGACAGGAAAACCACAAGGCACCATAACTAGGAAGAAAAACCTACAGTTTCCTCTTCAAATTCCCTCCCTTTCCCTCTACTGAGACAACTTAACAACATTCTCAGCATGTACAAGAAATACTTACAGTCTAGTCCATCATCACAGAGCAGGTACTGAAGGGTGTGCATTCAGAGCTAAGAGGCCGTAAAGTGATGACTGACATAGTACCTATGTAGGAAAGGAAAGCAAATTAATACTTCACATGGAAAAGAGAATAAGCAGGTGCTCTTTCCATCCTATTACAAAAACACAATGAGGCATATTCTTAGTAAGACCGCTGTACCAGGGCTCTCTGACAGTAGTACACAAAAGTGGGCATGAATTTAGGTGCCCAAGTTTACCCTGCCTGACAGCAATGTTAGAGTTCTGTTTTGTTTTGTTTTTACATTTATTTTCAAGTTAGTTAACATAAAGTGTAGTCTTGGCTTCAGGAGTAGAACCCAGTGATTCATGTCTTACACATGACACCCAGTGCCCATCCTGAAAAGTGCCCTCCTTAATGCCCATCACCCATTTAACTCAGCCACTTTCCTTCCTTCCGGCAACCCTCAGTTTATTTTCTGTATTTAAGAGTCTCTTATGCTTTGCCTCCCTCTCTGTTTTTCTCTTATTTTTCCTTCCCTTCCCCTATGTTCATCTGTTGAATTTCTCAAATTCTACATATGAGTGAAATCATATGACATCTGTCTTTCTCTGATTTATTTCACTTAGCATAATACCCTCCAGTTCCATCCACACTGTTGCATATGTCAAAGATTTCATTCTTTTTCATTGCCAAGTAGAATTCCATTGTGTGTGTGTGTGCGTGTGTGTGTATACATACCACATCTTCTTTACCTATTCATCAGTTGATGGACATTTGGGCTCTTTCCATAATTTGGCTATTGTTGATAGTGCTGCTATAAGCATTGAGGTGCATGTGCCCCTTCAAATCAGCATTTTTGTATCCTTTGGATAAATTCCTACTAGTACAATTGCTGGATCATAGGGTAGTTTTATTTTTAATTTTTTGAGGAACTTCCATACTGTTCTCCAGAGTGGTTGCACCAGTTTGCATTCCCACCAGCAGTACAATAGGAGTCCCCTTTCGCCACGTCATTGCCAACATCTGTTGTTCCTGAGTTGTTAATCTTAGCCATTCTGACAGGTGTGAGGTGGTATTTCATTGTGGTTTTGATTTGCATTTCCCTGATGATGAGCAATGTTGAGCATCTTTTCATGTGTCTGCCATCGGGATGTCTTCTTTGGAAAAGTGCCTATTCATATCTTTTGCCCATTTCTTCACTGGATTATTTGTTTTTTGGGTGTTGAGTTTGATAAGTTCTTTAGAGATTTGGGATGCTAACCCTTTAATCAGATATGTCATTTGCAAATATCTTCTCCCATTCTGTTGGTTGCCTTTTAGTTCTGTTGACTGTTTCCTTTGCTATGCAGAAGCTTTTTATCTTGAGGTCCCAGCAGTTCACTTTGGCTTTTATTTCCCTTGCCTCCAGAGTCATATCAAGTAAGAAGTTGCTGTGGTCAAGATCAAAGAGGTTGCTGAATGTTTTGTCCTATAGTATTTTTATGGCTTCCTGTCTTACATTTAGGTCTTGCATCCATTTTGAATTTATTTTTGTGTGTGGTGTAAGAAAGTGCAACCTTAGAATTTGAAGACAGATCCCAGAATGTTCTAATTCTCCTCAGTGATTTCATATGGCTTTGTCATCACTGTTCTACCTACATGCTTTATCAAGCTAGATATAATTTCAGCCTAAACTGCCCTGCCTCCTATCTCCTTGAATGTTTCTTATGTAATCGAAATGTATGGATGTCTATATATAGTGATGATCCCGACAACAAATGTAGACTCCAATGTCAAGATTATCTGCCATTTCTAGAGTTCTACTTTGCAACTGCACTAAACTTCTGATCACTCTGGTCTACTGAAACGTGGTAGAGTCAGAGCTTCTTTATTTGTATGCTAATTGTTTTTCTGAGCTTTGAGGACTGCTTTGTGTCCAGAGAGGATTGGCTTAGTTTCCTAGGACTGCCATAACAAAGCACCACAAACGTGGATGGCTCAAAACAACAGAAATCTATTCTTTCACAGTTTTGGAGGCTAGAAGTTCTAAATCAAGCTGCCATCAGGGCTGTGCTCTCTCTGAAGGCCCTAAGAGATGTTTCTTCCTGCCTCTTGTTACCTTCTGGGGGTTGCCAGCAATCCCTGCTGTTCATGTTCTCCTACTTGCATACTCCAATCTCTGCCTCCATCATCATGTGGCCTTTCTCTTGTGTGTCTTCTGTCTCTGTGCCAAAACTCCTCTCTTCTTATAGAGACACCAGTCATTGGATTAAGGCCCATCCTTATCAAGTATGATCTCATCAACTTGATTACAGCTACAATGACCCTATTTTCAAATAAGATCACATTCACACGTACCAGGGATTAGAATCTAAACACATTTTGGGGGGAGACACGATTCTACCCAGTAGACAGCACTGCTTATCCTTCTGTTTCCTCTATACATAAATATGACAAGTGCAGAAACTACTCTACCATGAATCCAGAAATTACCAGGACTGGCTGAGAAGTGGGAAAAATGAAGAACTAGAATATCCTGGGTTCTAAAACCAACCTCCGTATTTGGTTGAGGTCCATACATTGCAGAAGTGGCAGGGAGAGAAAAATGTGTGCAATCTTGAGCAAAGGCATAACTTAGTGAATAGTTTTTTATATGTGGATATACGTTTAGCAGTAAATGTAACTCCAAAAGTACGGGAGAGACTAACCAACACAATAAGCACTGACACCATTTTTATGGGTCTATGGATTGCCATTTTCAGGTTTTGTTTATTTGTTTTCAGCTCATTTATGTTGCAAGGTCACTTACTAGGTGTCTCACTAGTTCCTCTACCTTAAATGCTTCCTCTCACTTCCCCAGCTCTTGTCTATTTTAGGACCCTCCATGTCCTCCATCCTCTGTGGAATCTTCCTGAATTTAGTCTTCAATTCATTCTACAAATATTCAGCGAGTGCCTATTATGTGCTAGGCACATTGCTTGGTGTTTAACGATGAGTAAAAATGCATTCAGTCCCACCTCTCATTGTGCTAATAATCAAGTGAGAGAAATAGATATCAATCAAATAACCAAATATAATACAGTGACAAGTGTTATAGCGATGCAGCAGCATGAAATCACAGTCTCCAATAAGAGGACTCGATCTGGTCAGTGATATTATGCAAGGCTTCCCTGAAGAAGGGAATGCTTGAGCTGAGATCTGAAGGATGGGTGGAAGCTGCATAGGTGAAGAGGGTAGCAGAGGAGAGCAGGTAGAGAAAATGGCATGTGCAAGGGTCCTGTGGCAGGCAAGAGCTTAGAAACAAAAAAGGCCACGGGGGAGAGAGGACAAGTAAAAGAGTTGCTGGAGAAGTCAGTGGAGCCATGCAGAGCCTTGCTAAGTGGCTTTGTCTTTATTCTTTCTTCAAAGAACAACCGAAAGACACTGAAGGTTAGGTGAGTTAGTTGTTGGTTTGTCTTTCTGACAGTTAACAAGGGTTGCTTCACCTAGATGGGAACTCTGGGAAAAGACCGGAATTAGTGACAAACATCTATTTGGGCTGACATGATCTGCCTCCTCTAAACTCATTTATTTTGTATTATTTGTATCCCCCTTACTTGGTTTACCAACTATGCAACCTTAAGCAAGCTATACTTGTTTGAGCTTTAGCTTCCTCTTCTGAAAAGGAAGATATTGATAATAGCTACCTTAAAGAACTTCTGAGCTTCTTAAATTAAATTCAGTAATGCACATAAAGCACTTAGAAAAACATCTGATACATAGCACGGGCTCAGAAATATTAGCTGTTGTTATTTTATTATTATATCTTAAGCATTATCTATTGATTTATTCTTTAATTACTTATGCCATATAATCAGCACTCCATTTTAATTTTCTTCAATCATCCTTTAATTGTGCCCTTCTGAATCTTAACCTTCCCATTAAGACTGAAAGCCCCTTAAAGGCAAAAACGGGTAGCTCTCTCATCATCTACTATGCTGCTGATCTAAATACGTGTTCATTCGTTAGATCTTCAGAGTTTGCTCTGCTTCTACTCCCATTTATTTTGAATCACAGAGGCAGCATAGGAAGGTGGAAGAATGATGTGGGCCGGTGGAAGAGGTAGAAGGGAGTGTGGTTCTAGTCATGGACGTTCATCTCTAGGGTCGGGTGGTCCAAAGAGCAGATGCCAAGGTGCGCTTAGAAACGCCTCAGGACGCAGAGACAGAAGTCGTCAGAATTGACATTTACCGAATCTCCACGATCAGTACTGAATTCGCTCTTAATCCTCCCAACAACTCTGAGGGTGGTGTTATTACTATGACCCCCCATTTCACAGTAAGAGAAAGTAAAACAGTGCCGAGAGCACTGTGCAGATAAGCACCCAGTGTGCCACAGCCCTCACATGCATAGCAAAAGCATGTCACTGAAGTCAAGACAGAGGACTTGCGGTCTCTGCCCCAGGATACCCCCTAGCCTCCCGGTTCTTCCGCAGTCTCCCCTACACTGGGCCTGCACCCCAGACAGCAGCGTGCTGCCCAGGTCAGGCAAAGCTGTGTTCTGCCCCACCTGGCTAGTGGCTTAAGGCAAATCACCTGAATCCTCTGTTTCCTCTTTCCCCATCTGACACACGGCGGGGAGGGGGATGAAAAGAGGGGACTTTCCTCGGAAATTTACTTTCATGGTGTAGAAGCAGGCTGTAGCTGCTCTCCATATTAACCTCCTCTCAACCGTTGGGGTGAGGTCAGACAAGCTTCTGTGCCGTACATTTGCTGGGTTTTCCTGGCCTCCATATTCCCACTACACCTCTGGTAGCTAGTGACTTGGTTTAATGCTGTGCTTTGTATAGTACTGTGCGCATTTTGGCATCTGATAAAAGTTAAATTAGAAAACCTTAATGTGGCATCACTGCATTTATTTTGGCTTCTAACTTGCAGAAGAGATCCTCATTTTAGGCCTTACTATTTTTCTAAAATTGGGGATGAAAAGGAAAACGAGCCAAGCCACTCTAAGGTAAATCGACAGAGAGCTGGAGGAGGACATAAATGAGTATTGTTAGCACTGACTACTTAGGGAACTCTTCTAAAGGAAAGTGGGATGGTCACGTACCATTTAACATGGTGGTACTCCCAGGTTCAGGTTCAACACCAACCAAACCTGTCTCGGATTTACTAGGTGTGGCAAAAAAAGAAGGAAAAAAAAATACTGCCTACAGGACAAACTGAATTGAAAATAACGGTATGAGTTAATTTTTTCGTCTTTAAAAGAAGAAGAAAGGGCAAAACAATAGGGACAGAAAACAACTGGGCATGAGGAAACTTTTGGGGGGTGATGGAAGTGTTCTAAAACTGGATTACAGTGATGACTATATAAATTTGTTAAAACTCATCAAACTGTGCAATAAAAATGGGTGATTTTTTTTACTACATAAATGATACCACAATAAAACATTAAACATTTTTTAATTAAAAAAATTCTGGGGGTGCCTGGGTGGCTCAGTCAGTTAAGCATCCGACTTCAGCTCAGGTCATGATCTTGCAGTTTGTGAGTTCGAGCCCCGCGTCGGGCTCTGTGCTGACAGCTCAGAGCCTGGAGCCTGCTTCAGATTCTGTGTCTCCCTCTCTCTCTGCCCCTCCCCTGCTTGCACTCTGTCTCTCTCTCAAAAATAAATAAACATATTTTAAAAAAAATTTTTTTTTAATTCTGAATGATTCCCAGACCAGAAAGAGTAAAGGTGAGATAGAATGGGAGGTGGAGAGTGGGATGGGAGGGGTGTCTGGAACAGGGCCAAAGTCAGCCTAGCATCCTGAATCTTCTAATCAACAAAAATTAAATGTCCCAAATCATTAGGAAATAGGTCATATAACTAAATAATAAATCATTTGTGAGACATTGGCTTCCACAGATTCTCATCTCTCTTTGATATGCAATTACCATTGCATCAATTACATCATAGTAATCTGCATACTTTTCACTCCAACTAGGTTGTAATCCCCTTAAGAGTAGACACTGATTTTGTATACTCCACAGTGCCTAGTGAGCTGAGGATAGTCATTCAATGGGTTATAGTTACATGTTATTTATTTTTTTTAATAGGTAAATTCATAGTATTCAAAACTCAAATGTTATATAAGAGTATGTGTGCGCACGTGTGTGTGTTGGGGGGGGGGGGGTTTGAAGACTTTCCCTTCCTCAGCACCCCCAAAATACCTGGTTTCCCTCCCTGGAGGTACCAATGTTACCTGTTACCTATTTCTTGTATATTCTTTGAGGGATATTTATTATATTATATATTATATATATATAAAGAAGGTGAAGGTAAATATATATTTTTTATACATTAAAACAGTGATAGTATATTATACACTCTGTACTATACCTTGCTTGGACTTTAGGCAATGACTAAGGTAAACAAGATTATAAGAAATGATGAGATTAATACTATACTCTGAGGAGAAATGGCTGATCGGTTCTAATTTAGTCTCCTTGCCAGGATAGGTCCCTGGGGAGGTTCAAGATAGTGAGGCAGGCAGAATTATGTCTTAACGACCAGGGGTGATAGTCTTACCAGAAATATGGAACTACGTGATTTCTCTTAAATCTTGGTACTATGGCTAGAGGAGGTATAGTATTGGACTAGGCTAAACCAGCCTTGCAATTAGCTCTAATTAAATAATATCTAATATCATATCTAATTGGTATCTAATATCATTTATATATCTATAAATTTATATATATCATTTATATATATTCATTTATATATATAAATGATCATTTATATATATATGTGTATATATATATATGTGTGTGTATATATATACACACACACACATATATATATATATATATATATAATGAGTGGCCTGGCATGGGATTGGTTTTAAAGCCCATGTTGGGTGACAGGGGTATCACTGAGCCCTGATATTGGGTCTTAAAGCCCAAGCAGGATTAGAAGAATGTCCCTGCATCATAGCTGCCCAGAATAGCAAGTTGGGAACTAAAAGGTGAGGAAAACATCCTTAGGGGGCCAGGGAGGGTGAAGGGAAAGATGGTCCATCGTGAAGAAATGGAGCCCAAGGAGATGAATAGTGTATCCCCACAGAAGGATGTCACAGTGTGAGGTGTCTGAGCCAGAGCAGGGTGAGGAGGGCATATGTGTGAAGGGATACTACCATGGGATGTTGGGGCCAAGCAGATGCGTATGTCTATGCTATGAGATAGGCTGGCACAAGACAGCAGAGTCTAAGCTGGGTGATGTCCCCACAGAGATAGCCTGGAGTAGGGTATTGGAACCCAGACAAGGTAGGGAAGGCATCCTCACCTGAAGGCAGCCTAGAGGTGAGAAGTCCAAGACCAAGTAGGGAGACTAAGATGTCCAAGCAGGGGGGTAACCTGGCATGGTGTGTGAGTGCCCAAATGGAGTGATGAAGTCATCTACTTAGTGGGGTTAGTAGCAGTTATGGAATATTGGTTCTATACAGAGGGATTGATCAGAAAATGAACTAATATGAAGGCTAGTAAGAGCCATCACTGTTGGAGAAGGAAGTTACACAAATAGAAAGGAAGAAAACTAGAATAAACCCTGTGCTGTTAGATTGGAATTGGAAATATTGGCATGAACTCATGTTTTCCAATATAGAAAGATAGATGCAGAAATAGAGATAAATGTGAACGTATGTCTAATATATGTATGTAATATATTTGTACGTACACAAACATATATTCTCTAACTCTGTCCACTGAGAGGGTCTAGGAACGGTGACACCGCAATAGCAATGACCACACATAGAGCCCAGATGTTGGTTTCTAAATGCCATTATGTACCAAAGGCCCCTTGAAGAAATGACTCTTCCTGGAAAGTATAAAATCTGCCTGGAATGCTTTGTGGTGCCAGAAATAAAAAAGTGTTCAAAGAATCTTGGGGATATATTAAAAGGACACAGAAGCCAGATGAAAGTAGGGCTCCCCTCTGGCCAAGTCTGGGATAGTTTGAGCTTCAACATAAATAATAAACAAAACAGGAAGCCTGGGGCGCCTGGGTGGCGCAGTCGGTTAAACGTCCGACTTCAGCCAGGTCACGATCTTGCAGTCCGTGAGTTCGAGCCCCGCGTCAGGCTCTGGGCTGATGGCTCAGAGCCTGGAGCCTGTTTCCGATTCTGTGTCTCCCTCTCTCTCTGCCCCTCCCCCGTTCATGCTCTGTCTCTCTCTGTCCCAAAAATAAATAAACGTTGAAAAAAAAAAAAAAAAAAAAAAAAAAAAAAAAAACCAGGAAGCCATAAATCCGTACTGATATAAAGAAATAAATTGAAAGCTTCATGAAGTGGGGGTATTTATAAGCTTACAAACCACCTCTCCATAAAAGTTACTAATTACAAGGGGGAAAAAAGTAACTGTATAGTGAAGAAGCCTCACAGAGACCACCATAATCAAAGGATCAAAGTGAACACAACAGTAATGAGAAAATCAAAATCAGGAGCCACCTCACAGGCTGCCATGAGAAAAACACAGCATCGATTCTCACATACTCAGTCAAAAGTGCATAACCCAAATCTAAGCAAAGGAAAAACATTCAATTCCAAACTGAGAAATACTCTACAGAATAACTGGCCTGCAGTTTTGAATGGAGTCTGAGGATTGGGTTGTAATAATGTGTCAGTGTTAACTTCCCGATTTTGATGGTCGCATTTAGGTTATGTAAGAGAATATACTTGTCTCTAGGAAATAAAAACAAAAGTACCCAGGGATGATGAAGCATCATGTCGACAACTTTCTCTCAAGTGGTTTAGGGGGAAGATGTTCCTTGCTATACTTGCCACAGTTCTATCAACTTGAAATTGTTTCAAAATTATAATTACTTTTTAAAACATGAATGGGGTTGTGGAGAGTCACAAGAGACCCACTCACACCCTAAAGATGAGAATAAGGGGGCTAATCTACAAGATCACAGTTTTGTTTTGTTTTTAAATCCATCAGAAATATGAGGACACAAAGAAACCTAAATAAACTAAATTTCAGTGTTATAAGGGCTTCTTCCTAGGAAATAAGAGAACCATAGAAGCTTTCATCTCTGAAAGAGTAGTGAAGGATAAAAAATCTGTAAGAGATAGGAACAGGAAGAGCAGCCGAACTTTCAATGGACTTTTAATGGCGTGGGTGGCAAGCTACAGAGCAAATCTGCACCTACCCACCCATGTTTTCCCATGGCCTTCACCAAATGCTCAGAGGTAATAACTCAAATTCTGGGGACAGAACAGCAGAGCTGAGAGAGGTCTCCTCGGGTATGCAGGTCTTCCCAAGTGCACAACTGCATAAGAAGAAAGCTGAGAGGAATACCTCTGAGTGCTCTTGGCCTTCAGGGAGAGCACTTCTGTGGCCCTCCAAAGACTGATGACAGAGCAGCAAGGCAGAGAGAAGTTTTCTTCTAAGGTGCATAAAGCCAGTAACATGACTGGAAAGCAAAGAGAGCTTCCCAGAAACATATACTTAGCAGCTGGGCTAGAAACAGAGCTTTCCATGGTTTGTGAAGCTGGTGGCTAGATATAAAGCAAAAAGAGATCTCTATGGTCTTACTAGTGTCAGATCTCAAGCTCTGCTAAAGGGAAAGTCCTGATCCTGCCCTCAAAACATTTGAGGCCAATGGTGATCTAAATGAAACTAAAATAGCAAAAAGCCCAGACCCATTTAAAATTCCAGCCTCCTATTGGGTGTGTCCTTTGTTGAGAATAAACATTACTTCAATTTTTATTTTCTGTCATACATATAATGTCCAGCATACAATCTAAAATTATAAGGCACATAAAGAGGGAAGAAAATATTATCCATTATCAAGAGAGGAAACAGCCAATGATAGCAGGCATAGAGCAGGCTTAAATTTTGTAATTATCAGACAGGGACTTTAAAATATCTTTGATAAATATGATAAAGGAATAGGGGCACCTGGGTGGCTCAGTTGGTTAAACGTCTGACTTTGGCTCAGGTCATGATCTCACGGTTTGACTCATGAGTTTGAGCCTCACATCAGGCTCTCTGCTGACAGCTCAGAGCCTGGAGCCTGCTTCAGATTCTGTGTCTCCCTCTCTCTCTCTGCCCCTCCCCTGTGCTCTCTCTCTCTCTCTTTCTCTCAAAAATAAACACACACAAAAAAAAGTTTTTTGGAAAAAATAGACACCATGCATAAACAAATGAGAAATTTTATCAAAAAGATAAGAGAGAGAGAGAGGGATGGTAGGAGGGAGAGAAAGAAAAGAAAGAAAGAAAGGAAGGAAGGAAGGAGGGAAGGAAGGAAGGAAGGAAGGAAGGAAGGAAGAAAGAAAGAAAGAAAGAAAGAAAGAAAGAAAGAAAGAAAGAAAGAAAAGGGGAGGGAGGAAGGAAAAGAGAGAGAGGAAGGGAGGAGGAAGGAAGGAAAAAGAAAAGGAGGGATGGGGTGTCTGGGTAGCTCAGGCATTTAAGCATCCCGACTCTTGGTTTTAGCTCAGGTCATGATCTCACAGTTCACAAGTTCGAGCCCTGCATCAGGCTCTGCACTGACAGTGCAGAGCTCTGCTTGGGATTCTTTCTCTCTCTCCCTCTCTCTTTGCCCCTCCCCTGTTCTTCATCATCATCATCATCATCTCTCTCTCTCTCTCTCTCTCAAAATAAATAAACTTTTAAGAAAGGAAGGAAGGAAGGAATTGCTAAAAATAAAAAATATGATATCAGAAAGGAAGAAGTCATTTGATGGTCTTAATTATGGGCACAGCAGAGGAAAGAATCAGTAAACCTAAAGACATATCAATAGAAATTATCCAAACTAAAACAGAAATAGAAAAGGGTGGGGGTGGAATAAAACAGAGCATCTAAGATGCTGGGATGATATTAAATGGACTAACGTATTTGTATTTGAAGTCCCAGAAAGAAAAGAGAGAAAGAATGAGACAATATTTGAAGAGATAATAGACACAAATTTTTCAAAATTGATTACAGAAATCAATCCACAGACCACAGTATCTCAGTGAACCTATCATAGTTAATGTACTGAAAAACAAAGATAAAAATAAAATCTTAAAAGCATCCAAAGGAAAAAAAAAGAACAATCATGAATGATGGCTGACTTCTTATCAGAAACAGTGGAGGTCAAAGGACAATAGAAAAGTTCTCTTAAAGAACTAAACAAAAAAAGAAACTCATCAACCTAGAAATCTATGTCTATTTCAAACATGAAGGTAAACTAAAGACATTTTCAGGCAAAGCTGGGGGAATTTATGTTCATAAAACCTGCTTTACAAGAAAGGAAAGGATACAGATTGAAGTGTATATCTGCAGGAAGGAATAAGAGCCCCAGAGACTATAAATATAGAGCTAAATATAAAAGACATCTATATGTTTTTTAAGACTGTTTAAAGACTGGCTGTTTAAGCAATACGATAATGACATATTTGTACAATATATAGCATATGGAAGTAAAATATATGACAATCAGGGCTCAAAGAATGGGAGTTTAGTAAATGAAATTATAGTGCCACAAGAGTCATGTATACATTGTTTAAGAACTAGGATGATGTTATTTAAAGGTAGACTGGGAAAAACTAGAGATATTTGTAATCTCTAGAAAAACCACCAAAGTAACAGGTGATGTTTAGCTAAAAAGTCAATGGTATATTTAAAAACATTCAATTTGTCTAAAAGAGGGCAGGAAAAGACGAACAGAGAAACAAATAGTAAGGACAAACAGGAACAAAATATCACCTAACCAAACTGTTTAGAATTAAACCTAAACATATCAATAGTTACATTAAATATAAATGAGCTAGCCTCCAATAAGAAAACAGAAATTTTCACACTGGGGAGAAAACACCCAGGTATCTGCTATTTGAAAGAAACACACTATAAATATAAAGACACAAAGAGGAAGGGGAGACCTAGAAAATTTTAAGAAACACACTCCAAAGTGTGGGGAGTCCTGAGAAGCAGGAGGAGGGCCTGCATGGAGGAGGGCCTCGCTTGTTCAGTTTTAAACTCCTGGGCTGTCCAGGAATCATGATGTGGGGTTGGTGCCCCCCACTTTATCCTTCTGAGGAACTCCCTCAAGAAAGAAGGGGAGTTGGCATGCTGGGCAGTCAACAAAGCAGCAAATGTCAACTCCATGCCCATAACTAGCTACATTTCCTTATCAGCATGAGAGGACCACTCCAACTACTTAGTTATTTCTAACCAACACAAAGCCCTTGACCTTTAAGTTGGCCCATGCAGTCTTATTTCAGATAAATATAAGACTTCTCTTAGGTTCTAGAAACAGTGAAAATAACTCACACAACTTCCGTGAACTCTTAGGGAACTGAGGAAAAATCTGTGGTTTGAAACTAGGATTTGGAAGCTGCACTAAATTCTAACAACCTATGTATCTAAAAACGTAAGAGTGGACTTATGTTTTCCCATTTCTACTTCAACCATGTAAGGAGCTTGGAAGTTGCACCCTAATAAGTTAAAGTTAAACACACTGATAAATCAACAATTCTTTTAGGGTCTATAAGAGAGGTGAGGATAATGTCAAACTGCTGCCCCCAAGATTGGAGAGAGATGAGTGAATACAGGAAGTCATGGCTTCCTGGAGGAGAGACTCAAAACAGAAACCATGGTGGGAACCACTGCCAGGGTAGGAAAACCTGAACTGTAACTGAGAGTGTGGACAACTCAGAGAGTTAAAACTCCAGGTGGTTGGGGCGGGGCACCTGGTGGCTTAGTCATCTGAGCATCCAACTCTTGATTTTGGCTCAGGTCGTGATCTCACGGTTCATGAGTTCAAGCCCTGCATTGGGCTTTGCACTAACAGCGCAGGGCATGCTTGGAATTCTCTCTTCCTCTCTATCTGCCCCTCCCCTGTTCACTCTCTGTCTCTCTGTCTCTCAAAATAAATAAATTATTATTTTTTTAAGTTTGAAAAAAAGAGGTGCCTGGGTGGCTCAGTCGGTTAAGTGTCAACTTCAGCTCAGGTCATGATCTCATGGTTTGTGAGTTCGAGCCCTGTGTCGGGCTCTATGCTGTCAGCTGGGAGCCTGGAGCCTGCTTCAGATTCTATGTCTCCCTCTCTCTCTGCCCTTCCCCCACTCGCACTCTGTCTCTCTCTCTCAAAAATAAATAAAACATTAAAAACAAATTTTTTTTAAGTTAAAAAAAAAAAACTCCAGGGGGCGCCTGGGTGGCTCAGTTGGTTGAGCCTCCAACTTCGGCTCAGGTCATGATCTTGCAGTTCATGAGTTCAAGGCCCATGTCGGACTCTGTGCTGACAGCTTAAAGCCTGGAGCCTGCTTCAGATTCTATGTCTCCCTCTCTCTGCCCCTCCCATGCTCATGCTATCTCTCTCTTGCTCTCTCTCTCTCTCTCGCTCTCAAAAACAAATAAACATTTAAAAAAATTTAAAAAAAAACAAAACTCCAGCCGGGCCCAGTCACAGGGGAGCCCCACATTTGTGAGATCTACCTCCAGGAGTTCAACCAGGTTCTCACAATGAATATAAGAGAAAAATCCTCCTGTGCTTCCAGCAGGGGGAAGGGAAGAAGAACGATTTGAAACACATCAGAGTATGCTGTTCTTCTTAATAAGGGCTATCTTCAAGAGAAACTAGTCAAACAGAGCCTAACCTACTAGGACGTTATCAGACCTTCAGTAATGTGGTAAGGTATAGGGAAAAGAGAAGTGTTCTATAGTCCTATGATTAGGTTTCAGTCCTTTAGTGAGCCTATGTCTCTGGACTGTGAACTTCAAGGTGTGTCTCAGTTTTTTTCCTCCCCCTTTAGATGAGACAGGATGGCTAGGGTGGGCTGGAGTTGGGTATTCCCCTTCTTCTACACAGAAAGCTAGGGTAGGCTGGAGTTGAGCTTCTCCAGCCTTCTATGTAGAAGAACCTTGAAGTGCACAGTGCAGAGACATAAACTCACTAAAGGGCTTTTATTCAGTACATCCTATCCAGCTATCAAGAAAAAACTACAAGGCATACCAAAAGGAAAAAAGAAAACAGAACTTGAAGACACAGATAAGCATCAAAACCAAACATGGCAAGAAGTTAAAATTATCAGAATGGGAATTCAAACAATTATGATTAACATGCTCAAGACTCTAATGGATAAAATAGACAGCATGCAAAAATAGATGGGCAACGTGTGCAGAGAGATATAAATCCTAAGAAAGAACATAAATGAAATGCTAGATATGAAAAACACTGTAACAGAAAAGAAGAATGCCTTTGATGGGTTTATAGACTAGACATAGCTGAGTAAAGAATATCTGAGCTTGAGGAAATCTTAGTACAAACTTCCAAACCTGAAAAGCAAAGAGAACACAAACTGAAAACAAAAGAAGAGAATGTCCAAGGACTGAAAAAATACAGACTATGTGAACAGACCGATACCTATTAAAGACATTTAATCAATAGTTAAAACCTTCCAAAACAGACCCAGACTTCTCTGGTGAAGTCTATCAAACATTTAAGGAAAAAAATTACACCAATCCTCTAAAATCTCTTTCAGAGGATGGAAGAGGTAATACTTCCTAATTCATTCTAAGACCGGCCTTACCCCATTACCAAAACCAGACACAGACATTACAAAAAAACTATAAATATCTCCCATGAACACAGAGCAAGAATTCTCAACAAAACATTAACAAACCAAAGTTAATATAAAAAAGTCAACTGAAGGGCACCTGGGTGGCTCAGTCAGTTAAGCATCCAACTTCAGCTCAGGTCATGATCTTGCAGTTCATGAGTTCAAGCCCCATGTCAGGCTCTGTGCTGACAGCTCAGAGCCTAGATCCTATTTCAGATTCTGTGTCTCCCCCTCTCTCTGCCCCTCCCCTGCTTGTGCTCACTCTCCCTCTCTCTCGCTTTCTCTCTCCCCCCAAAATAAAATAAAACATAAAAAAAATTTTTTTAAGTCAACTGATTTCCTAAATATCAGCAATGAACAAGTGGAATTTGACATTAAAAACACATTTATATGAGTACTCAGAATAAAATGAAAAGCTTAGATATAAATCTAATGAAACATATACAAGCTCCATGTAAAGAAAACTACAAACTCTGATGAACAAAATCAAAGAACTAAATAAATGAAGTGATATTCCATGTTCATGGATAAGAGACTCAATACCTTCAAGATATCAGCTCTTCCCAATTTGATCTATAGATTCCATCCAATCCCAATCCAATCCCAGCAAAATCCCCACAGTTACTACATTATTAAATCCAACAGTGTTCAACAACAACAAATCACAAGGCATACAAATAAAAAAGCATGGTCCATTCAAAGGGGAAGAAAATCAACAAAAATTGTCTCTGAAAAAGACAACAGATCTATGAGACAAAGACTTTAAAATAACTGCAAAGAACTAAGGGAAAATACAGAGAAAGTCAAGAAGATGATGTGTGAACATAATGGAAAGATCAATAAAAATAGAGACAACCTAAAAAGAAACCAAAAAGAAAATTGAGAGCTTAAAAAGTACAAGAACTGAAAGTAAAAATTCATTTGAGGGATTCAAAGGCAGATTTGAGAAGGCAGAAGAAAGAATCAGCAAACTTGAAGAGAAGAAATAGAAATTATCGGGTCTGAGGAACAGAAAGAAAAAAGATTGAAGAGTGAACAAAACCTAAGGTACCTGTGAAACACAACCTAGACAACCAACATTCACATGGAAGGGAGGAATCCCAAAAGGAGAAGAGAGAGAAAAGGAGGCAGAATATTTGAAGAAATAGTGGCTGAAAACTTCCCAAATTTGATGAAATACTTAAGTATAAATACCCAAAAAACTCAAAGAACTCCAAGTAAGGTGAACTCAAAGAGATCCACACACACCAAGACTATAATCAAACTTTCGAAAGCAAACACAGAATCTTAAAATCAGCAAGAGAGAAGCAAATTATCACATACAAGTGATCTTCAATAAATCCAGCATGTTTCTCATCAGAAACTTTGGAGCCAGAATACAGTACATTGACAAAAATACAAAAGACAGATAAGACGACAGGGAAGGGGAGGGGAGGGGAGGGAAGGGGAGGGAAGGGGAGGGAAGGGGAGGAGAAAAAAACCTGTCAACCATAAATCCTGTGTGTGGCAAACTGTTCTTCAAAAGTGAAGGAGAAATTAAGACATTTCCAGACAAACAAAAGCTAAGGGACCACTAGACCTGTCCTGCAAGAAATGCTTGAGATTCCTACAAGGTAAAATAAAAGGACACTACACAGTAGCTCAAAACCATATAGAGAAATAAAGATCTTAATATAGATAAATTAAGAAAAAAAAATATATATATAGGTAAATATATGGGCAATTATAAAAGCATAATTGTGTTAGTGTAAAAGCTAAAATTACTGTAACTTTGGTTTGTAACTCCAAATTTTGCTTTTTATATAATTTAAGAGTCCAATGTATTTAAAAGAATTAGTAGTTTATGTTTTGCGTACAAAATGTATAAAGATCTAATTTTGTGACAACAACCAAAAGGGGTGGGGACGGAGCTAAAGGAGCATAGTTTTTGTTTGTTATTGAAGTTAAGCTGGAATGATTTCAAGTTAGACTATTATAACTGTAAAATGTTAAATGTAATCCCCATAGTAACCACAAAGAAAATAGCTACAGAATATACATGAAAGGAATGTAAACATTTCACTACAAAAAAAAAAAAAAAAAAAAAAATCAGCTGAACAGAAAAGACCATGTAATAACAGAAATGAGAAATTTGAAAAGGGGGTGCCTGGGTGGCTCAGTTGGTTAGGCATCCAACTTTGGCTCAGGTCATGATCTCCCAGGTCATGAGTTTGAGCCCTACATCAGACTCTGTACTGACATCTCAGAGCCTGGAGCCTGCTTCAGATTCTGTGTCTCTCTCTACCCCTCCCCCACTCATTCTCTGTCTCTCTCTCTCTCTCTCAAAACTAAATAAACATTAAAAAAAAACTTTTTTTTTTTTAATTTTTTTTTCAACGTTTTTTATTTATTTTTGGGACAGAGAGAGACAGAGCATGAACGGGGGAGGGGCAGAGAGAGAGGGAGACACAGAATCGGAAACAGGCTCCAGGCTCTGAGCCATCAGCCCAGAGCCCGATGCGGGGCTCGAACTCACAGACCGCGAGATCGTGACCTGGCTGAAGTCGGACGCTTAACCGACTGCGCCACCCAGGCGCCCCAAAAAAACTTTTTTGTAATAAACTTAAAAAGCCATAAGGCATATAGAAAATAGCACAATGACAGAAGTAGGTCCCTTCTTATCAGTAATTATTTTACATGTAAATGGATTAAACCCTCCAGTCAAAAGACAGATTGGCAGAATGGATAAAACACAGTGATGTCAATTAATGCAGAAAAAGAATTTCACAAAATTGGACACCCTTTCATGATAAAAAACATTAAACAAACTAGGAACAAAAGGAAATTATCTCAACGTACCAAAAGCCATATATGAAAAACCCAGAGCAAACCTCATACGTGATGAAAGACTGAAAGCCTTCCCTCTAAGATCAGCAACAAGACAAACATGCCCATTTTCACCACGCCTATTCATCATAGTACTGGAAGCTCTAGCCAGAACAATTAAACAAGAGAACGAAATAAAAGGCATCCTTGGAGTGCCTGGGTGGCTCAATTAGGTAAGCATCGGACTCTTGATTTAGGCTCAGGTCATGATCTCATGTTCATGGGATTGAGTCCCATGTCAGGCTCTGTGCTGACAGTGTGGACCCTGGTTGGGATTCTCTCTCTCTTTCGCTCTCGCTCTTGCCCTCTCTCTGCCCCGTCCTTTCTTGTGAATGCATGCAACTGTGCTCTCTCTCTCAAAAATAAATACACATTTAAAAAAAAGAAAGAAAGAAAAGGCATCCAAATTGGAAAAAAGTAAAATTATCTCTGGAGGTGATATGATCTTCTACATAAAAATACCCTAAAGATAATCCTAGAAAAACTACTAGAATAAGTGAATTCAGCAAATTAGCAGGATACAAAGTCTAACACACAAAAATCAGTTGTATTTTCTGTACACTATTAATGAATAATCTGAAAAGGAAATTATAAAAACAGTTCCAGTTATAATAGCATCAAAAAAAATAAAATTCTAAAAAAATAAAATAAAATAAAATAAAATAAAATAAAATAAAATAAAATAAAATAAAATTCCTAGGAATCAACATCACCAAGAAAGTAAAAGTCTCATACAAGAAAACTATATACTAATTCTAAAAGAAATTAAAGAACACATATATAAATGGAAACACATCCCATGTTCATGGATTAGAACACTTAAAATTGTTAAAATGTCAATACTTCCTTGGGGTGCCTGGGTGGCTCAGTCAGTTCAGTATCCGACTTTGGATCAGGTTTTTTTGTTGTTGTTGTTTTTTTTTTTTTTTTTTTTTTTTTTTTTGGGACAGAGAGAGACAGAGCACGAACGGGGGAGGGGCAGAGAGAGAGGGAGACACAGAATTGGAAACAGGCTCCAGGCTCTGAGCCATCAGCCCAGAGCCCGACGCGGGGCTCGAACTCACGGACCGCGAGATCGTGACCTGGCTGAAGTCGGACGCTTAACCGACTGCGCCACCCAGGCGCCCCGGATCAGGTTTTGATCTCACAGTTTGTGAGTTTGAGTGCCACATCAGGCTCTGTCCTGATAGCTCAGAGCCTAGAGCCTACTTCAGATTCTGTGTGTCCCTTGCTCTCTGCCCCTCCCCCACTCATGCTCTATCTCTGTCTCTCTCTCTCTCTCAAAAATAAACATTAAAAAAATTTTTAATAAAAAAAAGGTCAATATTTCCCAAAGTCATCTATAGATTCAATGCAATCCCTTATCAAAATCCCAATTTTTTTTTTTTTTTTGCAGGAATGGAAAAACCATCCTAAAATTCATATGGAATCTCAAGGGACCCTAAATAGCAAAAACAATCTTTTTTTTTTCAATA
This sequence comes from Lynx canadensis, assembly GCF_007474595.2. Taxonomy (NCBI): domain Eukaryota; kingdom Metazoa; phylum Chordata; class Mammalia; order Carnivora; family Felidae; genus Lynx; species Lynx canadensis. Next base: position 46,383,220 of record NC_044309.1, on the reverse strand, counting down.
TATGAAGTTTATTGTCAAATTGGTTTCCATACAACACCCCAGTGCTCATCCCAAAAGGAAAACAATCTTGAAAAAGAAGAACAAAACTGGAAGATTCACATTTCCTGATTTCAAATCTTAGCACAAGCTACAGTAATCAATACAGTTTGGTATTGGCATAAAGACATACTTATAGACCAACGGAATAGAATAAAGAGCCCAGAAATAAATCCTCACATCTATGGTCAAATGGTCTTTGACAGGATGCCAAACCTTTCAATGGGGAAAGGATAGTCTTTTCAACAAATGTTGCTGGGAAAACTAGTTATCCACATGCAAAAGAATGAAGTTGACCCTTACCTAACACCACATACAAAAGTTAACTGAAAATGAATCAAGGACCTAAATGTAAATAAGACCTAAAACAATAAGACTCTTAGAAGAAAACATAGGACAAAGGCTTCATGACATTGGATTTGGTCATGATTTCTTAGCTGTGACACCAAAAGCCCAGGTAAAAGAAAAAGTAGACAAATTGGACTTCATGAAAAATTTAAAAATTTGTGCATCAAAAGACACTATCAGCAGAGTAAAAAGGCAACCCACAGAATGGGAGAAAGTATTTGCAAATCATATATCTGATATGGAATTAGTATCCAGAATATACAGAAAACTCCTAAAACTCAACCTCAAATAAAACAAAAACAAAAGCAAAAAAAAACCCCAAAAAACCAAACCCCAATTCAAAAATGGGCAAATGGAGAGGCAAAATGCGGTCTATACATACAATGGAATATTATCCTGTCTTTAAAGAGGAAGGAAATTCTTTAATATTCCATAATATGTATGAAACTTGAGGACATTGAACCAAGTGTAATAAACCAGTCACAAATAGACCAATACTGTATTATTCCACTTACATTAGGTAGTAAGAGTAGTCAAAACCATAAAGACAGAAAGTACAATGGTGGTTGCCAGGGACTGAGAGTTGGGGAAAATGGAGATTTATTGTTTAATGGATAGAGACTTTTAGATTTACAAGATGAAAAGAGTTAGGGGGATGGAGATGGTGGTGGTGTTTGCACAATAACATGAGTGTATTTAATACCACATAACTCTTAACTTTAAAATGGTTAAGATGGTAAATTTTGAGTATTTTATCACATTAAAAAAGAAGTGGGGGGAAAAACCTGCACAGGGATGTTTACAGCAGCTTTATTCATAATTGCCAAAATGTGGAAGCAACCAAGATGTCCTTCAGTAGGCAAATGGATAAACTATGATGCATCCAAACAATGCAATACTATTCAATACTAAAAAGAAAAGAGCTCTCAAGCTGTGAGAAGACATAGAGGAAACTTAAATACATATTATTAAGCGAACCCGGTCTCAAAAGGCTAAATACTGCATGATTCCAACTATATGACATACTGGAAAAGACAAAACGATGGAACCAGTAAAAATATCAGCGGTTGCCAGGGTTTGGGGTACAAGAAGGGATGAATAGGCAGAGCACAGAGGATTCCTAGAGCAGTGAAAATACTCTGTGTATTATAGAGGTAGATACATTTGTCCAAAGCCACAGAGTGCACAAGCCCAAGCGTGAACCCTGAGGTGATCTATGGACTTTGGGTGATTATGATGCGTCAGTGTAGGTTCATTGATGGTAACAAATGTACCTCTCTGGTGGGGGATGCTGATAATGGGGTATGTGTGTGTGAAAGGAGATATATGGGAAATCTCTGCACCTTCCTCTCAATTTTGCTGTGAACCTAAAACTGCTCTTAAAAAATAATTTAATTTAATTTAAAAAAGTCAAAAAAGGGCACCTGGGTGGCTCAGTTGGGTAAGCATCTGACTTCAGCTCAGGTCATATCTCACAGTTCATGGGTTCAAGCCCTGCATCAGGCTCTGTGCGGACAGCTTCAGATTCTGTGCCTCTCTCTTTCTGCCCTTCCCCTGCTCACGCTCTGTCTCTCTCTCTCTCCTCAAAAATAAACATTTAAAAAATTTTTAGAAATAAAAGAAGTTAAATATATATATATATGTAAGGATGTATCAAAGTTTTGTTTAAAAATTCATTTCAGAATGAAACATGAAATAATTTTTTTAAAGCAGTGTTGTCAGAATAATTCCCTAGAGGGGTGCCTGGGTGGCTAAGTTAAGCATTTGACTCTTGATCTCGACTCAGGTCATGATCTCACAGTTCATGAAATCAAGTCCCTCGTCAGGCTCTGTGCTGACAGCACAAAGCCTGCTTGGGATTCTCTCTCTCGCTCTCTCCCTCTCTCTCTCTCTCTCCCTCTCTCTCTCTCTCTCCCTCAAAATAAAGTTAAAAAAAAAAAAATTCCCTAGAGCCTTAAACCTTCCTGATAGTATACCTCTATTTAATGTCACTTTAACAAACTTCCATACTTGTACATATTCATTATAAATTGGTATTCCCATACTTTATGTACTTTATAAAACACAAAAATAGAAATTAGAGGATGAGTTTAAAATAAGGTATTAAAAAATTCTAGTATTTTCTTTCCACACCCCAACAAACTGTCATACACTCCCCTAGATGCATGTGCCCCACCATGGAAACCACCCTTCTAGGCCATAGGGGAGAGAGAAATGAGCCCTGGCCACAAGCCACTGGCCAGTGGGAAACCCAGGAAGTGTGGAGAATGGAGAAGGGGCAGGAAACGACTGTACTGCTGCTGAGTACCTTAAAACTCTGCAGTTTATGTATAGGCTATAACTCCTACAGGACACGCTTCTCCCCCTCCTTTCCTCTCTGTCCCTGTATCCTACCCAGGTGATCAACATAGAGGTGAGTCGCTCTTCTCCATTCCCACAGAAACTTCAGTCTGTCCCTTGTCCTCGTAGGAACTTTTGCCTCCTTCTAGGCTGCCCTTGGTGATCACACACAATTGGAGTTCACCTGGACAAAGATGCTGAAGAGGTGAGGTATGAATACGACTTACCCACACTCCTCCCAACATAGCACCTACAGCCTGGTTTGGAACAATACTGGCATTTATTAGGAAAATAGGTTAGGCCAATCAGGGTTTTCTAAAACACATTTCTGTCCCCCAACATCTTCCACTACTCTTCTCAAAAAAGAGACTCTACTCTTAAGACATTAGTCCTGAAAAGCAAGTATTTTCTTCCTTAGGCAGGGATTATGAACAAAATTCTACTAGAACTCTTTTGAAGAACAGGAGTCTATTTTAGTGTCTCTCTTTAAAGAGCTATAACCTCATAAGCACAATACAAAACCTATCCAAACTTATGGGGGTGCCTGGGTGGCTCAGTCAGTTAAGCATCCGACTCTTGATTTCCACTCAGGTCATGATCTCATAATTCAGGAGATCAAGCCCCCGCATCCAGCTCTGCACTGACAGCTTGGAGCCTGCTTAGGATTCTCTCCCTCTCTCTCTGCCCCTCCCCGCTTTCAAAATAATCTGAAAGAAATACTCAAACTTATAAACACACACATACTTTCCTTTACTCTAAGGAAAAATGAACAATCTAATCTGGTTCATCGCCAAGATCCTCTCAACCCTAAAATTCTGATTTTGTGTGAGGTTTTGCACGTGAATAGAATGGCAGAGTCCAAATGTCAAATTTATTCATTTTGTAGGAATGTGGTGAAAATATAAAACTACAGTGCCGAGAGGCATCTTTCTCACTTCCCCCTCACCCCCAGCCCTTTGAATTCCACCACAAATCGATGAAATGGAATCAGAAGCCACAGATTAACTATGATGTAACCGAATCTCTACTTCATTTTATTAGCCTAAGCCCACTTTATTAGCAAAAGTGCTTGAACACCCTTCGATGCATGCATGAAATCGTGGAAGATGCAGAATAAGAAATGACAAGGTTGTGGTTTTAACATATCGTAAACAAGCTTGTCCATGTTTCCTCACGAGATGAGTCATTACCTCCAGTAAATGCAGTAATATATGCCAAGCCCCTAGCAAATGCCTAGCACACAGCGGGCTCTCCACCGCCTTATGGTAAAGAATCACAAACAGACCATTACGTATGTACAAACAGAGTACGTCAAATAAGAAATCTTCTGGCGGTCCCCACTCTCTTGACCCACCCAGAAAACACAACAAGGATGTTGGCTTGAAGTTGGCGCTGCATTAAATAGGTTGGGTTAGAGTTTCTAAGAAGGCAGGTATTGAGCAGGAGTCACCCGCAGCCTCCTCCCGCAAAGGAATGCTTGGGAAGAGCCAGCACAGAAGTGAGAGAGAGCGGAGGTAGCCCAGTATTTCTGACCACCATGCCTTCTTAAGGAACCAGAGGGACATTTCCCCATCACTTGGAGCTGAAAGACGTCTTTAGGACAGAATGGACAAATGAGTAGCTCACCAGCTAACCAGCACCAAGCTGATGCGACAGAGGAGGGAGGGCAATAGATAAAGCTTATTAGATGGATATGCAGTAAGATAGAGGGATACAACACAAGGGGATTAATGGCTCAGAGAATTTACATTCATAAACACAAAGCACATGTACTGGGGTAGGAAGGGGGTGAATAACAGCACCCATAGGTTACAGGCTGGGGTGTGGGTTGAGGGAGGACATAAACAGAGGGCAAGCGACTTCATCAAAATCCCAGGAGGGAAGGGCACACTTCTGAAGGGAACAGAGCTGCCTGTAACATGAAAAGGGAATGTAGACTGAAACTGTGAAGACAGAATAGGAGAAGGCAACTTTGTGTTCTTACTACATCTGAACTTCAGCTTACTTCAGTCTCCCAAGGCCTGTCTTGTGGGTCAACCTAGATCTTGAAGGCTGAGCCTTTTACATACCTGTGGGGAGTTCTCATATGCACTCTGGCCCCCTTTCGTCACTGTGGGCCACACATGACATCAAGAGCCCTTGTGATCAGCCACCACGTCTCAGTCCCTGCTCAGTATTTATCCTTCTGCTCAGGATGAGAACTCCTGCCCATTCAGAGGTATCTTTTCTTCCTTCTGCCATCTACTGGTGGAAATGAAAATTTCATATTCTCCCCCCAGACTTCCCAATAGGTTAAGTCTGAAAGCTCATTTAGGTAATACTTATTTGCTGGTAGAAGAGATTTTTCCAAAAGAAAAAATATATATTATGGTTCAATCATTCATTCAGTAAGCACTTACTGAATGAATAATATGAAATTATAGACACACACACACACACACACACACACACACACACACACACAGTGTATATAGTATCAAGAGCAGAGTCCTGAAACCAAATTTTGCTTGACCCCTTATGTGCTATGTGACCTGGGCAAGCTACTTAGCTACTCTCCATCTGTAATCACAGTAACAATAATGATAATCATAATGGATAACACGTATTAATCATATGATAAGCCACAGTCTACCTCACTTAAACCTCACAACCCCGTGAGGAAGGTATATCGCTATCTGCATTTCTTCAGGTAAGACTGAAACACAAAAAGGCTGAAAAACTTGCCCACAGTCCCAAAACTCTTAAGGAGCAGATTTGACAGTCTGCCCTTACAGCTTATAATGGGAACAATAATATCTACCTTTCAGGATTATTCAAGGAACTAGAGACAACACATGTAAAATTGCCAACAGAGTATGTTCCAGAAAATGACAGATATTGGACAAATGCTGTGTGCTAGGACCTATGAGATGTTAAAATTACATCCACAAATAAGCCATGGTCCCTCCCCTCTAGACAAGCATAATCACAACACAATGCTAAGACAAATCCTGAATTTACCTAAGGCTGAGTTCAGCAAAAACAGCATCTGACTTTTTTCTTCAGTGTTGTCTTCCTGGTACCCGGCACTGTAGCTGGGATACAGCAGACACCGGAAGGGAGGGAGACAACAGAATTTAAAAACACAAAACACAAAACTAGGTTCAAGACTCTGTGAGGCAGATAGGACGGATGATCTTATTTCCATGTTAGCGAAGAGAAAACTGAGGTTCAGTAACTCCCATGAGGTCACATAGTAACAGTCAATAGGTCTTTTGACTAACATTTTGCCTATATACTCTGTTGCATTCCCTCATCCTTCTGGCTTCTTCCAGCACCAACATGGCACCCATAGGTTAATGAAAATATCAGGTGGAGGGATGGCTTGTAAGCAAAAACTTCCAAGAGTATGAGCAGACATCAGGGTCCACATCCTAGAGATTACATGGTCCCACATGAGCCCATTTTCTTCCTGTCTTCCATTTGGCATAAACCACCTCTTCACTCTAGGGTAGGCTGTTCAGTGCTACTTCCCAGAGTTCGAGTTTCTGTAGTTATTTTTAGCTGGAGTTTTAGTGCATTCCTGGGACAGGTGAGGCATGAAAAGGAATGTGGGTGTGGGTAACCCTTGAATCTCTAGTGCCAAGGTCTGGGTCTCTTGTCATTCCAACTAAAGAGATGACTCACACCCTTATTATCTGCCCTGAGGCTTGATTTCACCTTAAGAAGTGTGTGGATTAAAACTTCTTGTATATTCTCTAATTTCAAGATCTTGGAACATTTTTTTTTTTTTTTGATGGTTATTTAGAGACAGGGGCAGAGAGCATGTGTGTGCATGCACACAAGCGGAGGAGGGGCAGAAAGAGAGAGAATTCTAAGCTGCGAGAATCGGACGCTTAACTGAGCCACCCAGGTGCCCCAGAACATACTTTCTTGATGTTATTTTGTTACCTGCTTTTGATAACACAGATGCCTTCACTTTTCGTAACCAATGCCACAGGCTGTGGTTCTTTCTGATCTCCTTTCCCAGGGCTTTGAGGGAGCTGGGGTAGACAGTCTCTGATTTAGACTTTTGGATATTATCTACAGATAGAAAGCTACCTGGAAAACATCTGGCTGTAAGCCAGATATCTTTCAGAAGTCAGACAAGTTTTAGGATATTTATCACACCTTTCAGGGACTAAGAAACAATAATCATAACCTAGTTGAGTCTAGACCCCTTTTGGCAACCACTGGAATCCCTTCAGAGCACCCTTAAGTTCCAGAGTGCCTCGAATTCTGGACCTGCTTTAAGCCTGGAATAGCCTACCCAACTAAAACCCTATCACTGGGACCCTTGCACCCCTTCCTAAGGCAGAGATATTTTCCTCCTCTCACTGTAGTTCTGGACAGAGGAAGTAAAACCAAGTTAGCTAGTTATCATGAAGCCATGATACAACGAATGTAAAGTGGCTTCATGATTCAGGTGAGAAATAAGGGGGAAATTTTCTCTGGGCCAGCATCACATGACTATCACAAGCTATTTCCTTTATTAAGGCATACAAATTAGGCACACCTGGGTGGCTCAGTCGGTTAAGCCTCCAACTCTTGATCTCGGCTCAGGTCATAATCTCATGGTTCATGAGTTGGAGTCCCAAATTGGACTCTGTGCTGACAGCTCAGAGCCTGCTTGGGATTCTCTCTCTCTCCCTCTCTCTCTGCCCCTCCCCCACACGTGCACCCACATGTGCTAAGTAAATAAATAAACATTAAAAAAACATTTTTAATTTTTTTTAAGTGTATTTTTGAGAGAGAGAGACAAAGAGACAGAGCACGCATGGGTGAGGGGCAGAGAGAAAGTGAGACAGAATCCCAAGCAGGCTCCAGGCTCCAAGCTGTCAGCACAGAGCCCAACGCGGGGCTTGAACTCACAAACTGTGAGATCATGACCTGAGCTGAAGTCAGATTTAACCAACTGAGCCATGCAGGCACCCCCTCTCAAAAATATTTTTAGGCAAGGGAATTGAAAGCAAAAATGAACTACTGGGACCTTATGAAGATAAAAAGCTTCTGCACAGCAAAGGAAACAAACAACAAAACTAAAAGGCAACCAATGCAAAGGGAAAAGATACTTGCAAATGACATATCGGACAAAGGGCTAGTATCCAAAATCTATAAAGAGCTCACCAAACTCCACACCCGAAAAACAAATAACCCAATGAAGAAATGGGCAGAAAACATGAATAGACACTTCTCTAAAGAAGACATCCAGATGGCCAACAAGCACATGAAAAGATGCTCAACGTCGCTCCTTATCAGGGAAATACAAATCAAAACCACACTCAGATATCACCTCACACCAGTCAGAGTGGCCAAAATGAACAAATCAGGAGACTATAGATGCTGGAGAGGATGTGGAGAAACGGGAACCCTCTTGCACTGTTGGTGGGAATGCAAACTGGTGCAGCCGCTCTGGAAAACAGCATGGAGGTTCCTCAAAAAATTAAAAATAGACCTACCCTATAACCCAGCAATAGCACTGCTAGGAATTTACCCAAGGGATACAGGAGTACTGATGCATAGGGGCACTTGTACCCCAATGTTTATAGCAGCACTCTCAACAATAGCCAAATTATGGAAAGAGCCTAAATGTCCATCAACTGATGAATGGATAAAGAAATTGTGGTTTATATACACAATGGAGTACTACGTGGCAATGAGAAAGAATGAAATATGGCCCTTTGTAGCAACGTGGATGGAACTGGAGAGTATTATGCTAAGTGAAATGAGCCATACAGAGAAAGACAGATACCATATGGTTTCACTCTTATGTGGATCCTGAGAAACTTAACAGAAACCCATAGGGGAGGGGAAGGAAAAGGAAAAAAAAAAAAAAAAAAAAAAGGAGGTTAGAGTGGGAGAGAGCCAAAGCAGAAGAGACTCTTAAAAACTGAGAACAAACTGACGGTTGATGGGGGGGGTGGGAGGGAGGGGAGGGTGGGTGATGGGTATTGAGGAGGGCACCTTTTGGGATGAGCACTGGGTGTCGTATGGAAACCAATTTGACAATAAACTTCATATATTGAAAAATATATATATATATATATATTTTTTTAAAGGCATAAAAATTAGGCGTGGGAATTGTTTGCAATTAGGGGAGGGAGAGAGGTTGGTGGGTTATTTTGAAGCTCTGTTTCTTAAATCAGGAAAGCAGAACTAAGGGATTATATCAAGAAGGAAACAGAAGAAAGGCCAGAAACACCCTTCTTACTCCTGAAACTAGAGCCTCTGGTACACTGACTGCAAAAATAATTTACATTTCATTTAAAAGAATGTCATTTTAAACTTCTATACGTCTACCCATCTTACTATTTCTGAAGACCTACCTTCTGTCTTTTCTCCACTTTCTTTGTAATCAACTCTATCTGCCATTTCTATTCCACAATGCAGTCTTAAACCCCAAAGAATATAGCAGTACAGAAAGATGGTCTGTACTGGATTAATAATCTCCCCCTAAAATTTGTGTCTACCTAGAACTCCAGAGTGTGACCTTATTTAGAAATAGGGTCTTTGCAGATATAATTGGTTATGATGAGGTCACACTAGATTAGGGTGCACCCTAAATCCAATGACTGGTATCCTTAGAGGAAGGCCATGTGAAGACACAGACACATGAGGAAGGTTACATCGAGAGGGAGGCAGAGATTAGTTATGTTGCCACAGGCCAAGCGACACCAAGGACTGCCAGCAACCACCAGAAGCTAGGAAGAGGCAGTCTTCTCTAGAGGTTTCAGATGATGCATGGCCCTGCTAACACCATCTCAGACTTCCAGTTGCCAGAACCGTGAGCCAATCAATTTCTGTTGTTTTAAGCCACCCAGTTTGTAGGACTTTGTTATGGCAGCCCTAGGAAACTAACACACATCTTGATGAGGGTTTCAGCAGCAAGACTTCGCAACGTTACCTTAGAGGATAAGGGAACATGAAGAACAGATCTAAATAGTAGCACAAACTCACAGCTCTGTCCTCATTTACTAACAGATCACATTCATTTATTTCTGTGCCTCCTGTCCTCCACAGTAGTATCTTTATTTATTCTGTGTAGGACTCTAGCTTACAGTCTGGACCTACTAATATGCCTAAAGACGCATCATCCACATTTCTTTGCTTAGTATCCTATCGTCCCATCCTAGCAAAGCATAATTACATGTATACTTTAGAGACAACAGCTAAGCTTTAGAGCAGTTTTTAACCCTTTCAGTCTCCCCAGAAATAGGCACATACTTCAGGGGTCTACGGACCCTATGTGAGAGACTCCACTTTTTTAGAAAGTTCAGACACCTTCAGGATAATTCCAATCTCTTCTCCTTACCCACCACCCACACCCCAATTCAATGTCAGCTTGCTTCTGAAGTCCTCCAATGAATGACAACAGCAACCCTCCATTCACTTTTACCCAAAGGCTCAGAGAGAAAGTGTTGCTATTATCCAAGCCACTGCAGAAAGTTCCATCTGGAAAATACAACATTCAGGGAGAATTAGCCTCCAATCATACCCACAATTCAAAACAAAGTCACAGTTATGGCCCCCACTCAACTACTTGACTCCTGCTTTTCTTCCACCCTTTTTCTCCTTTCCTTCTTTCTTACTGACTCCTAATTTTTCTAATTTAACCTTCACTCAAATGCACCATAACAAGGAGCAATGAAATTTGGAGCAACCTAAACAAAATAATCCATGTGTTTAGATTTCAATTAATTATAAATGCCTTATCCACAGGCATTTCTCTTAGGATACGTTTCTGGCAGAATGTACCCTATATTTATAAAGATCTTCCTGCAAGTAACCATCCACACCTGACTACCACAGAGAATTTTACTGACATCTATTTTTCACTTCTTGCCAGATACTTTGACTCTAAGACGCACCTTCCATTAAGATATACATAGAAAGTTTCTCTTCAAAACTCAATCTTAAACCACTGGAATCTCTTCACGCCAGTTCTGCCAATTCAGACCCTTTCTCTTCTAATAAATGACAAAAATGATTAGGCATCTTCTATGAGTTGAAAGTCTTCAGGGCACAAGACTTCATGACCGTGAAGCTCACAGCTGTTTCTGATTTCCATCAACTTTCCCCTATTCTGACCCAGTCTCTACAGAGCCACGGTCTATTTTCTCTCCAGGAGCTGATGATCCAGCTTTACATATTCTGAGTTATGTAGCCATATAGATGGAGACAAAAGAAAAGAAACCAGTCTTCCTAACCCGAGCAGTCTTCTTCCTAACCCAAAAGCAGTCTTCTTAAACCGAGCAGTCAGGGAAGTGAATGTACCTAGGGATCTAAGAGACTCTGCAGTCTTACTTAAGGCCTTTGATCCATCCCCAAGAAAAACACAACCACCTTTTAAGCAGGACTTCCCATTCAAAGCCATCCATCACCTCGTTCCTTTGCAGATCTTTAAAAATCATAAATAATGTTTACCTTAATTAAGAAAAAGCAATGATTTCGCCACATAACTGCCACTGTCAATTTCTTACCTATTAGCAAGATCTTACTTAAATCTGTAAAGTCCCTCAACCCGTAAAGGTTTTCAAAGAGTTTGAATCTTTTAAAAATAGTAGGCAAATTTATTAGTCCACATTTGGTCTAATGAAGCACAAGCTGAGATTGCTTAAGTATCACCAGTTTTACAAATACAGAAGCTTCTTCCCTTCACAAATACAGGTCCAGGGCTCCATCAACCTAGTCCTTGACTTGCAGCTGAAAAAACAAAAGGTCTGTGTGAAGTGATAAAAGAACACATCCTACTCATCTCGTGACCAAGAAACCAAAGCTGACACGAGCACCGTAAAGTGTGTGCGGTAATGGCACCCTACGGAAGGAAAGCGAGTGCTCAAGTAGATGAGCAGGTTCTCGACATCACTGTGACAGATTTCGGTCTGAGGAACTGTGCTGGAGGGGGCTTCATCCTCTTCTACAATCCCCTTATACGAAACAAAAGGCTGAAATCAAGTCTTTATAAAAGAAATTAACGGCCTTTCCGTTTCTTCATTTTTCCTCCAGCGACCTTGTTCCTGACACCCATAGCACCCTCTGTGTCGTCATTGTCCCCAGTGTCCTCCCGCACGCGTTTCTTCTTTTCTCCATGCTCCCTTAACTCCTGCAAGAAAACAGAAAGGATGAGATTGAAAATGAATTACTGTCACTGAGGGTAACACATCCTGCTCTCCTCTCCTTAAAATCCAACACCGGGGCACCTGGGTGGCTCAGTCGGTTAAGCAGCTGACTTCAGCTCAGGTCATGATCTTGCAGTTCTTGAGTTCAAGCCCCGTGTTGGGCTCTGTGCTGGCAACTCCTGGAGCCTACTTCGATTTCTGTGTCTCCTACTCTCTGCCCCTCCCCCACTCACGCTCTCTCTTTCTCTCTCAAAAATAAACATAAAAAAAAAAAAAACACTACATAACTCCCTAATACCTCACACTAACAAAGGGAGAAGACCAAAACCCCAATACACAAAAATGTTTACATGAAAATTAAAACAATAAGCTATTATTTACACATGGCAGGCCAGCAAAGATTTAAGAGAATGGTAATACCTAGTATTTGTCAAGGTGTGGGGACACCCACATAAACTGTCGCCAACAGCTCTTCTGGGTGGGAGAGGGAGAAATCTGGTATTCTGTATGAATTCAAATTTTAACTCCATTTACTCCTCGGCCCGACAACTAATTCTACTTTTAGGAATTTATTCTAAGGAAACGAGTACACAAAGTTGTACATACTAGGATGTCCAACATGGTACTAGTTAAAACACAAAACATGTGAAAAAACATAAATATACACCCATGTAAGTCATGTTATATATTTATAATGGAATTTTTTGTAGCCACTGAGAAGTGATCACATTGCTCTATATTTGTTAAAATAGAAAAAATGTTAATCATATACAATTAGATAACATCTAATTATGGCTAAAAAAAGAAAAATAGCCAAATGTTATCAAGAGCCAAATGTTCGCCGTGGGGGATAACTCATATGTCTCATTTACTATTTTAATCTTTTCCATATTTTCTGAAATTCTTTCCAATGTATATCTAATACTTTTATAAACCAAAATACCAAATGAGAGTTCTATGTGAGCAGAAAAACACAAGTCCACGCCTCAGCTACTCAGAAAGCAGCAGCCCAGGGGCAAAGTTTCTTCATCCCTCAGACTAGAACTCTAGGGAGCAGACAGCACTTGCTAGGATTCTCTTTTACAATCTTCCCATCCTCACCATTATTATTACTGCTACTTACTGTTAGTTACTACGCAGTTCACGTTAGCTTATCTGATGCCCAAAAAACCCCTATAAGGATCAAAGTAACTGTTATTTCCAATTTACAGGCAAGGAACTGATTCCGAGAGGTCAGACGCATGGTTCAAACCACAATGTCCAATTCACAGCTGGGTCTTCTGATCTCGAGTCCAGAGGTTTTCTTGCCACATGTGAAACATGAACAGTGGCTGAGCATGTGGTCACTGTGGTCAGACTGAGTCCAGACCTCGATTCAAATTACCTACCATCTCTACACGTTAGTATGTTCATCTTAAATTTAGAATAAAATAATACTTCCTGCAGTTAGTTATGAGGATTAATCCAACAGCATCTAGCACGTAGTTACCATTATTTGCATAAAAGTTGATGAAAAAGTAAGCTGCATACCATTCGGGCAAATCTTTGGGCTTCAGTGACACGCTCTGTCAGCATCATAACCTCATCATCCTGTGTTGGAAAGACAGGCAGTTTCTTCCCAATTAAGTGTTCTATGCGCTGGAAGAGTTCTACATCATACCTGAGGAAGGAAAATTGGTGTGGTTTTGGCTGACTGACAACGCGGATGTCTGTCCATTCCCAAACTACACATTATGCGGAATGAGGCAACTGACGCAAGTTTTAAACAATACTGAATCCAGAATACTGATTAGAGCAATCCTCGGTACACAGCCCACTAGAAGATCAACCAACATATTTTTACTCCCAGAAAAGCCAAAATTTTGTCTCTCTAAAAACAAAATCGGGGCGCCTGGGTGGCTCAGTCAGTTAAGTGTTTGACTTCGGCTCCGGTCATGATCTCGTGGTTTGTGCTGGAGCCCCATGTCAGGCTCTGTGCTGACAGCTCGGAGCCTGGAGCCTGCTTCGGATTCTGTGTCTCCCTCTCTCTCCGCCCCTCCCCTGCTAATGCTCTGTCTGTCAAAAATAAACATTAAAGTTTTTTATTTATTTTTTTTTAATTTTTTTAACATTTATTTATTTTTGGGACAGAGAGAGACAGAGCATGAACGGGGGAGGGTCAGAGAGAGAGGGAGACACAGAATCTGAAACAGGCTCCAGGCTCTGAGCAGTCAGCACAGAGCCCGACAAAGGGCTCGAACTCACAGATCGTGACCTGAGCCAAAGTTGGACGCTTAACCGACTGAGCCACCCAGGCGCCCCTAAAGTTTTTTAAACAAAATCAAAATAATTATTCTAATACTCTGAGTTGAGGGAAAAGTCACTACTCTCCAGCTTCAGCAGTTGAAAGAAGGAGCAAGGGTTACATATATATATATATAGGATACATGTATATATATACATATGTATATAATCTTCATTAATGCTCTGTTAAGTAGATACCATTATTTGCATTGTACAAATGCTGAAAACAACATGAAGGAGGTTAAATGACTATTACAGTAAGTGGCAAAGTCAGGCCACCAAATCAGTCTGCACCAAAGCTCTGCTCTTTTCTCTGCATTGTTCTGCCCCTGAAGTCAATTTACTTACTGTGTGACAAAGGTGATAGCCTTTCCAGAACGCCCAGCTCGAGCGGTTCGACCTACTCGATGGATATAATCCTGAGAAAAAAAGCATAAATAAATCTGAGTTACATAAAATTTAAATAAAAAACTATGAACACAAAGTCTTACTGCAAACTTCTGAAAGGAAATACACTCATGTTGAACCATGGAAAAATGGACTGGGCAATTTGTTCAGATAAATCTACTTCATCTTTTTTATTTTCCTTGCAGCACAAAACTGACTCTCTTTTCTTTACAGAAAGACAAATCTAAAGCATATCTACATGGCTGCAGACAACATGGTCTAGAGAAAAACAGCACTGGATCTAGAGGCAGACCTGCATCATGGCTCTGGTCTTACCACCTACCAGCTACACAACTATCTACAAGTCACATAGCCTCTTCGAATCTTGGTTTCTATCTATAAAACAGGGATAGAAACACATGCCCACACTCAGAGTTATTGGGAAAATCAAATGAGACAGCACCTTGTCTACAGCAGTTAAATACAAAGCCAAGAGATACTAGTTGTTCTGGGGACAATTCTGTCCTCCCCAGGGATATTTGGAAATGTCAGAACACATATGCGGTTGTCATAATGTCACCTATGGGTAGAGGCCAGGAATGCTGCTAAGCATCCTACAATGCGAAGGACAGCCCCACAGCAAAGAATCTGCTTGCCCAAAACATTAATAGTGCCAAGGCTGAGAAACCCTGAGATACACTGAGAACCACAAGCTGACGACTCTGAAGAAGTAAGACTGACAAAGATCAGCACGTGCTGCATCTACTCCTGTGATCTCACACCTCTCTTTGGCTACCTTCATTCACATTTATTAATATCACATCCTCAGGCACATGCAAGATAACGAGAATAAATAAATCAAGAGCTTTCCCAGTTTTTGATACTTAACCAATAAAGGATTAAGAAGAAAAAAAAAGGATACAGAAAACATTCCATTAAGAAACACACTTTGGAGGGGCGTCTGGGTGTCCCAATCAGTTAAGCATCTGACTCTTGATTTCAGCTCAGGTCATGATCTTGTGGTCATGGGATCGAGTCCCATGTAGGGCTCTGCTCTGACAGCAACAGAGCCTGCTTGGGATTCTCTCCTTCCCTCTCAAAATAAATAAGTAAACATTTTTAAAAAAAAAAAGAATATTCTTAAAAAATACACTTTGGACGCACTGGAATATTATTCAGCCATAAAAAAGAGTTGAATCTTACCATCTGCAATAATAGAGATGGACGTTAAAGACATTATGCTAAGTGAAATAAGTCTGAGAAAAATAAATACTGTATGATCTAACTTATATGTGGAATCTAAAAAAAAACAAACTGAGCTCATAACATAGACAACATATTTGGTGGTTTCCAAAGGTGAAAATAATGGGAGTAGGGAATCAACTGGGTGAAGGGAGTCAGAAAGTACAAACCTCAAGTTATAATACAAGTAAGCCATGGGAGTGAAATGTACAGCATAGCAAAAATAGTTAATAATACTACATTACACATTTGAAAGCTGCTAAGAGAGTAGACCTTAAAAGTTCTCAGTGCAAGAAAAAAAACTCATAACAATGTATGGTAACTAGACTTGTGGCAATCATTTTGTGATACATACAAACAGCATACCATTATGTTATACAACTAAAACTAATCTTTTATGTCAATTATACCTCAATTTAAAAAAAAAAAGAAAGAAAGAAATACAGTTCAAAACTAGAAAGTCAAGTCAGCAGGGACACCTGGGTGGCTGAGTCAGTTGAGTGTCCGACTTTGGCTCAGGTCATGATCTCATAGTTTGTGGGTTCATGCCCCACATGGGGCTCTGTGCTGACAGCTCAAGAGTCTGGAGCCTTCCTCAGATTCTGTGTCTCCCTCTCTCTCCTCCTCCCCCATTCACATTCTGTCTCTCTCTCAAAAAAAACATTACACATCAAATCAGCATTAAAAAAAATTTTTTTTAAAGAAAGTCAGGTCAGCAATAGGACTCACCTTGGAATGGGTAGGAATGTCAAAGTTAACAACTACATCCACATGAGGTATGTCCAAACCTCGGCTTGCAACATCAGTTGCTAGAAGAATAGAACGAGCCTTTGCCTTAAACTTATTAAGGGATCCTAAGCGTTTGCTCTGACATGATGAAAAGAAATGAAAAGAATGTTAATCTTGATAAACTAAGGAATCTCAGAATCTAAGACACACAAACTAGAAACACTAAATATAAGAACCAAGACAGAAATTTTTAAAAGGATGTTTCCCCTAAGTCCAAACTAGGCTCCACAGATCAGAAGGAAACATGGAAGCAACAAAAAAATATTTAAGACAAGGTCAGAAAATACTAACAGGAAACGGGGATTGTTTAACATGACAGATAGTTGAAAAATAATTTATTAAACATCTTTAGAGACCAAAGAATCAACGTTAGCACTAGGGCTGAATAAATCAACTGAAAAGCTTCCATACCAGACAAATAACTATGAAATCTTCTAATTTGAGCCTCTTACTATCCTAAAAGGAGGAAGTAAGCAACTAGAGCAACACTTTAAAGCCCATAAAATCAAAACAATTCTGAAAAGATGCATGAACACCTCATGTTGTTATTGTACAGAACTACTGCTATAAGCTTTACCCTTTTCACACCACCGTTTCACCACTAATGATGCCGAAGAATCTTTACCTGACTCATCTGTCCATGGAGGGGGATAGCAGTGAATCCAAGATTTCGAAGCAGCAAAGCTGTTCTCTGAGTATTGTTACAGGTGCTGCAGAATATCATAAAGGAGTTTCCAGCCAGTTCATTTAGAATGTAAACCAGGTAGGTATCCTAAGTTACAAACCCAAAACAATCAATGTAAGTAACTGATCTGGAAGAAAAGACTGGAGTCCCGGGAATATAAATTATCTAAAAACCTAAGCCTATAGTTAACTCTCAATTACCCAGACCCCAGCTGCCAGTTTGCACTCCTGAAGCAGCATTATCATCTCTGTGAACCATGAATTTCACATGCCTGAAGCCAAGCACAAGGAAATCTATACTCGGCAACCAGGAAAAGTCCCTACATCAAAGCATAAAACGAGGGTCCATTCCCTATAAAAAAGCCACATAATCAGGAGACAAAAGAAAAACTACTTCAAGAATGGGGCTGGAAAGGAATTACATCATGACTTCATTATTGTGGTTTAGCATGCTGTGAATTCCCGGAATGTTTGACTTTATCAGTGATAAATATAAGCACAGTATGTGTTCTAAAACAAACAGTAGCACAACTCTTAGCTAATCAAAAGTGGACACACTTTCAGATGCTTTAGTGAGGAAGGAGAGGGAGAGGCAGGAACGATCAAAGTAAACACTTTACCTTGAATTTAGAAGGAATAAAAAGGTAATATTGCTGTAATTTCTCAACTGTCTGGTATTTGGAGGAAACAGCACATTTCACAGGATTCTTCAGTGCTGCTCGCTGAAGTTTTTGCACCTGCAGAAAAAAACCTGGAATAGTACACTGATTCCTAAATGCTGTTTTTACTTATCACTTAATAAAGAAGAAATCAGAAGTCCTAGAAAACTTCACCTTCTTGGTCATGGTGGCCGAGAAGAGAAACGTTTTCCGATCTCGGGGAATCACTTTGAGGATCTTGTCAACCTAAGGCACAAAGAAAGGATACCAACATAACATTTAGAGTGGATATTTACAAATGCTCTTTGTGAAGCAGAGAATGAAAAACTATATCACTGTGGGAATTTGGGAACTCAAAAATTCCATTCAATTCAGCTAAAATTTATTGAATATTTATTATTTGTACGATACTATATGCTGTTTTTAAAAAATGCCACTCAGAGAAAAGAACAGTTTAAATTACAGTAGAGCTAATCTAAGAGAAAAGTCAAAGGTGTTCATCAACTAAGTTATGAGTGGGTCAGCTATGATGACAGAAAATAAAAATATTTCAAGGTATACAAAAGAGGTATATATCAAATAAAATAGAAACGAAATCTGGTAGAAATTTCTCATCTCTAAAACTACAGTCAGACTATATTCTCTAGAGGATACTGAGGCACTGACAACGTGAGGAACACCAAGAATGAAAAAAAGGCAGCAGAAATGTTTAAATTAACTGATAATGATATAGTATTCCACAAAGCAGTTGTGCAATGAACCAAAGTTTGAAGAGGGCACTTGAGATGTCCTACAATGAGGAAAGAAACTAGCTGCTCACCTCTGTCTCAAAATCCATATTCAATATTCGGTCTGCCTCATCCATCACCAAGTATTTGAGGGCTCTTAAGTTGAAACCTTTTGTATTTTCCAAGTGGTCTATCAGTCGACCAGGAGTTGCTATCAAGAAAGGTTGAAGAGAAAGGGCAATGTTTAAGAACTAGGACAAAAAGAAAAGTTACCAACCACCCCACCCACCAAGCCCCCCAAAATTTCAGAAATTAAAAAATAAAACAAGACCACAAAAATCCTTTCTTCAAAATCTTTCTACACAAATAAGTTTTATGCAACATGGACAGATCTTCTCCAATTCATCGTTGTCAGTGCCTTTTACCGTTGTCAATTACTCACCTATTATTACATGTGGTTTTTTCGCCAGGGCCAGAGACTGGGACATTGAATCGATTCCACCTACAATCACAGCTACAGAAACAAAAAGAATACAGAACAGAGACCCTCAATTTTTTCCATAGTTCACTGAATACGTTTTAAGCCAGTGCTAGATTTCTACTTAAATTTTTCTTCCCGTATAACTTTCCCTAAAGCTAAAATACCAAATTCGCTCTTAAGGTCAATAAAGTCATGTTAATAATATTTGCTTCTATCCTCCTTTTCCATTCATTCTCAACTTGTGAAGAAACTCTACAGTTCCTTTCCTGTCAGACACTTACCGCTTTGCACACCAATGGAAGACCCCAGGGCTTCAAACTGCTCTGAGATCTGAAAGGCCAACTCCCGAGTGGGCGTGAGAACTAAGGCAAACAATCGCTGGGGCGTCTCCAACAGTGCATTCAGAATGGGCAAAGCGAAGGCACCCGTTTTTCCAGAGCCAGTTTCTGCCAGCCCGATGATATCACGACCTAGGAAGAAAAAGAAAACCTCTAACAGCAAAGAAACGCTCTCTGCATTATTTCCCTTTTTCTACAATGACACAACGTGGGCACAAAGTAGACAGTGAATAAATATTTGATGAACTGGAGGGAGAGGAAGGTTGAACAGACAGAAGACATAGTCTCTGTCCTAGGTAAGCTTAAAACCCAGGGGTGACATACACAAATATGATATAATGTGATAATGGCTTTACAACAGGCCCCTACAACATACAGTGAGAACACAAAGGAAGGAGTAACTCACTGCCCAGGGGAGTCAGGAAAGGCTAACAGACCTGATGAGTAAATTAAATCTGGAATTAAGCAAAGAAAGAAAGGAAGCACATTCCTATAAGAGAACAGAGGACGGAGGCTGTAAAGAACATAGCCACGTGCAGGGAGAGTGAGAAGTACAATGCGGCAGAACACAGAAATGTTAAGGAGGGAGAGGGAGAAGAATGAGGCCAGAAAGGAAACTCATAAGCCATGATAGGGTGTTTTGATGTCTTCCTGTAAGAGAGAGAATTAAAGGATTTTAAGCAGGGAACATGACAATCAATGTTACTCCTTAGGAAGATAATCCCTATGCCTGATGGCATAATGAGCCAAGGAGCTCAACAGTACATGCATTTACACTGCTTCTTCTGAGGGAAGAATGCCGTAAGTAATCCCTTAAGAAGAGGTCCCCATGGTCTGTTATCACCAATCAAGCCGTAACTATAAGATTTGGAAATTAACTCCCAAACCAAGGCCACCATCTCTAGGCTGGCTGGCTGCAGCTCACAAGGTAGCTGTGCACTCCAACAGCGCCTGCTGAGATTGCTTCCTAGTGATAATGACCTCCACGGTTGATGCTCACATTGTTCCCTGACTGTATAGAACTTCTGAGATTTCCTTACCTAGAGATTAACCCTACAATAAACCCCTTTTCTCCGAGGTTACCTGAGTGACTCTCTTCCTTATGACCTAAGATGACCTTAACAGAATGGGGAACACACAGGAAAGTAAGAGCTCAGTTAGGATACCAGGGGAGTTAGTATGGTGGTCTGAACTAAGGCAAGACAGTGAGGATAAAAACAAGTGAGATGTACAAAGTAATGAAAGAAAATGTGGTTGACACATGGGTTTCTAAGGGCATATAGAAAATTAGCTCTGGTGAGGAAAACAATGACTCTGGTTTGAACACAGGAACTTGACGTTTCTGCAACAGGCTCAGAGAGAAATATCTAAAAACCAGTTGGACGCACTTGTTTGGAGCTCAGCAGAGAAGTACAGGCTAGAAACACAGAAGTTGGAGCATCCTAACAGTTTTGCTCCCCCAAGGGCAGACACATCAGAATAACCTATGGGATTCTTATACCTACACATGCCCAAGTCACACATGTGGAAATTCTGATTCAGTGACTCTAGAAATCTCTACTGTTTTACAAGTAAGATAGGTAATTTTGATGAGCACTGGCTGAGACTCACTGATGCAGATAGTGTTAAAGCTTCAGGACTGGATGAGAAATCTTAGTAGTGTTTTCAGAGTGAGGAAAAAAAAAAAAGGATAAAGATAGAATTAACCTTACAAGGAAAAAGGAAAGGAACCAGAAGAATCTCATAAAGAATAGCTGGAAAGACAGAAGATAATACTGACTTGAAATTGAGGAGGAAGAGAGCTCAAGAAAGGAGAGTGATTGATATCAAGTAGAGCAGACTTCTCAACATCCGTCTTTTAGACACTGATCACTTAAACTAGGATCCTGCCAAGCCAGAGCAAACAACTCCATAGTCTAGTGAATTCTACCATTTACCCTTCTAAACAGTAACATCGATGTTACCTATAAAAGTACAAGTGTAGATGTGAATTATAAGTCAGACCAGACAATGCACTAATTTTGTAAAGGTCAGAGCAACAAATGACAATATACGGATAAAATTTCTCCCTCATTTACTAACTTTATTGTTGTTGTAGGGTAAGTGATAATGCATTGCAACAGCCTCTACCTATTTGTGAGCTAAGGGCTTCCAAAGCCTTTTATTCCCCAACTTTGGGGGGATTCTGCCCTCCCTGCCTGGGTACAACACACCTTCTAGAACAGGAAAACAAAAACAAGAACAAGAACAAAAACAAAAACACACCCACTGGGATCTGTTCCCCTTTTCTTTCAAGGGAAGTCTTAAAATTTCAGAAGAAAGGGGTATACAAGAAAGATTTAGGGAAATAAAGGAGCTTAAGTCTCTCAATCCATGTGGCTGTAACGCCCACCGCCCACAAAGCAATATTCACTTTGTGAAATTATTTTTCTCTATTATCTCCTTTCTTCTTCTCACAACCTGTAAGCCTTTCCAGTGGTAGTATCTGTGTAGAATGAACACCCAGTAAGAGGAGCAGGAATAAATTCATTCACCTGCCACACTGCTAGCACCTAACACAACTACTTGGTGTATGGCAGCCATTCAAAAAACTGTCTGAAATTCGTAGAGGACTTTGAGTGATCTCTGAATTAAAAATAAACTTAATACGGAGTGCCTGGGTGGCTCAGTCGGTTAAGCGTCCGACTTCAGCTCAGGTCATGATCTCACGGATGGTGGGTTCAAGCCCCCATCGGGCTCTGTGCTGACAGATTGGTGCCTGGAGCCTGCTTCGGATTCTGTGTCTCCCTCTCTCTCTGTCCCTCCCCCGTTCGTGCTCTGTCTCTCAAAAATAGATTAAAATGTTAAAAAATTTTTTTGAAAAATAAACTTAATACATGAAACAGATGGGAAGAAAAGCATCCTCAAAAATCATCAAAAGATTTTGCTCTCCCCACTGTAACACTATAATATAGGGCCAAGAACACAGGCTTTTCACTAGAACATCCTATTATTCAAATTCTGGCTCTACTGATAACAAGTTATGTGCACCCACCCAAGGTACTTAATCCACTGGCCATCACCAATAAAATAATCATTCCTGCCTTTCAGAATTGTTATAAGTTTAAGAACAATGGATGGACCCAGGATGCCACAATTTTGTAGAAACTGACACCATCATTAGTACTCAAACTAAATTTTAAAGTTAATTTAAGAGAAGACAAAAGAAAAACTTTGTTAGATTATTTAAATCTCTTGCTTAGAGCCAGCGTCTATAGGTTTTTTAAATGAAGCATTTGTAAACTACTCCTTAGAATGAAATAACCTCAAGAATAAGAATACTTTCCATGATGATTATGTCAGTCACATTACTCAGTTCCTAGTAATCTTTCATGGACTCCTACTTTCTCTGCATTAAATACAAACTTTTTACTGAAAACATTATAAATAATTTAAGGATTATTACCACCACCCAATTTGGGTTCATTCTTCCAACACATGCTGTAGGGCAGGCAGGAAAATGCCAGAAAGCACCAACCCTTCTTTATGCTTTTTAAAGCAATTCCAGTACTTCTGACTGCCGAATCTTCTTCCCCACTAATGGCCTTTACACAATCCTTATCCTCTTAGCGTCTCTAGACAACTTGAAAGTGTTTACGGCCCCCTCCCTAAAACACTCTCCCTTACCTAATTTGTATGAAACTGTCCTCTCATGATTTTCAACCTGTTATTGAGTCTCCATTTCTCCCCCTGTCATCTCTTGACCCTACGTGGCAACCTCAGCCATTTCCACAGTTTCAGCTACAACTTCTCTTTGGATGTGGTATCTACATCCAGTTCTGGACCCTTAATCAAGCTCTAATTCCCAGATTCCACCTGTGTGTCAGTCAAGTCTATTTCTTTGATGCCCGAAATCAATTATTTCCAACTGAACTCCTCTTTCCTGAAATTATTTTTCCTCCTATGTTCCCTTTTTACACCAGTAATATGTCCTAAACACACAGGCAACGATCCTAGATTTCCCTACCCCTTGCCTTCCATTAACTAACTAGTTACAAAATCATGATGACTCCTTTTCTATCATTTTTCTTTCTTTCTCACTACCTCTACCTTACCCTTTATTTATTGCCAAAATTACCGCAATGCCCTCCTAATTGGTCTCCCAGCCTCTTGTCTCTCATCTCTAAATTTCCTTATAAAGCTATGAGACTAATAGTCCAAGAAAACAACTCTAAACATTTCATTCTCCTGCTAAAAAAATAATCCCCAAAGGCACTCCACTGCCCATGGAACAAAGACCAAATTCTTTTACCCACATTTAAGTCCTGCATAATCTGGCCCCAAAGACTTTACTAATCCTTTCCCTATTCTCTATTAAGTAGTTGCAAGCCTCCACACATGCCCATGTGTTCCAGCCTCCTTAGCTTTTTTTTCATATTGTTCCCTATGCCTAGAAGGTCCTCCCCTCCCATCATGCACAAATGTCTAAATCTTATTCAGTCTTCAAGGTTCCGCTTGAATGTCTTTCCAACCTTTCCAGCCAAAAACTAAAGTTTACTCTAGTCCATTCCAATGAGTAGTAATCTCTTCTCCTCCCTCAGTGCACTTGGAATGTAACTTTCTTATGTCCCAGTTCACTTTGTAATAGATTTATAATTATCTCCTTACTAGAATCTAAGTTCTTAGAGTGGGCAGAATCTTAACTTCTGGTGCCTTACACTTGTATCAGATACTTACTATTTATAGAAGGAGCAAATGGAATTTCATAGAGTAAGTCTAATTACTTTTCCACGTGACAGCTCTCCAAATCACTGAAGCCAATTACCATATCCCATCCAGATCTACTCTTCTGCAGACTGAATGCACTCAAGCTCCTTTAACTATTTAGGACTATTCTTGTTACTATACCACACTCACTGCCACTCTTGGTCCCTCAAAACTGGGCCCCAGAACTAAGCATAATATTCTAGATGTGTTCTAACCAGCAAAGGCATTTCTCTCACTAGAGCTAGTTCAAGGGTTCTTAACCTGGGACATATGGGAGAGGAATTCAGAGTGAGGGGTAAATTCTACATACAGATATGTTCATACACTTTTTTTTTTTTTTTTTTGCTTGCCTGAAAAATCTCTTATACTAATGTAGCTAAGATTCCATTCATTTTCTCTATGGAACTTAATGAATTTCAGTGAACATTGCTAGGTCTCTTTTACCACCAACCGTAACACTGTGAAGCTGGGCTTTGGGAATCTAAGAGCAGGACTTTACCTCTACTCCCATGAAAGTTCACCCTGTTAGTTTCAGTCCCACTAGTCATCAAACATGTTAGCCATTCTTCTGAAAATCTGATAAACACGTCTTACAAAGCGAGAGCTCTCAACTCCTCTAGATACTGATGTGTGTTCCAGGCACCCTTATGTAAATCTGCACTTATTGATTCATAATTTCTAACAAGTTTCTTGTTCATACACTTTAATCCAGTGTGTCCTTAAAGTTAGCACCTGTTGCAAACAAATCTCCTTATAGAAAGTAAGTTCAGTAGAACAGAATTACTTTTTCAAAAGCCAATAAGCCACAAATTTTGTATCTTTAGTGGCCATATTTTTATATTACTTGAAGTATACAACAACAGCTCTCAAAAGTGATAAGTAGTTGATTGAGTGTAACTTCATACTGAACCTGTATTAAGCCACATGTTTAATTTCAACCTACCTTGTAAGGCCAAAGGAATAGCTTCAATCTGGATCTTTGTGGGCTTTGTCCATCCCAACTGGTCACAAGCTTCACACAACACATCTGTCACACCCTTAGAATTCAGAAAAATACACTTTAGCAAAGAGGAACACACACACTTGCCTCCCAGCTAATTTTTTTTAAATGTTTATTTTATTTTTGAGAGAAAGAGAGAGCATGAGCAAGGGAGGGGCAGAGAGGGGGTTAACACAAAATCCGAAGCAGGCTCCAAGCTCTGAGCTGTCAGCACAGAGCCGCAGCCAGGCTGGAACCCGGGAACCACAAGATCGTGACCCGAGCCAAAGTCGGTTGCTTAACCCACTGAGCCACCCAGGCGCCCCTGCCTCCATCCTAATTAAATGACTATCGGAGCCACCCTGCTGGTGACATGTGCATCCCTTACGCTTGGATTCAAGAAGTATTGCGAGCCTACTCAGTCCGCTCTTTATGAGCACTAGGAGATAGCAGTACTTCAAGACTTAACACTTTCTACTCAAAGAGACAAACCCAAGCTCTTCACGTGCACTATTTCATTCAAGCCTCACAATTCGCTGAAGTACGTATTATTACCCCCAATTCACAGATGTGGAAAGTGAGGCACCGCGAGATAACAACGTGCCCCTAGTAAGTCACTGGGTCAGAATCCAAACCCGTTGCATCTTACTCCGGGGGGGGGGGGGGGGGGGGAGGGGGAAACTTACAAACGTCGCCACACCAAAAGGGAGAAAAGCGCAAATGGGGACTCTCAGGGACGGGCATCCCTCCCACCATCCAAACCCACAGACTTAGGGAGAGCGTCTGGAACCCAAGTTTCGGAAATTCTGAAGGAAACCCAAGCTAGGCCCCAGCTGCGTCTCTACACTATTAGCCGGAACCTAAGGCAAATGGACTCTGCCTGCGCCCAGTGTCAGCAGTACAAAGAAAAACCTGAGTCATCCACGCTCACCAGATCTTTAAAAGTTTTAGTTTCCTCCTCTTGCACCGCCGGCTGAGGCGCTTCAGTCGGAGAATCGTGCTCCTCGGGCGCCGCCATGTCTTCCGCGCACTCCGGAAGCGGGTCACCGGCGCGCGGGGTGCCGGGAAATGTAGTTTTAGTTCTCCCCTGCCAGCGTGTTCTGGGCGCCCCCCTGCGGACTGGTTGGGATTTGCCGGCCGGAGGGCTGAGGCCTTGTGGAACTTAGTTTTAAAAAGGGGGTGGGGGATGGATATTAACGCGTAGGCTTGTGGAACTGAGAGGAGTGCAGAAAGCACTGATGACCTGGGCCTCCTGTCTGTCCTTTAGGATCCTTATAAGAAGTTATTCCCACCTCTCACACCTGTTATGTTCCTTGCTTCTCCAATCATACAGCATTGAACAGGGTGATACTGCAATACTATTTATTTATTATAATTGTTTCATTCATTTACTCAGTTGAACCCACCATATGCTAGGGCTATACTACATGCCTAGTGGCCAGGACACCATCCGTTGCTGTGGAGAAGACAGATAATGAATAAATGATCACAGATAATTTCAAACTGTGAAAAATGCTATGATGTAACAAACAAATAAAAATGATGGAGAGTAACCTGGGGAGGACACGTTGTGGGGACAACTGTGAGCTTGGGCAAGGCCTTTGGGAAGCAGTGATAATTGAGCTGAGATCTCACTGGTGAGAAGACAGTCCCTTGAAGAGTCCAGGGGACAATTATTTCAGACTAAAGGAACAGCAAACACAAAGGTCCAGAGGAAGCATAGCCAATGAGGCTGTTCTGGGAAACAGTCTGCCACTACTGAGGCAAATTAAAAGTTATTTTATGTTGCAGGTGCCTGTGCCCAGCAAGCACAATCCTCCAGCATGCAGGTTCTCATACGGTGCCACAGTGCTCATCTTATTGGAGGCAGCTGGTATGCATCCTTGGGAGAGTGGATAATTAAAACATGTCCATGGTGGGCGCCTGGGTGGCGCAGTCGGTTAAGCGTCCGACTTCAGCCAGGTCACGATCTCGCGGTCCGTGAGTTCGAGCCCCGCGTCGGGCTCTGGGCTGATGGCTCGGAGCCTGGAGCCTGTTTCTGATTCTGTGTCTCCCTCTCTCTCTGCCCCTCCCCTGTTCATGCTCTGTCTCTCTCTGTCCCAAAAATAAATAAACATTGAAAAAAAAAATTAAAAAAAAAAAAAAAAAAAACATGTCCATGGTGTGAGCAAATGGGCCTATAACAATACAGCCAGATCTCAAAAACCTAGTGCTGAGTGGGAAAAGTATAAAATATGTCATGTGCATTTAAAATATATACCCAGAGGGTGCCTGGGTGTCTCAGTTGGGTCAGCATCCGACTCTGGATTTGGGCTCAGGTCAGGATCTCAGTGTCGTGGGCTCGAGCCCTGGGTCCACGCTGAGCATGGAGCCTGCTTAAGATTCTCTCTTCCTCTCTCTTTCTCTCTGTGCCCCTCTCACCTGCTCTCTCTCTCTCTCTCTCTCAAATAAAAAAAAAATTAGGGGCACCTGGGTGGCTCAGTAGGTTAACTATTCAACTTCAGCTCAGGTCATCATCTCGTGGTTCATCGATTCAAAACCCAGGTCAGGCTCTGTGCTGACAGCTCAGAGCCTGATACCTGCTTTGAATTCTGTGTCTCCCTCTCTCTCTGCCTCTACCCCACACACACTCTGTCTCTCTCTCTCTCTCTCTCTCAAAAATAAATGTTAAAAAAATTAATAGTAATAAAATTTTTAAAAATATTTTTTATTTAAAAAATAATTTCTAAAGATGTACTCCATTAAAAATAAAATCAGGTAAAAATTTTGCCCACAAAAATATTACTTTCTGCTAGAGCACATACAAATAGAAGGATACACTTCAGACATTTGAGAACGGTTACCATGGAGAGAGAGGAACTGCGATAAAACTGGGAATGAGGGAACTGGAAATAAAAGAATACATACACAAAGCAGGAGAAGGGACTTGTGACAATGCGCCTTGACCTGAGAATTGTCAACTCAGCTCAGTGTGCCTGAGGTCCTCCCCACCACCAAGTGAAAAAAGGTCCTGACTTAGGAATCACATTGGTGTCTGCAAAAACAAAAACAGGTAGGGTAAAGTCAGAGAAGCAGGCCCAGGTCAGACCCTGCAGGACGCTGTTAGTAAAAGAGTTTGGGGTTGGACGTTATCCTGAATACAAAAGGAAGCTTCTGGAGCGTACTGAGCAGGGAGGCATGTGACCTACATAAGCTAAAATATCACTCTAACTATTTATGAAGACAGATAGTAGAGAGGAAAGGGTGGAAAGAGAAACTCCCTAAGAAGCAAGAGATGATCTTCATACCCCAAGCTCTAAGCACGCTGCCTGATGCAAAATGGATGCCCCGTAACTGCTCGGTGGGTGAATTACAACTCGGCAAAGCGCCGGGGTCAAGTATGATGGCAAATCGGAGAGAACTGCACTGGTGTTTCTTTCGGGAGTGAAACTGCTTCCAGCTTTGAGATTACCTCCTGCAGAATACATTAGGGTCTTTGCTCTTTTCATATCCGTGTCTCCACCTTAAAGGGAAGGAGAGGGGGCGCCTGGGTGGCGCAGTTGGTTAAGCATCCGACTTCAGCCAGGTCACGATCTCGCGCTCCCTGAGTTCGAGCCCCGCGTCAGGCTCTGGGCTGATGGCTCGGAGCCTGGAGCCTGTTTCGGATTCTGTGTCTCCCTCTCTCTCTGCCCCTCCCCCATTCATGCTCTGTCTCTCTCTGTCCCAAAAATAAATTAAAAAAAAAAAAAAAAAAGGGGAAGGAGAGAAGACCCACACCACATAAAACAACGGGTCACCCTGAAACTGGTTCTATCATCACCCGCTTGGGCCAACACAGTCTGAGGCCTTCCAGCTGTCTGTTCAGTTCCCTTCCCCTCCCCTCCCCCGCCATCCTCTCCATCTTCCCAGGACAGGCAATGAGGCCGCCTTAGGTGATCTCCAAAGCAGGTAATGCGATTTGGGATAAGAGGAAGTTGACTTATCCCAAAGAAGTTCTCCCAAACTAGCGCTGTTTCCTTTTGTAGACCTGATGAGGGTCAGCATGAGGCAGGCTGAGGGACAAAGCACAAGCTAGCACCCACCCCCACCACTCTTCCCCCAGGTGGAATATGTGATATTCCTCAGACACTCCTGGCTACCCAAGAACAAAGCACAGGGGTCTAAGTGCTTGCCATGGTAATATAGGAAACAAAGGCAAATGAAAAATTAAATTCCCTTCTGCCTATAGCCCATTGACAAGTCCTTGAGATAGAAGAGTGACCTCCCTCTAAGAGCTCAGCTGCCTCCATGATGACACTTTGCTGGGGCAAAAGAGAACCTTAGCTTAACATTATCCCAACCTGGAGGATCCTGTAAGTCTACTTCCTTTATCTCAACTGCCCCAAGATATATGCTGGCAATCATACTCCAAGCTTATGCCCCCCCCCCCATATATATCTGAAGGGTCTCATGACTGAGGTTTTATTAAAGGTAACAAATAGTGTTTCCCTAGCAACAGCTAGCCCCTCAAGATCCTGGAAACTTTGCTTCCAAAATTCCTTAGAGACATACTCTATCCCTGATCCCCTCCCAAGCTGAGGGTATATAATGAGTTACCCATCAGGCCCCCAGTGCAGCTCTTCCTGCCCATGGGTCCTGTCCCCGTGCTTTAATAAAATCACCTTTTTACACCAAAGATGTCTTCAAGAATTCTTTCTTGGTCGTCAGCTCTGGCCCCCACGAACCCCCAGCACCCCCAAAACTTCATCAGACCTGCTGGAAATGTTGTGTTACTTGTTTGACAAGTGAGAAACTCGAGTCATGTCAAGCGACATGTGACAACGCAAGGTAGCAAGAAACAAGAGGAGAACCCAGGCCTCTGGAGGCCCAGACAGTGCTTTCACCGCAGAGAACATCATCTCCCAAGACCACGAGCAGCTCTGTCCTGCAGTCACACTCAGATTCCTCGGCCCCACAGAGTTTTCTGTAAGAACGACAGAGCCGCTAAAGTATTTATTCAGCTTCCCTGACATTTGTTTTCTGATTTCATTTAAGAGGGGAATGGGGAATGAAGTGTTGAGGGAAGCTGGAAGCCTGGAAAGGGGCCGCAGATGGAAGCAATTGTAAGGACTAAAAAATTGCGTATCATATAGGGTCTAAAGTTACCCAAGTTTTGTTAAAATGTGTTACAGGAAAGAAAAAAAAAACCTCACACAGAAGATTTGTAATGGGAAATCTGTTTAAACTACTCAGCTGCTATTATAATATAAAACTATCCTCTTAAAAAAATATATTTAAAAAGAGGCGCCTGGGTGGCTCAATCTGTTAAGTGTCGGACTCTCAATATTGGTCGTGAGCTTATGGTTGTGAGTTCAAGCCCCGCATTGGGCTCTGCAGCGCAGAGCCTGCTTGGGATTCTCTCTCTCCCTCGCTCTCTGCCCCTCCCCGATTCATGCACTCTCTCCCTCTCTCAAAATAAATAAATTTTTAAAACATATTTAAAAAAAATTTTTTTAACATTTATTTATTTTTGAGACAGAGAGAGACAGAGCATGAGCAGGGAGGGGCAGAGAGAGAGGGAGACACAGAATCGGAAACAGGCTCCAGGCTCTGAGCTGTCAGCACAGAGCCCGACACGGGGCTCGAACTCACAGACTGTGAGATCATGACCTGAGCCGAAGTCGGATGCTTAACCAACCAAGCCACCCAAGAGCCCCTAAAACATATTTTTAAAAAAAACAAAAAACCTGTCCTTTTCAGCCAAGCAAAAATTTTTTATTTGTTCTCAGATAATTCAAGCATCAGCTATTGTTAAAACTTCCTCTCGTGCCGGCGTCCCCGAGGTGCAGAGGGATGTCAAGACAACGTGGCCTGCTTGCACCATTCCTTGGTCCCGGGGTGTGCCGGCAAGGTTTGGGCCTCAACCAGCACCCACCTGGGTGACACGATTCATGTCAGACCAGCAGGGTGACCACAGAAGCTTCCACAGAGAAGAACCTGCTTCAACTGAGGGGACTGTCTGCTTCTGCCTATTCCTACCAGGCTTGGAGTAGCTGGGATATTTATACTCTGGTCAGGGATATAATAGAGGTCGTTCTAGTAACTGAGCGGTGTCACATCCTGTACTTTAGAACAATGAGGAAGATTGAAGAGGAAATCCAAATAAACACTCAAAATGGTGAGGGGGAAAAGCAAGCCTGAAACAATATACTGGCTCCAGAAGGACAGGGCAAAGTGACTGCCCCCAACCCCCACTCTGAAAGCCTTTCGCAGGCTCCCACACACTTCTGCTTTCATATGCCCCTTTCTCCACAAAAAAAAAAAAAAAAAAAAAAATCACTAACAAGTATATTTTAAGGCTGCATGAGAATAAGGACAAATACATAAATATTCCGTATTAAAATAGTTCCTCTAATGTAAAAAGTCCTTCCCCCCCCCCCTTTGATGTTAAAAGAAATTAAAACCTTTTTTGGGGCACCTGGGTGGCTCAGTCGGTTAAGCGTCTGACTTCGGCTCAGGTCACGATCTCGAGATCCGTGAGTTCGAGCCCCGCGTCGGGCTCTGGGCTGATGGCTCAGAGCCTGGAGCCTGCTTCCGATTCTGTGTCTCCCTCTCTCTCTGCCCCTCCCCCATTCATGCTCTGTCTCTCTCTGTCTCAAAAAGAAATAAAACGTTAAAAAAAATTAAAAAAAAAAAATAAAACCTTTTTTGTGGGCCTCTAAAAGTATGTTGGGCTCCAGACACTGTGGCCACTGTACCTGGCAGATAAGGGGAGGACCATGGCACAGCCTCCAGCAGGACAGGGACACTGGGCTGCTGTGGGGCAGAAGGACAGCAGGGGCTCCTGGACCAAACGCGAAGTGAGCTCCCAAACTTAGAGACAAGGCTTCCGTGGAAGATGCAGACAAGAATCCGTTGCTCATCAGTTTCTGCTCAAAATCTGCCCTCCCCCCTGCCGCAGCTGCATTCCCGTAGTCTGTTGTGGAGACAGACAGCTCCCATTCAGTTCTGGAAGTGTTCTGTATTCGTCAAGAAGGATCCAGTGCAAAACTTAATCAGTCAGAAAATTATGTTTAACTGATGAATTAAAAATCTGTTCTGAGTCTTATAATGTTATAACGAGGGTAAAAACAAGAGGACAGTCTATGTGGAATTCAGAAGAAAGAGAGTTGACATACAAATTACTTAGTGACATAACCAATCTGTGTCTAAAGGAAAAAAGGTAACTAGTCCCAGTTGTTTGTTGCTTTCTTTTTCTTTTTGATTCTAGGTTGAAATTCTTAAATGCTTCTTAAAATGCAGAGGAATCGGTGTTTGTTTCTTTTTTTGTTGTTCAACAAAAATTCTCAAACATTATGTCAGACCTTGGGCCAGACATCAGGATCCAGAAGGAAGCATGAAACCTATGCTCCAGTTGGGCAGACGCCTGTTTAAAAAATAAGAAGAAAGTTGGGGCGCCTGGGTGGTTCAGTCAGTTAAGTGTCCAACTCTTGATTTCGGCTCAAGTCACCATCTCTCAATCCATGAGTTTGAGCCCCTTATCAGACTACATGCTGACGAGGCAGAGCCTGCTTGGGATTCTCTTTCTTTCCTTCTTTCTCTGCCTCTCCCCCCTGCTCACACTCCCTCTTTCTCTCTCTTTCTCAAAATAAATAAATAAACTTAAGAAAGAAAGAAAGAAAGAAAGAAAGAAAGAAAGAAAGAAAGAAAGAAAAAGGAAAGAAGGAAGGAAGGAAGGAAGGAAGGAAGGAAGGAAGGAAGGAAGGAAGAAGATTACACAGAAAAGTAATCGCAAGTGAGATGAAAGATACCGAGGAAAAAAGCAAGGGGATGACCTAATCTTTATCTGTGAATCATGGCCATTTTCCCTATGGAAGTGGCTTTTAAACTGAGACCTGAAATTGACCAGCTGTGTGGGAATAGGGGGTGGTTAGGCTTCTTCTAGGTTTGGCTCTGTGGTGGGAAAAAATAAAAGATCAGATGAAGCTTACAGAGATGATAAGCTGACGATTTAGGGGGAAGCTGGCAGTCTAGGTAGGGAACTGAATGTCTAGGACCATATGGGCCATGTAAAGGATCTGGGGATCTGGGGCTTTATGCTAAGGGCAATGGGAAGGAAGCCTTTGAAGACATTTGGGCAGAGACGCATTTGAAAAGATCACTCAGGGGGCGCCTGGGTGGCGCAGTCGGTTAAGCGTCTGACTTCAGCCAGGTCACGATCTCGCGGTCCGGGAGTTCGAGCCCCGCGTCAGGCCCTGGGCTGATGGCTCAGAGCCTGGAGCCTGTTTCCGATTCTGTGTCTCCCTCTCTCTCTGACCCTCCCCCGTCTCTCTCTGTCCCAAAAATAAATAAACGTTGAAAAAAAAATTAAAAAAAAAAAAAAGAAAAGATCACTCAGGTGGCTGCAGTGCAGAAAAGATTGGGTCAGGGGAGATGGATGCAGAAATATCACTTACCAGTTATCAAGCCAAAGATGTTGGTATTTTGGACCAGGAAGGGGCAGGAGAGAAATGGGTTGGAGAGAAATGGACAAACTCAAAGGGTATGGAGAGGTTAGATAAATCCTCATGATTGATTTAACTCAGAAGATGAAGGCTGGGGATGCGTCGATGGTCCCCAGTGTCTGGCTTAAGCGAGGAGAAATGGGCTGAAACCTTTACATAGCTAGGAAGCACCGAAAGAGGGGCAAATACGTGGGCAGATAAAGGGAGTGAGGTCATGTTCAGAAGGGAGTGGTTATTGGAGGAACTAAGACTCAAAGCCAAGCAGACAGGCTCCAGAGCTCCCAATCTTGCCACCACACTGTATTGCCACTAGGTTATCCCTAGTATGGCTAAGGGAGGTAGAAATATAAGTAATATGTCCTTAAATTTTTCAATTAGCTGAAGCAAATTATTCTGTCTCCTGTGTAGTGCACATACCCCAAAAGGCATCTCTTCTGTGGATAATTAGTTTTGAATCTCAACTAGACCTTATCTCCCAATGAACATTACAACGTTGGCATCTGGATTTCTCCCCCACACCAGCTTCTCTCTCCATCCTCCCCCTCGCACCTCTTCTTTCCCTCCAGCCTCCGCATCAGCAAGTCCTACAGACTCCTTGAGTCCCTCTACTTCTCCCTTCCCATCACTACCACCGTGGCCCAAAATGGACTTTCTCCTTGTCTGCTGTCCCAGCAGACTGCATGCTCTATAAGAGCGGCGACCCCAACTGTGCTATTCCCTTGCAATGCCCAGTGCCTAGCAGAGAATAAGCATTCAGCAAATAGTTGCCCAGTGAATGAATGAGACTGGTTTGTAGATTAGTCTCCTATGAGTGAGCTTATCATGAGCAAATCCCCAGAGCCTACTTATTTCCTAATTATATGGATCACGGGAGTTTCTGAATCCAATCTGACAAGGCCGCATACAGCCGCTCCCGTGATGGGCACCACCCCGTAAGCGGTGGCTAAGAGCAGCTAGCTCAGTGTGGCAGTAAAGCCACCCTGCCATTTGGTCCCTTGAACATTAGCCAGAACCCCTCGGTCTACCACCATTCTTAGGCCTTTCAGATAAGAGATTTTTTTATGTCCGGGACCCGAAAAAAGTCTGGTGTTTCAGACTTAAGAATTAAAGAGCAAAGGACGATATTCTAAGACGTAAACAAAGCATAGAAAGAATGGAATTAACCTGAAGTCGACAACAAGCAGGAAATTCAAATGGTATGTTACAATCCTTACGTAGAAAACCACAAAGGCTAAAGCTTCAAGGTCAGTTCATACTGTGGGGTGGCTGACAAAGGAAAGGCAGCTTTGTCTCATTTCCTGGTTTCCTGGTTGTTTCACAAGCCTCTTACATAAGTGTTTTATTGTTAATGCATGCACAATTTAACAAATTGCTAGAAATAGAGGTGTTTTTGTAATTCCTTGGCAATGCAGGTACCATTGCCACAGTGAAATAATAATACACAGCAGCTTCCAGCTGCACTTTTAAACTTATTTTTAACATAAGTTAAAACATAAAAAACTTTTTTAAAAAAGTTTAAACATAAAAAAACTTATTTTTAATGTTTTTATTTATTTTTGAGAGAGAGAGAGAGAGAGCACGAGTGGCAGAGGGGCAGAGAGAGAGGGAGACACAGAATCCGAAGCAGGCTCCAGGCTCTGAGCTGTCAGCACAGAGCGGGATGTGGGGCTCGAAATCATGAATGGTGAGACCATGACCTGAGCCAAAGTCAGAAGCTTAACCCACTGAGCCACCCAGGTACAATTCGTCTCCTTAAGTAGAAACCAAACACTCACTCGCCCACCCTCCCTCACTGCTAGGGCACAGTCTCTACAAACAGGAATACCCCTGCCAGGGCTTAGTTTAGAACAGAGCAATGCAAGGAAGTGGTCCCTGGCATTGGCAGCTAAGGGGGCAGCTGGGGGAAGGGGGGGGCAGAGGTCCTGGGGCCAACAGCCTGTGCAGGTCACGTAGATGCAGTCTGAGGTGTCATAGCTTAGCAACAGCTGCGGAGGAGTTTCCGCTGGTGTGGTGACGTCACAAGGTTTGAGTATTGTTCCCGGCAGCATTACCCCCAACCCTCGCTTGCACCCCTTTGGAGATTCTGTGGGCTTCCTAATATGTTTAATAAGTTTCTTTTCTGCTAAATTGGCTGGAAGAGCCTCTATTGTTTGCACCTTAGAACCTAAGTGGCAGGACTGCTGAGAAGAAACCACGCTTCCCCGATTCTACACAATTAAAACACGCTCCTCAGCCGCCCTCTGTAAGTGGCGCCGCACGCGGCCTGGTGAGCCTAGCACGTTTCCTGTGTCTGTCTGCTGTCTGTCCCGCTGTCCTAGACATCCTCCCAACCATTCAATACACCCTCTCCCATTGTTAGTCTCAACCGATGACCTTGCTTCCTATTTGGGGAAAAATGAAGAGACCTTCCACGAGTTCCCACGCCAACCTTATCACCTGCCTGCCCCACGGCCTTCCCTCTTGTTTGGAGGAGGTGCGCTCAGTGCCCCTACGAGTGAAGGCCAAACCCTACTGTGCACTTGGGCCAAACCCCATCCTCTTACTTTCTCAAGAACACTCCTCTAAAGTCTCCATTTTCTCTCCCGCACCATCACTTTTTCCCTCTCCCCTGGATCATTCCCACAGCACACACCACACGTACTATGATTTCTCTTAGTCTTACAAAATATTTCTCATGACCCCATATCCCCCTCCAGCTACTGCCCACTTCTCTGTTCCCCTCGACAGCAACACCCTTCAAGAGAGTTGTCTGTACATGCTGTTTCCAATCCTGTCTCTCAAATCCACTTCAGTAAGGCTTTTGTCCCCATTGTTTCCACAGATAGTTCTCATGTCAAGGTCATGAGTGACCTCCATGCTGCTAAACCCAATGCCCAATTCTTATTCTTCATTTTACTTGATTCTCCAGAAACCTTTGGCTCCCTCCTCCCCGAGAAATCCTTTTCACTTGGCTTCCAAAGTTTTTCTTCGGCCCTGATGACCACTCCTTCTATCTTCCTAGCTAGCTCTCCCTCATCCCCACCAACTCCTCACTCTAAATAGTTTTTTTAAATGTGATTTGAGAGAGAGAGAGAGAGAGAGAGAGAGAGGCAGAGGCAGAGAGAGAGAAGAGAAAGAATCCCAAGCAGGCTCTGTGCTGTTAGTGCAGAGCCTGGTGATGGGGGGCTCGATCTCACAAACCATGAGATCATGATCTGAGCTGAAATCAGGAGTCGGATGCCTAACCGACTGAGCCACCCAGGCACCCCTCATTCTAAAGGTTGGCAAGCCCTGAGCTGAGTCCTTAGAGCTAT
Source organism: Lynx canadensis (assembly GCF_007474595.2). Lineage (NCBI taxonomy): Eukaryota > Metazoa > Chordata > Mammalia > Carnivora > Felidae > Lynx > Lynx canadensis. Next base: position 46,346,288 of record NC_044309.1, on the reverse strand, counting down.
TCCCTATATAGTCTATGTCGACTCACTCCTGAAGTGTCTTATCCAACCTAATTGCTCAACTGCCACCTATTTGCTAAGGATCCTTACATTCATAACTCTTGTCTAAGTCCTCCTAAAGCTCCAGACTCATTTATTCAACTGTCTACTTGTCTTTCTTCTTGAATGTCTCCAGTGTGTCAAACTTAACGTCTCTAAAATGGAACACTCCTGATCCCACTCCTCCCCACCCACAGCTGTCCCCAGGTAAGGAAATGGCAATGTCACCCGTCTCAACCATTCAGGCCCAAGTCCTTACTGCCTCCCACTTCCCACATCTAAACTATCAGCAAATCCTGTTGGTCTACCTCGATAATATACCTAGAATCTTACTACTCTTCTCCACTGCCAGCTACCAACATCTCCCACCTGCCATATTGCAATAGCCTCCCATTTGGTCTTCTTGCCTCTACTCTCATCCCTCTGCAGGGAATTCTCAATGTAGCACCAAAAGGATCCTTGTAGAACATAAGTCTGATCAGATCCTTGCCCTGCTTGGAAACTTCCAATGACTTTCCACCTCCCTCAGAGTACAAGTCAGTCCTCCAGCAGTCCACAGAGCCCTACCACTCGGCTCTGAACTCATCGCCCACCTGCTCCCCTTCCCTGCCCCACTGCAGCCACGCTGAGCTTCTTCCCTCCCCAAATCACATCTAGCATGCTTCTGCCTCAGAAGCTCTGTCCTTTCTGGTCACCTCAGCCTGGTGTGCTCTTTCCTCGGGCACCCGCATGGCTCTCTCCCACACGCCAGCGTCAGGTCTTCACTAGGATGTGACTTTCTCGTTGAGGCCTTGCGGCACCTCCCCTGCCCTTGCACTGTCTCCCCTGTCCCTGCTTGGCTTTTCTCCATGGCACTTATTGCCATAGAGTAAGCAGAATAATGGCCCCCAAAGATGTACACATCCTAATCTCCAGAATCTGTGAACACATTCTCTTACTTGGCAAGGGGGAATCACATTGCAGATGGAATTAAGGTGGCTAATCAGCTGACCTTAAAATAGGAGATTAGGGGGCACCTGGGTGGCTCTGTCGTTAAGCATCAGACTTCAGCTCAGGTCAGGATCTCACAGTTTATGAGTTCGAGCCCCATGTTGGGCTCTGTGCTGACAGCTCAGAGCCTGGAGCCCGCTTGCGATTCTGTGTCTCACTCTCTCTCTCTGCCCCTCTCCCACTCACGCTCTCTCTCTCTCTCTCTCTCTCTCAAAAATGAATAAACATTTTTTAAAAATAGGGAGATTATGATAGACTGTCCAGGTAGGCCCAGTGTAATCACAAGGGTCCAGGAAAGTGGAAGAAAAGGCAGAAGAGGAATCCAGAATGATGTAATGGAAGGACTCAACCCATCATCACAGGCTTTGAAGAGGAAGGAAGAGGGTCCCAGCTTAAGAATGCAGCAGCCTCTAGAAGACAGAAAAGGCAAAAAAACACAATTCTCCCTTAGAGCCTCCAGAAAGAATCCTAGCCCCACCAGCTACTTTATTTTAGCCCAGAGAGGCCCGTGTCAGACTTCTGACTGTAGGAAAATAAATGTGTGTGGTGGTTTTAAGCCACTAAGTCCGCAGCAATTCATTACAGCCCCAAAAGGAAACAAATACACACTATCTCACAAACTAGATATTTACTTCTTTTCTTATGTCTGCATTCCCTGTCATCATTAGACTACACGTTCCACATTCCACGATAGAAGAGATATTTGGCTATTTTGTTCACATCTCTGTGCTCACGCCTAGAAAAATACCTAGCATATAGTGAGCACTCCGTAAATACCTTGTTGAATGAATGAATATCTACCTGTCTATAGGTGTGTCATGTGTCTGGGAGGGAACAAGGAAGAGGAACGACAAAACAGCCGTTGTCAAGTGAAAAGGTTATATGCTTGTGTGTAAAAGAAGCAGTAAATTAGACTGCACTTCTGGAAACAGACTATATTACCCTGGGCCCAGATTGGTCATCCTGGTGAGGAGAGGAGAAGCCCAACATCCTTCCACTTATAAGGCAAGGGTGTGGGGACAAGCTCCAACCTGACCATGGTGTAGAGAGGAAAACTCTCTCTCTTACTAGCTCCCGCGCACCAAAGGAAATGGTGTGAAAGACCCCACACTCCAGTGCTGTCCTGGGTGGTCAATGTGGATCAACAGCTACACGAGAAAGCTCAAAGAGCTGGTCATACTAAAGAGGTGAGAAGTGCTACCTGAAGTCTTCTCCCCTTTAGGAAACACCCCTTTTAAAGGAGGCCACTCTAGGGAGGAAAGCTTTCAGAGGTCAGCACCACGGATTTATGATTCAGTGGTGACCTAGGGCTGGGCTTGGGGTGTTTGTGTATGTGATATATACATATATATACATATAGTTCTGGCCTGAGTCTGCCCAACCTGGCTCCTCTCTCTCTGCTTTCCTCCTTCCTCCCCCTCACAGGCTTCCTCCCACCACCACTCTTCTTGGACCTTTTCTTCCTGATTCAGCTCTTCTCGTAAAGTCCCCAAACTACATCATTGTTTTGTCATTAAAACCACAGAATCAAGTTCATCTTAGCCCTTCACAGTATCACCAGTCGTAGTATACTGTTAAAACATAACAAATACCACAGCCACTCAAAACCTTTCCGGATGTATACTCAAATTCAGAGTCAAGTTTTAAGGTTACATTCCCTTGGGTTGGAATATGAGAAAATCTGTAATTCATGTAAATGAATCAAAGATTGGAGTATAGCATGAATTTGAGCAGGAAGAACCTCAAATCAGGAGAACCAAATAGAAGATGGTTGCAGGTGTTGGGGGTAAAAGCCTAGATGAGTCATGATAGCAGTGGAATTGATCAAAATGGAGTTGAGAGACATTTGATAGGAAAGCAATCCTTTGGCAAAACCTTATCATAGAAATAAGGAAGGGGAAGATTTAGAAATGAAGTGAGGGGTGCCTGGGTGGCTCAGTCAGTTGAGTGTCTGACTTCAGCTCAGGTCATGATCTCGTTCACGATTTCGAGCCCCACATCGGGCTCCGTACTGACAGCTCAGAGTCTGGAGCCTGCTTCAGATTCTGGGTCTCTCTCTCTCTCTCTCTCTCTCTCTCTCTCTGCCCCTCCCCCACTCAGGCTCTGTCTCTCTCGCTCTCAAAAATAAATTTTAAAAAAAATTTTAAAGAAAAAAAAAGACAGTGAGAATTCAAGGTAGGCACCTGGGATTCCACTGCTACCTTTGATAGACGTGGAAGCGTCGTGAAACTGCACCAGTTTTGCCGAGGGGGAGGAGATGTCTAGCGTTAGGTGTGCTGGGAAGCAATGCCAGCCAATCCATGAGGACAAAGAGCACTGGTTCATTTGTTCACTCATTCAACAAATGCTTATGGAGCATGTCCTGTAGCAGGAGCTGGAGAGACGCCGTGGGGAAGCTTATCTGAGATACTGTGTCTGTCCTTCAAGAGCCTTGAGGTATGCACAAATATCTCTAATAAAAGGCACCATGTGATAAGTCTGTGTAAGAGACACAAACAGATTGCTCTTAGACGTTCAGTCAAGAGCAAAACCATGTCTGGCTGACATCAAAGTACAGCACTGTGATGAGGAGGAATCAGCTAGGGATTTCAATTCTGCACATGCTCCTGTAATGTGTTTTCTTCCGTCAACGACCTCCACCTTTGTTTGCACCTCATGGAATACACACCAATTTCAGTTGCCCTAAGAGAATTCTTTGTCACTGGTTTCATCCATACCAACATCCACTCCAGGACTGTGAGATGCTAGGAATAGACATGTAGGACTCAGTGAAAGCCTCTATGATAGAGGCAGGTCTGTGGCTCAGAGAAATTCGAATCTCAGGAATGGAGGAGAAAGCTATCAAGGAAGCTAAACAGAGAGACAAATAAGAAAGACCAGCATCACAGAATTCAAGAGAGAAGGATATTTTAAGACTAGGTAATCAACAATGTCAAATGCTACAGAGAAGTTAGAAAGAATGAAAGTCCATTAATAGTGTTGGGGAGCCTGGGTGGCTAAGTCAGTTAAACGTCTGACTTCAGATGAAGTCCATGAGTTTGAGCCCTATGTTAGGCTCTGTGCTGACAGCTCAGAGCCTGGAGCCTGCTTTGGATTCTTTGTCTCCCTCTCTCTCTGCCCCTCCCTCGCTCTCTCTCTCTCTCTTTTTCAAGAACAAATAAACATTTAAAAAAGCAATTAATAGTGTTTACTATGCAAAATCTCAGGGAACAATGTTAAAAAAACAAGTCATCCTGGGGGTGTCTGGCTGGCTCAGTCAATAGAGCACACCCCCTCCTCGTCTTGGGGCTGTGAGTTCGAGCCCCACATTGGATGTGGAGGTTCCTTAAAAAAATAAAATCTTAGAGGCGCCTCGGTGGTTCCGTAGGTTAAACGTCCGACTCTTGATTTCGGCTCAGGTCATGCTTAAATAAACGTTAAAAAATAATAATGGAGGGGCTCCTGGGTGGCTCAGTCAGTTAAGCGTCCGACTTCAACTCACGTTACGATCTCGTGGTCTGTGAGTTCAAGCCCCGTGTCGGGCTCTGGGCTGATGGCTCAGAGCCTGGAGCCTGCTTCCAATTCTGTGTCTCCCTCTCTCTCTGCCCCTCCCCTGTTCATGCTCTGTCTCTCTCTGTCTCAAAAATAAATAAACGTTAAAAAAAATTTTTTTTAAATAAAAGATAATAATGGATAAAAAAAAGTTAAAAAATCTTAAAACAACAACCACAAATCATCCACAAAGTATTATCATCTTGGATAGTTTCATGATACCTAAGATCTCATTCATACTCACACCTATCTGCTCACCCACAAGCCTCCAGTAGTTTTAGGCCATACAACTGCAGTGGAATTGAGTACATACCCCTAACGGGAAGAAAACCAACAAGCAGGTTTTATGGTGGTTTCAGTGGCATGACCCCCAGAAGTTTCATTTGCAGAGGTTTTTCTCCAAGAGCTGGAAAAGCCTGTTGAACCAGTCATTTCTTCATTCGTGTCTGTGTGGTCTCTGAAGATGCCTTCCCAGCACATCAGCAGTTAGCAAAAAGTTCTTATTAATCATGTCCTTCCGTTCTAGATGTTTTGTTCCCAAGTATCTTGCCATGATTGGGACATCTGGGACAGCATTACAAAATATCTGTGCACAAGTTTTTATGATCTAAGCTGAAGTTTGGTCATTTTCAAATCATACTCACATTGGTTTTTGTTTTTGTTTTTGTTTTTGTTTTCGTTTTTTGCAAATACTAGCCATTTGCAAAGCTACATTTTAGTTTCTTATTGATCAACCTAATGGCATAAGATTACCCTACCTGGCTTACTGGATTGTTAGCACTGTAAGATTCTAGAACACAGTCTCCGTTGCTGACAAATGATAGGAGGCAGGAGGTTGGTAGGTTAGTACTCAGTAAGTGTTGTCTGGATGAATGAATGAATCTGTCACCCTGTTGTTAATAGTGTCGTCATTATTGTGAGCTATCATTTTATATCATGAATACAGTCACTCCCGGAAGTGCTAAAGAGCCTAATTCTGTAGTCAGGCTGCCAGGATTCAAAGCCTGGGCCACCTCTTGCTAACTGTACGACTTCCCACTTCCTTACTTTCCTTATCTAATAATATGGGGGTAATCATGGTGTACATGTGTAAAATTTTTGTAAGGTAAGTGTGATAATGCCTGTCAAATTGTACTCACAACAAGTAAGTTTTCAAGAAATGTTAGCTATTACTGTTATCATTAAATATCCACATCTTTTATTTATCATCTAAATGTCATTTTGTTCAGCACTAAGGAATGTATGGTTCTTCAACAACATTTCACAAGTGCATTAAAAAAAAATTTTTTTTTAATGTTTATTTACTTTTGAGACAGAGAGAGACAGGGCGCGAGCAGGGGAGGGGCAGAGAGAGAGACGCAGAATCCAAAGCGGGCTCCAGGCTCTGAGCTGTCAGCACAGAGCCCGACATAGGGCTTGAACTCGTCAACCTGAGCTGAAGTCGGACACTCAACCAACTGAGCCACCCAGGCGCCTCTACGAGTGCAGTTTTAATAACAAGGTGAGGGCAGAATAAATGTCTGCATGCCAACCAGACATGGAAAAAGAAATTTGAACCTAAAAGAAAGATTTGAGACATCACCAACCCTTGCCTGACTCCATCTACAAAAATTTTGGTAAATTTGGCAACTGTATCCACACAAATGCTGGAATGAGCCATACTCTGACTGCTCCCGTGTACTTGGGAGGCAGAGGCCTCGGCTGTGAGTCACTGCTAAGGTTCTGGGGCAAATCAGGTCACGGGCCTGCCTGCGCTCCCAGCCCTGGGGTTGCGCTGGAAATACAAAATGGGATTAAACTCCGTCCTTTGCAGATGTAGCTTCGTATAGACAAGCTTTACCAGGGCAGGCAGGGGCACGTTGGAAGACCTTCTCCCCACAACCTAATGCTAATGCCAGTCAGGATCAGGGGTGCTGAGGGTCCCTAATGTTCCTTCATAGCCCCTACAGGGGTCTTGCTTCATCAGCATGATTTGCCCTCTCCTTAAAACTCTTGTTTGCTAAAAGAACATTCAGATCTTAGGGCTCACTCTTGGTCCTATTCCAGACCACAGCAGGATTTACCTTCTCTCATTTGAGTTTGCCAGGAGCCAAAAGCAACATCCCAACCTCCTGTCAACTCAACAAGGAGAGATTTATTGCAATTAACTAAAAAGACACTTGTCACGACAGGAACACCATATGCTTCAGCAAAGATAGGATCCCAGCTTGTGGCTGGCCTTTGCAAACAATCCTACCAACACAGACTTTTTTTTTTTTTTTTTTTGGTTGCACAGTCATTAATAATGCAACATTCAACCCCAGGGGTGTTTCCAAGGTGGAGACTCAGAGGCTGGCACTCAGAGATCACCTCCAGGACAGAAGTTCTCAAAAGACTGCAGCAACCATTACAGACTCTTTGCTTAGATTGCTGGACCTCTCACTCGATGTCCAGCCTCCTTTTCTTCTTTACAAAAGAATCCTAGGTATATTTGGAGCAGCAAATTTGTAGCTAAAACTACTGCATTTCCTAACAGGCCTCCCATGGTCAAGATCAGCTACTTGCAAGGTAAAATCTCCTGGAAATTTCTGGGACAGTTTTGCCTTCCTCATAGAGATCCTGTCCCTCACCCTTCCTTTCTGCCTTTTTCTAGTGCTTGGCTTTTGTGAAGTCTGATTTGGCTGATTCTAGGTTTCTTTTCAATTACTTCCCAGGTTGTAATTGTGTCCAAAGGCTTTGAAACTTGCTGAGACTTCTAGATAATAAGAAAATTCCTGTAATATGAGTTGATTACTTTTTAAAAATTATACAGCTTGATATGGAATATTCTAAGTGAAAATAATTACACATCTGCCCCTTTTCAAAGTTATTAATTCATACACAGGCAGACATGAGATTAGGTAATTAGTTACAGAAAGGTCAAGAAGTCTGAGGAATGGGTAATTTATTTCAATGAAAGGAAAGAACTTATTTTGCTACAGTGGGAAAAAAATGTGGAATTCAGAAATCGCTGCATTGAACTGTATCCCCATTTATCTCTGCGCAATGTTTTTATCTCAATGTCTCACTTCCCTCTACTTTCTTTTCGCACTAAGGTATTGAATGAGAAATATATCAAGTTGACTGACTTTAACTTATCTGATGTAGGGTGGCTTCTACAGCACTCTTCTCTTTTTTCTCTCAGTAAATACTTTCGACTTTGACATTTGCCATCTTGGAAATGACAGGTGACTGAGGGCAAATGCATCAAGGTGATTAAGATCAGAATATTTGCTAAGGACCATTTTTTTCAGAGAGTAAAACATAGTTTTACTGAATCCTTGAAATGCAGAGCTAAATAAACCTCCTTTTTTTGTGGGGGGAAAAAAAAACAATCCAAACAATTAGAAACCCAAGAAACTAACAATCGCACTTAGACCCAAGTACAAAATTTTTATTTTTCAAACTCGGACATTTTCCTGAAATACACTTATAATCCAAATACTCCTCTCCCTTCTTCCTTTTACAACATACCATTTCAATCTGTTTGTTTATAGAATGAAGGCCTTAAGGAAAAGCCTTATTCACATTCCCACAAAAGAAATAAATAAAAATTTATCTCTAGGATCCATTTAACTGAAATTGACTAAATCCTGGTAGAGGCTCCAATCTTTATAACAGACACATAAGAGGGTGGGTAAGCTTTCATTATCGACAAATTCCTATTAATGTAGCTAAACAGTTCATTAAATTATTCAAATGCATTTATTGTGCTCCTATTATGTGCGGAGTGTTGTTCCAAAGTAGACACTCTTCCTTAGGTGTAAAGAGGGCCATTGAAATGATAACTGGGAGTTTATGACTTTGATATCCCCTAGTGATAGGAAGTACCCTAATGATAGGAAAAGTTTGCTATTGCTGCTTCCCGAAATGCCCAGTTTATTTTTAGGGAAGGAACAACCTACCCACTGGAAGACTATAACTCAAACTTCAGCTTTAATAAAAGCTGGAGTTAGGGAGTGGTTGTACCTGTGTGATATAACACAAACGACAATGCAAAGTACATTCTGGTGATCTACAATGCTAGCTATCTGTGCAAGGTAGCCTAAGAAACGACACCAGTTTAAAAAGAAACCAGTACCAACTTCAAAAGAAACCAGGATACAGAGAAATTGCAATTTGTGGTAAAAATAAAAATTTACAACCACTAACCCCTTCCCCCAGCACTGAAAGTACAGTTCCTCAGACACTCGGCTATCATTTGGGAAAGATGGGGGTAGACTGGATAAATTTAAAGCATGTTAAATAATTAAATAACACAGCCAAGTATTGCGTGTGTGGTCCCAAAGTATCCCGAAATACTTTTCGACATATTTTTTAACATTACAGTTGTAGGAATGGAAATTGAAAAAGTTATACGTATTTTCTTAGAGACAGCTTACAGATTCCTTACAGATCTCAAAGTGAAAATATGACACATCGCCACCATGACACAAGCTATTTTGCCTGTCATCCCTAAGACATAACTTCACAGGACATCAGACTTCCCATGGTCTGAGTGTTTCCTTCACGTGCCTCTAAATTGGGGTTCTCCCCTGAATAAAACAGGTTCACTTTTCAGATCAAGTGTTATTTGCTGGCCAACTGCCTTCAGGATAAATATGCTTGCATCATTTCTAGAGCCCGCAAGCCAAACCTCCACTGATAAGCTTAAATTCGGCCCCATCTCTCTGTTCAGAACTTCCCGCCTTTGCTGGGGAATGAAAGTCCCCTCTGACGGAGAGAGACTTATTCAAGGAGAGCGATGCTTTTTCCAGCTCATGAGCCACCTGACGAAGGCAAACTCAACCTCATCTCCTTAAAAGAGCGTCCATAGTCTCCCATTCAGAAGTCTGCTATTCCTATTACTTCCTAAATGTGGTGTGGTGATTAAATAAAATTAAATGCAAATAATAAATGGTAATTAAATAACAAACTTAAAATAAATTAAAAACACAATACATGGTCTGGCGGTTTTCATAGAAGGTAACAAAGGTCAATCTGCATTAAGTTCACAGTCCTTCAGGTACCAGTTTCTACAATGATTGGGCAACACTGCCCTCTAAAGGGGTTATTATGTTATATCCCTTACTTCATATGGTGGGAAATTGCCCCAGGATGCACTGACGTATCTCACGCACAAACACATTCTTTCTTTTGCTTTTGGGACACTGTCTGTCCTTGACCTTCTGTGAATGACTCTGAAGACCACGGAGCCCCTAGGGAGGCCATAAAACTTCATAAATGCCCACAAGGGGGTCGGATACCAGTATCTGCTGCGGTGATTTTCAAACCTTAATAGGTATCAGAATCACCCCCCCACCCCCCCGCCCCGTGGGCTTGCTTACACACAGGTTGATGGGCCCCACCTCTGGTTTCGGATCCCTTAAGTTGACAGTTGGGTCCAAGAATTTGCCTTTCTAACAAGTTCCCAGGTGATTCTAACGTTGCCAGTCCAGGGGCCGCACTTTGTGAGCCAGACACTGCCCTTGGCACCTTAATCTCACTTAATACCTCGCAACAGGGTGAGGGTTTAGCATCTGTTCTACAGACCAGGAAGCCAAGTCACGGAGAAATGAACTAGCCAAGGTCACACAGCAGCAACAGAGCCAGTAACAAACCCAGCGCTGTCTCACTCCAAGCCACTGCTCTCTTCTGTACACCAGAATGTCAGTAAATGAAGCTGTTAGTCACTTCATCTTCCTTGGCCTCTGCTTCCTGTTGCGAGGGGGCAGGAATTAGAGGACCGTTTAGTTGGTTTTTCTCCCAGGGTATCCGGAGGTCTGGATATGATTCCCTCCCCCACCCAGGAAGATGCACTCTGCCCCAGGCTGGATTTGAGAACGTGTACAAGTAGAGGGGAGGGAAGGGCACATCAGTGGGAGAGGACCCTCTTGGGTCATGAGCCGTGCCCGTTCAGAGGGGGTCTGATTTGCTCTGGATTCTGGAGTTCTTTTACACTCAGAAACTCGGAAAGAGAGGTTTCAAAGCTAGTGTCTCCTCTCACAGGCATTCTGAGGACCTCAAAGCCTACTGGGGCTTGGAGAGGACCCAGAGGGTGGCTGCGTGGCACCCTCCCCAACCTGCTCAAACCACCTGCGCTGTGGCAGGGACCCTGAAACAACTTCAATAGAGTAGCGCCCACCGTTGTGGAGACTGAATCGTTTTGATAAAGGAAAAATAATTTTCGGGTCACATGTCCCACAGGATATGGCAAGTCAAAAGTCCCTAGCATTCAGCCCCAGGCAGGATGTCCTAGTGTTACGGAAAGAAGGTCTGTGACTCCCTCCTTCCCCAAATTTCAAGAACAGTTTTTCTCATCCTTTGCATTCAGTTCAGCTCCTAATCCAACTTGGTGTTTTCCTGAGGGAGCTACAAATCTGGAGCATCCCATGGGGATGGTTTCTGGCCTCGGTCACAAGGGGGAAAGGATGTTCTCAGAAAAACAGCCCCGCGGGCTGGTCCGCAGAGATCTTGAGGTCGTGGCCACGGTCGCCCTTCGTGCAGAGCTGGACTCTGGACTCCAGCTGCTGGCTGAGTTCGTCCAGGGCCCCGGTGCAGGACTCCAGGCTCTCGGCCAGTTTCTGAATCTTGGCCTTCAGCACGGCCTGGCTAACCTTGGTGGCCCCCTCGGCCCGCCTGGGGATGAGGAAGCCACGTGAGCCGAAGAAGACGATGAAGTAGACAGAGTTGTACAGGGCGATGGAGGCGTTCTGCCCGCACTGCAGCAGCTGGCGGTCCCCGCGGCCCTGGCAGCGGCAGAAGAACTCCAGGCAGCTCAGGATCTCGCGCATCTGGTCCTGGCAGGCGGCGGCGATCTCCTGCACCCGGCGCAACTCCCGGGAATTGCAGAAGATCAGGGAGAGGTCGGACGTGATGGTGACGGCCCCTCCGGCGGTGGCCACCCCCAGCCCCACGGCCGACGCCACCAGCGAGACCCCCAGGGTGAGCGGGCTGAGCGAGAGCCCCACGATGGCCGCCACGGCGCCCGCGGCGCTCAGCGAGCTGCCCGCCACGTTGGCCGCCAGGGAGCGCCGGCGGAGGCGCTCGAGGCGCCGGGCCACCTCGCGCAGGCGCAGCACCTGGCCGTGCAGCCGGCCGCGGCGGTCCAGCAGCAGCCCCTGGAAGCGGCGCAGCGCGTCGGCGCCTTGCAGCTCCCGCGCCGCCGGCCTCTCCATGCCCTGCGGGGACACAGACGCGCGGTTAGCGCGGAGTCTCGTTGCTCCCCCCACGCCCCAGTGAGGCTCCGCAGCGACTGCCACGCGAGGGGGAACGGGCGGGGCATTTTCCAGCGAGTCCTGTGGGTCAGGTGCGCAGGGACCAGTTCTGTACTCTGTCTGGCACAAGGCACCCCAGTTCCCGGGACCTTAAAAATGCGTATGCAATGCCCTCGTCCGCTTCTCTCCCCCCGGGGAACGCTAAGGGTGGGCTTTATTAACTGTTAAATAAGAGGTAAGCTCAGTGAGGAGGGGGTGCCGGCATTACTCTGCCGCAATACTGAGGCCTCTGCTCTGTTTAAAACATCACTTTACAGGTGGTGGGTTGTACCAGTTCACAAAGCCCTGTCCTTACCTGAACACTCGGATCCCAACACTTTGCAATTCATCGTTTTGCGTCTGGGATGAGTGAAAAAGACAAGTCCCCCCAAAACTCAAAAATCATATTGTCCATCAAATGTAAGGAACTAATTTTGCTACATTCGATGCTTCCCTGAAGCAACTCTTGTGATTGTTGTTTTTCCAGGCTCTTACCTTACAATCAAGCCTAAAATGTTATTTGGGCCATCTTTTCTAAGTCTCACTCTTTGATGGGTGCTTCATTAAAACTAAGTTCCAGTAAATGAATACTGCTGTTTCTTTATTCCAAACGCTTCCTTAAAAAAATGAGTAGCCACTGAATGAAATAAAGTGTCCAACATTTTTAACAACTCACTGAGGGCTACCTAGTACCAAGTTAAGTTGAAGCCAATTGGAGATGACTAAGAGAGACAACTATACATCTGGGGTAAAAGTATATCCTTCCTAGTTGCCAAAGATCCCCATCTTCATAACCACTGTACTCATCATTATTAGGACCTTCTTAAAAGTGGCATATAAGCCATAGCAATAGAGAATTTCAATACTGTGACATATCAGCATAGAATCATTATTCTCATCTGAAAGATGAGAAAATTGAAACACAGACACATTCTAGATACAGCTGATTCTTCACAGAACCATCTAGAATCTTGGTCTCCTGACTCCTAGGTCTTAATTGTATTCACATGCCCCCATTATTCCACTCACCAGTGATAAATTTCCAAGTAAAGAGACCTCTTAGCAAAATGAGGTAAAGTCACACAAAATATATAGTGGACCAAGGATATAACCCCAGTATTACAATCCCAATGGCAATCTTTCAGACAGAATCCTTCTAGGCTCCCCCACTTACCATTCACTTCTGGCTATCTCCAGGACAGAAAAATCTGAGGCTGTTTCTGGATGAGCATGCTTTATAGTTCCAGAGAACCAATGATTGCTCTGGGAAAGCCTGGTCTCATTCTCAGAATTTGCCGTTTCCTGTCCTGGCCCCTGCTGCCTTCAACCAGAAGGATGTGACATGGTGGAAAATGACCTGCCAGCCACACAGCACATCCCGTATCTAGGAAATGAACATTGTGTGTTCGCTTTCCCCCAAACGCAGGAAAAGAACCACAGGCTCTTCCCCAACTTGAAACAAGTGTTGTCATTCTCCCAAGGGGCATACCCTGCCTTTCCTCTCCTGAGAATAGCTAATGACGTTATCTGGGAGGACAACTAACGTACCCCAGGCTGACCAATTATAGTGTTTCTTGAGAGGGCACCACCACAAAATCATTTTTTACAAAGAAAAAGAAGAGGGAGAACCCTCTTATGTCTGAGGTAGCTACTCATAATCCACTCCCGTATTTTAAAAGTCACTGTGGCTCTGAGTGGTTGAAAGGCGATTCATTCAGCCCACAGCCTTAAGAATGTAAGACCACACCCACAGGAAGTGCTGCGTGCAGTTTTGGGCATCTCCAGCTGTGGAGAAGATACTGGAGGTCTCAGAAAGGGCACACTGCAGGCCAAATGCGTCAGAAAAATCAGTGGGGTCAGGCTGTACAAGGAGCTAATTATACACTTTCAACAGCCTGGATTTGGCTTCCTGGGTTTTCATTTGAAGTGGCAATTATAGCCCATACAATAGTTAAATGAATGGATCCTATCCCTAGGTTAGCGAAGCATGGGCTGAAGGGCAATCATCTGGATAATTCAGAAGGGAAAAACACATACAGCATCTGTGGATACTTTCTGGGGCATTCAGATATGTGGTTGGAGCTCAGCCTGGAAGCCCCAAATACATCATCCTTCTAATAGTCCCACCTTCGAATAGGAAGGCCAAATTGGTTTTTCACTTAAATAATTATGGTCTCAACTCTCTGGTTCATCTGGAAAGTCTTAACAGCCATATCTTTCTGGAGCATAATGAATTTCTCCATCTTTATAACTATGCTTTGTATTTATCAACACGACACCATTTGCTATGACTCACAACCGCAGTCCTTTTGAACTTGATTTTTCAGAATTTGGTCCATGTCCAAATATTCCGGCTACAGCTCCCCAAAGGAGAAATATGAACTTAGTCAAGATGCCTTCAGTGTCTCCCTGTGCTTTTCAGGTAAAAGGTAGGAACATATCTTCCTCTGTCCCCATAGACATAATCACTCCAAACGGAATGTGAGCCAGAGTGCACTGGGGCAGGGGGCAAGGTGGGAATGTACCCTGGTTCTTCAGCTCCCAACTTCCCTGGATATTTCCTTGGGTGCTCGGGTTTAGAAGACCACAGTTAAGCTTGTATTTCTTGGGCGAGGAATCTTATTGGGATACAGGAGGGTCGTCATCTTCAGAGCATCAGTAATCATAGTACAGACCTATAGTGAAGAAAACAGAAGGTAGAGGAGAAGGGTCAACATAAGGCTTTGAATTACTTATAAGAATGGACACTTGAGGGGCGCCTGAGTGGCGCAGTTGGTTAAGCGTCCGACTTCAGCCAGGTCACGATCTCGCGCTCCGTGAGTTCGAGCCCCGCGTCAGGCTCTGGGCTGATGGCTCAGAGCCTGGAGCCTGTTTCCAATTCTGTGTCTCCCTCTCTCTCTGCCCCTCCCCCGTTCATGCTCTGTCTCTCTCTGTCCCAAAAATAAATAAAAACATTAAAAAAAAATTTAAAAGAATGGACACTTGAATATAACACTTTCATCTCAGCATTTACTTTCATATATTTAAGCACAATAAGAAATCTGAGGAATGATTGAAAAGTTTTGATCAAAAGTTTTGTCCTCTTCTCATTGTGCTGCAAATCTTTATAGCCTTTATGATACGGACTTCTGTGTATATGTTATACTGATTCTTTTTTTTTTTTTTAATATTTATTTATTTTTGAGACAGAGAGAGACAGAGCATGAACGGGGGAGGGTCAGAGAGAGAGGGAGACACAGAATCCAAAACAGGCTCCAGGCTCCGAGCTGTCAGCACAGAGCCTGACGCGGGGCTCGAACTCACGGACCGCGAGATCATGACCTGAGCCAAAGTCGGACGCTCAACCGACTGAGCCACCCAGGCGCCCCATATGTTATACTGATTCTACTCTCTGCTTTTATCCTTTGGAGACTGGGAGACACCCCAAAAAGGTAAATGCTGTCAAGAGTAGAACTTTGTAGCTGTAGATTAGTTATGTTTAAAATGCCTACTTGCAAATCTTGCTTCTTTGGGATATCAAAATGTATTTTGTGATGTATTAAGGATACTGGTCCTGAAGTCTACCAAATATTATAGTGCATTTTAGCCTAATTCATTATCTGTATGAAGTTATAAAAGTAGCCGTAGATGACTAGGAATGATATCATTTGTATTAAACCCAGATCTATTTCTGAGTATGTGGTTCATGCTGTTGTGAAAAATGTTTTACCTTTTACCTTTGTCAGTTTGTAATGAGAGGATTTCCTTTTACCCTTTGTAGCTCAGAGAGCACCTGATGTATCATCTCAGACACAATAAACATGCTCCTGAAGGTCAAAAAAAAAAAAGTTTTGTGTGAGTTGTTCCCCCAAAAATCTGTGGCCTGCATCCTCAAACTTCTATTCTAAATTATGTCTGGGGCACTTGTAACACATTGTCCCAGAGAGACTACATTGAAAATGGTGGCTGACCCTCAGATTAGCCTTCAGATCTGTTAAACCTATGATGCAGATAAACCATACTATGAACAGTACTAACTTGAATTCTGAGTTCTGGAACCATAAGGAAATACAGGGGAGGAAAGAAGAGAGGAAGAGAGCCTTTTAAGCATAGTCATTTCCAGATTCCAGTCCCGAAGAGTCTAAATCAAGAGGCCCAGAGTGGGGTCTGGGAAAACGTAGGTGATTCTGATCTGTAGCCAAGGTTGTGAACCTCTGCTCTAAAAGCTGTGAATGTTCTGACTGCTGGTTACATGGCAGCAGAAACAGTAGGGCTAAGTGACAGCAGTTTGTGAGTTAGGTGATTTTTTTTGTTTTTGTTTTTAATGTTTACTTATTTATTTATTTTGAGAGAGAGAGAGAGAGAGAGAGACAGTGTGTGTGTGTGTGTGTGTGTGTGTGTGTGTGTGTGCGCGCATGAATGAGGGAGGGACAGAGTAGGAGAGAGAGAATCCCAAGCTGGCTCCACACTGTCAGCACAGAGCCAGACACGGGGCTTAATCTCACAAACCAGGAGATCACGATCTGAGCCGAAATCAAGAGTCCGATGCTTAACCAACTAAGCCAGCCAGGTGCCCCTGTGAGTTAGGTGTGTATACAGTTATTAATAGCCATTAATTTGGGGACCCTTGTTAAAACTATCACATTTTAAGATAAAGTGATGATTATAATCAGGGGTCTCCCAGAGATCCAGGGACACCTGGACCACCTCCATGTTTTTGAGGATCTCAGTGAATTAAAAAGGTAAAACATTTCTCAAACAAGATATAAAAAAAATGTGGTTTCTTTTCATTGCAATGTAATGTATATTGCAATGTCAATATTTTGCTATTCACAAGATAATCACAGGATTTATAAAATATTAATTCACAGTGCACTACACTGGTAAAGCAACACAAGTTTAGAATTGTATGATGATAATTTTTTCCTTTTAATCTTTACCAGAATATCTTACTGACTATACATAGAACCTCTTTTGGAGTCAACATCAAAAGTATAAAATTGAAACAATTTGTGAATGAGAGGTTTAGGCCAAAGGTCTTTCAAACTTTCCTGTGTTAATGGTCTTAATATGTACAGTCACTCAAATAAATAAAAGTAGGTTAAAATAATAACACAGATCCATCTGAGCATTTTTGCCCATGTGATTTGTAAATGTCATGAGAACATAAGCACTCTAGCACATAGTTCTCAGAATTGCTTGTTGAATTAAACTAAAGAAAAATATTTTGCTCTCTCAAAGAAATATCATTATTTTCATAATGATTTTATGAGAGTTTAGCATGAAATTATCTCTTGGAAAATACAACCTGGTAGGTTACTCAGAGCACTGACACTGCAGAGGACTTTCAGGATATCTATGTTGCAACGATATCTCAATATTATTTCATCAACTCATGGAAACGCACAAGAAAAAAAGGGCCGAGTGAACTCTAGCCATTTTCATTTCTCCAAACTGGCCTCTGATCTTTGTTAATGTACACACTCCTCGTTAACCACTATTGTTTAAACACTGTCTGTGTTCTTTTTTCCACTTAACGTTCCTGCAGATACACACTTCGTGTTGACATAGTCCTCACCTTGTCATTTTTAATAGCTATGTAATAATCCCACTGTTTGCTTAGTCATTTCCCTATTAGACAGTTGGATGGCTTCCAGGGTTTTTTTCTTTTTTTCACTATTATAACTAGAGTTGCCGGGAACATCTGTGTACATTTCACCCATTTGGATTATTTCTTTGAGGCTATTCACAAATGGGAAAATACCAAGTGGAGGAGGAAGAACATTTTCATAGTTTTTGTTACATGTTGCTATACTTCTTTCCAGAAGAACCACTTCATAATGCCATTAGCTTTTAGGAATCCCAGCTGCAGGATTTAAGACAATTTAATTTTCTGGGGCGCCTGGGTGGCTCAGTCAGTTAAGCCTCTGACTCTTGATTTTGGCTCACGTCATGATCCCCCAGTTCATGAGATCGCTGGCAGCCTGGAGCCTGCTTGGGATTCTCTCTCTTCCTTTCTCTCTGCCCCTCCTCTGTGTGCACTCTCTCTCTCTCTCTCAAATAAATAAATAAACATTTTTAAAAAGACAACTTAGCTTTCTTATATTAATTTGCTTGGTTTATTTCAGCTCCATGGATGTGTATTAAATACCTACAGTGTGCCAGACATCATGCTTGATTTTGAGGATAAAAAGCTAAATAAGATACCTTTCCTGCCCTCCAGGAAATGGCCATCTATTAGAGAGAAATATCAGAACAGATCATTTCAATTCAACATGGAAAGTGCCAAAGGTGTGTGCACGAAGGAAGCACAGGGAAAGTGCATGTCTAGGAAGTACCAGGGAAGAATTTCTGGAAGCACTGGTAGAAACTAGAGAGTTGAACAGATATTATATGGATAAGATTAGAAGGAAGAGGAGGACAGAATAAGGAAACAGAATGGACGAAGGCGTGGAGTAGCGTTCAGGATGCTTCAGGCAGTTTCATATTGCTAAGCATAAAGTGGGAAGCTGGGAACGTCCAGGGATGAGGCTGAGAGGATGTATAGGAGTAAATCGTGATGGCTTTCTTTTTTTTTTAATTTTTTTTTTTTACATTTATTTATTTTTGAGAGAGACAGAGCATGAGTAAGAGAAAGGCAGAGACAGAGACAGAATCCGAAGCAGGCTCCAGGCTCTGAGCTGTCAGCACAGAGCCCGATGCGGGGCTTGAACCCACGAACCATGAGATCATGACCTGAGCCGAAGTCGGACGCTTAACCGACTGAGCCACCCAGGCGCCCCTCGTGATGGCTTTCAAATGCCATGTCGGGGAGAGGGAGGCATTGAAGGCTTTAATCTGTGGCTTTACAGTTGTATGAAGGATGGTTTTCAGAGGTACACAGCTAAAAGGCCAGAGATGAGTTAGAAGGCTGTTAAAGTAAATGAATGTGAGGCGCCTGGGTGGCTCAGTTGGTTAAGCATCATCTGACTTCAGCTCAAGTCACGATCCCATGGTTCACAGGTCTAGCACCACGTGGGGCTCTGTGCTGACAACTCAGGGTCTGGAGCCTGCTTCAGATTCTGTCTCCCACTCTGTCTGCCCCTCCCCCACTTGCGCTCTGCCTCTCTCTGTCTCTCAAAAATAAAATAAAAACACTTTAAATGTTTTTAAATACATGAATGAGATTATCATGGATGTATACAGTGTTGGTAAAATGGAATGGAGCAGATAAAAGAAAATATATATTTTGGAAACAAAATTGACAAGTCATACTTAAAGCCTCTCAGACCATCATATCCACTTCCATTCTATTGGTCAATCAAGTCAGGTGGCCAAGCCAACATCAATGGGCTAGAGAAGTATACTCCTGCCATCGGGGAAGGCAAGAAGAAGAAATGCAAACCATCAGGTCATCTCCCAGAGTGCTTTTCTTATGGAGGAGATATGTATTCCAGGATGAACGGCGATACTACCAACCATCTCATGTCTCATAAATTCTCTTCCTCCTTAGTTATTTCTTTGGAATTATAGTCTCTATGTGGATATAGAAAAAAATCTCACTCTGGCTAATATAATCAAACTATTGGTACGTGTCTGCAGGAATATGCTTGAGAGTGAACCAAGGAGGTCTGGCGAACCAAAGCTGGAAGGATGTTAGCTGTTTTATAGTTGGAATAGGCTGTTTGGATGCCCTGGACCAACCCCTGTTCTTTCTTGTAGTAACATCAGTTTAATATCAAAATTCTAGGAGTCAACCCGGAGTAGCTGAACTTAGGTCAAGTGCCCATCCCCTGGCTGTACTGGGTAGAGAGAAGGGGAGTGAATAATTTCAGCTTCCAAATGCAACATGGTAACAGAACTTTACCCTCCCACTAACACTACATCTAGTCAGGGAGAAGAAATTTCACAGTAGGAAATTATGGTGGGGTGCTGCGGAGAGGGAAACCGATGCCTAAGGAAAAAAAGAAAAAAGAAAAAGAAAGCATCCACCATAAACATTTTCATCTATCTTGACCTACCTGGAGTTCATTTTAGTGTATGATGGGAGTTAAGCTAAGCAGAAAGTGAGAAAGCATTTATGCTTTTCTATAAATGTGTTATTTCTGATTTGTCTTGTGTTGATTTGTTACTATTGTCTGCATCTGTTTCTAGAAACTCTATTCTGTTCCACTGATCAATTTCTCTGTTTTTGATTCAATATAATATAATTTTGAAAATCACTGCTTCATAATAGGATTTTTATTTTTTATTTTTAATGTTTATTTCTTTATCTATCTGAGAGTGAGAGCGTGCACGTGTCATGAGTGAGAGGCTGAGAGAGGAGAGAGAGAATCCCAAGTAGGCTCTTACCCATTAGCACAGCGCCCAATGCGGGGCTTGATCCCACAAACCACGCGATCATGACCTGAGCTGAAATCAAGAGTCGCACACTTAACTGGCTGAGTCACCCAGGTGCCCCAGGATTTTTATTTTTAAAGTGAGAATCTCTCATCATTGTCATTTTCTGGAAAAAAGATATAATCTTACTTATTTTTCTGGCAAAATCTGACTGGGAGCTCTTCAACTGCCCCAATCTCCCTAAGGTGATCAATTGAAGACACTTTAATTTTGTTCCACTTCCCCCTCCACAGGTGTGCACGACACACCTGGGATCACGTGAGTGAAACATGCATTACCTCATTAACATAGAAGCATTTACCCCATGGGCTCTATTACAGCGTATCTTCTTTACCACATGCCTTTTCCTCTGGTGCCAGAAAGACTGCAGCTGAGTCCACACCCTGCCAGTAGCCATAAAGATTCTCTTATCTCCCAGGACAGGACACCAGGAAACTATTACCTTTGTCTCTCTTTTTCCCAAGCTTAGTCATTATCTCTCAAGTTCTCAGACGTATACAATAATCATTGCAACCTAGATTAGAGCACCTGCTGGCTTTGTATGTACAGAGGCATAATAAATCTTAAGCTCTCTCTCAACTTTTAGACGCCTTGAATAGTTTCATTTTTAGCATGTGTCTTACAGGCAAGAGAATGTTGGATATTAGTTTTCTGTTTTGACTTTGCTCAAAGCCTGTTTTTTAATGAAGAATTTAGTCATTTCGCAGTAAACATTATAGTGAAGCAGGGATGTATCTTCCAATACGCTGGAAGTTGATTGTTATTGTTCTAGTTATTTGCTTTGTTATTTTATTATTATTTTATTTTAGAGAGAGAGAGAGAGAGAATGCATGTGAGCAGGGGAGAGGGGCAGAGGAAGAGAGAGAGAGAGAAAGACGGAATTTCAAGCGGGCTCCATGCTCAGTGCAGAGACCAATGGGGGCCTCGATCCCACGACACTGGGATCACGAAGTGAGCTGAAATCAAGAGTCAGACGCTCAACGAACTGAGCCACCAAGGTGCCCCTAGTTATTTGCTTTAATAATAACAATAATAATAATAAACCCTTCAATGGTAGGGTTTCAACTCTATTTGCTTTTGAGTTAGGTGAGAAAATAACTTTTTAATCCACCTTTCCTAAAATTTAGCACTTTAAAAATTATTTCTGCTGCTACTTTCTATGCTAAAAAAAAAAAAAAAAAAAAAAGGTTAAATTACCTTTGAAAAACAGGCAAAGCAGATTCTATAAGGTGGGGCCCGGCATGTAGAGTAACAACACTGGCCTTGAGTCCTGAGCCTTTGATTCCCATATGACTTTGAGCAAATAACTTAACCTCTTTGATCCTCAATTGCCTTTAGAGGGTTTTCTTAAATGAATTATAAAATACATGTGGAATCCTTTTGAGAACTACAAAATGTGTTATAAATATATTATTAGTACCTATTTTCAAAACAGTGACTGTGATTTCTGATTATCTGTAACCTTTTATCAAGGTTTATTTATTTTTGGGACAGAGAGAGACAGAGCATGAACGGCGGAGGGGCAGAGAGAAAGGGAAACACAGAATCGGAAACAGGCTCCAGGCTCTGAGCCATCAGCCCAAGCCCGACGTGGGGCTCGAACTCACGGACTGCGAGATCGTGACCTGGCTGAAGTCGGGCGCTTAACCGACTGCGCCACCCAGGCACCCCTATCTGTAACCTTTTAAATAGTTGAGGGGCGCCTGGGTGGCTCAGTCGGTTGAGCGGCCGACTTCGGCTCAGGTCATGATCTCGCGGTCCGTGAGTTCGAGCCCCGCGTTGGGCTCTGTGCTGACAGCTCGGAGCCTGGAGCCTGTTTCAGATTCTGTGTCTCCCTCTCTCTGACCTTCCCCCGTTCATGCTCTGTCTCTCTCTGTCTCAAAAATAAATAAACGTTAAAAAAAATTTTTTTAATAGTTAAAAAAAATGTATATTTTATTATTCTCATAGTACAGCATTTGATTTACCAATTGATTTCATTTTATATCAGTGTTTTACCATTGCCTTTCTATGGCTCCCTCAGAATATCTTTTTTACTTTTCAGCTATGGCCTAATCCAAAAGTGATTTTTAACTCATCAATTTATAATGTTCTCTGCCTTATTTGCAACCGTAGTAGGTAGCCTAGGAACATATCCCCTATCCTTGATCTAACAATATCTCTTTATCTCCTTGCAGAGGATTCCAGGATCTGTGTTCGCACTACATTGTATGATCCTGTGCCACTGACCATAGCCAACTGGACCAGAGGTGGCCATCTGAACCCAACTTAGCCAATCAGATTCTTTCTCCTGGGAGGTTGGAATATGGACCCAAAGAGAGTTGAGTTAGTCTTCTCTCAGTGGCTGCAACTGAAATATGGAAGTCCAGATCTGTGAGGCAGCTACGTTTTGCCTGTTATGTACACCAAAGAGCAGAAAAGGTGTGTTTGTGGGGAACAATATAGAGACAGGGACCTGGAGGTAAACAGAAAGAATCGCTGTTTCTTTCTCTCCATCCCTATGTTCCATGAGCCATCTGTATATCCTTAGTTTTTTGGGGTTTTTTTTATGTTTATTTATTTATTTTTTTTTTAATTTTTTTTTCAACATTTTTTATTTATTTTTGGGACAGAGAGAGACAGAGCATGAACGGGGGAGGGGCAGAGAGAGGGAGACACAGAATCGGAAACAGGCTCCAGGCTCGGAGCCATCAGCCCAGAGCCGGACACGGGGCTCGAACTCACGGACCACGAGATCGTGACCTGGCTGATGTCG